>NC_087172.1:14422429-14427429 GCF_035594125.1 Scylla paramamosain
CCTCCTCCTGCTGCTGCTGGAGTCACGGCGGTGCAATGTTTACCTCGCTCCTCCACCGTGGACTCGCCGCCTCTCTCCTGCATGTTAATTAGGGAAAAAATGAGAAAAGCGAGAAAAAATAAGAAAAGCGAATCACAGTGAAGAATATAGATCGTAAACATCACCTTTCTCCTCCTCCTCCTCCTCCTCCTCCTCCTCCTCTTCCTCCTCTTCCTCCTCCTCCTCTTCCTCCTCCTCCTCCTCAAACAGCCACACAAAGACCCTCAAACGGAGATCATATGTTTTTTTCTATTTATTTTTTTGAATCCCCAATTGAAAAAAAAAAAAGTATTCGTGCACTTCATCAATGAAAATCAACAATGGTTGTTTAAACTTCGCTAACAAGAGGAAGGGGAAAGGGGGGAAGGGGGAGGAGGGGAGGCTCTGAAGGAGTGGTAGTTAAGGAAGGGAGGGGTTAAAGGGGACGGGTTAATGGGGGGATGGGGGGTAGGAGATGTGCTTGATGTGTGTGTGTGTGTGTGTGTGTGTGTGTGAATGCATCATTACCATGTACGTAAATAAGACGTGTACACCGGCATGAGTATGTGTGTGTGTGTGTGTGTGTGTGTGTGTGTGTGTGTGTGTGTGTGTGTGTATGCGTAAAATGCGTATCAGTTAAGTACACACGCACATACAGAACGTACATACATACTACATGAAAGAGTCGTCGTGTGTGTGTGTGTGTGTCATAAATCTAGAGCACAGTTGCTTTATCTTTACCTCTCTCTCTCTCTCTCTCTCTCTCTCTCTCTCTCTCTCTCTCTCTCTCTCTCTCTCTCTCTCTCTCTCTCTCTCTCTCTCTCTCTCTCTCTCTCTCTTCTTCTTCTTCTTCTTTCTTTTGTCCGTCTTTTTTCTCTCATGCGCCTTGTACAACTTTTTCTCTTTTCTTCTTTTGATCATTTTGTCACACACACACATGCACACACACACACACACACACACACACACACACACACACACACACACACACACACACACACACACACACACACACACACACACACACACACACACCGTTACGTCCACACAATAATATATTCTGGATCACGTGTACAGAGGAAAGATTTACTCTCTTCATTCCTCCTCCATCATTGCCATCCCTCCTCCTCCTCCTCCTCCTCCTCCTCCTCCTCCTCCTCCTCCTCTCCTTGCCTTTCTTCCAGCCAGAGCACGATTTGTTTGTTGAGATTTTTTCTTGCCTTTGTTCCTCATTATTATTATTATTATTATTATTATTATTATTATTATCATTATTATTATTATTATTATTATTATTATTAGTAGTAGTAGTAGTAGTAGTAGTCGTGGTCGTTATTGTTGTTTTTGTTACTACTACTACTACTACTACTACTACTACTACTACTACTACTGTTGCACTAATTCCAGCATTACCAACACCACCCCACCGCAGAGCCACCACCACCACCACCACCACCACCAGCACGAAGCACAGGCGGCGGGGAGGAAGACACGGAATGACAGGGAATGGCGGTGTTAAGGAGCTGAGAGGGCGGTGAGAGTGGAAATACGTGGGAAGAAGACAGCAGGAGATGCAACACTGTGGTGGGCTGGGAGAGATCGCAAGGAGACGAGAATTCATAAGAGACACTGTAGAGATTGTAAAAGAGACGTGTGGGAGACTTTGTAGACGTGGTGTTACAGAGTGAGGGGGAGAGGTTGCAAAGATGTGTGGGGGACTGTAGAAATGTAGTGTGAGGGAGGCTGGGAGAGAGAGATTCTGCAGAGACGTGTGTGAGACTGAGAGATTGCAGAGACGTGTAGGAGATTGTAGAAACGTGGTGTGGGAGAGAGGCTGAAATTGCAAGGAGATGAACACTGAGAGATATCGGAGTAGTAGTAGTAGTAGTAGTAGTAGTAGTAGTAGTAGTAGTAGTAGTAGTAGCAGCAGTAGTAGTAGTAGTTGTAGTAATAGCAGCAGCAGCAATAACAGCAGCAATAGTAACGGTAGTGGAAACAACAACAACAACAACAACAACAACGACAACCACAACAACAACAGCTATCACACAAAGGAAGATGCAAAGGAAAACAAACAACATCAGATTTTGTGTCCCCTGCAAGGCTTTAATAACAATAACAGAACAGACGAGATTGCAACAGTAGGACTAAATGACAAGGTGAGCAGGGTTGGATTCCCTTTGAGCTTAGACACCACTGATCTCTGAGGTAGTTGAGGTGATGCAGGTGATTAAATCTGAAGTCGTTAAGAGAGGTTCGTGCAGAGAAAGATGGCGGTGTTATCAGAGGACAGGCGACGATAAGCTTGCAGTTCCTTCACCGACTTGTCTTCCACTCACCTGTCTGTCTGTCTACCTGTCTTTCTGTCTGTCTTTCTGTCTGTCTATCTGACCCATTTGTCTAACCTAGCTGTCTTAAACCTGTGTCTTATCCACTTGTCTATCTGTCATACCTACTATCTATCTACCTGTCACCTGTCTGTCTATCTGTCTTACCTGTCTTTCTATCTATCTATCTTTCTATTTGTCTATCCTGTCTGGGGATTATATAACCTTAACTAATTAATTTCAAAAGTGGTTTATTTCTGGATAAAATTGTGATGCTTTTATTTTTATTGTGATCCATCTATCTACCTATCAACCTACTGCCTACCCTCACCTAACCTAACCTGGCCAGTAGTAGTAGTAGTAGTAGTAGTAGTAGTAATAGTAAAGAAAAAACGGCACCGATATCTTTGCACTAATATTCTTGCGTGTTTTCCTCAAGTCACTTTGTTCCGCTGGAGGACTGAGGGCAAACTGAACCACACACTGAGCCACACACTGAAGCATTGAGTCACACCAGCAATGCCAACACTATTAATGCCGGGTTATGAAATGGAGAAAGTTACGTTGTGCTCTGTTCAGGAGGGTGCTTGAGTAAGAGAGAGAGAGAGAGAGAGAGAGAGAGAGAGAGAGAGAGAGAGAGAGAGAGAGAGAGAGAGAGAGAGAGAGAGAGAGAGATTAAAAGCTGTTGAACACAAGAGGATAAGCAGGTGCATTGCTTTGGTGACTCACCCTCTCAAGAACTGTCCTTTCACTACCCCCCTTGTCTCCCTCTTCTCCCTCCTCTCCCCCTTTCTCTCCTCTCCCTGACACAGCATCCACTTCAACCCCCACCTCAACTCGACCTTCAGGCCTCTTCAACTTGCCTATAGTGACCTTCAATTGCCCTTTGTTCTATCTCTCTTGAAACTCTTTATCAATTGTATTTAGATTCAGGTCCCTATCTCCCTATTGGTCGTATTTAAATTCAGATTCCTTATCTCCCTATTGGTCGTATTTAAATTCAGATTCCTTATTCTCTATTGGTCGTATCTAAATTCAGATTCCTTATTCCCTATTGGTCGTATTTAAATTCAGGTTCCTACCTCCCTATTGGTCGTATTTAAATTCAGGTTCCTATCTCCCTATTGGTCGTATTTAAATTCAGATTCCTTATTTCCTATTGGTCGTATCTAAATTCAGATTCCTTATTCCCTATTGGTCGTATTTAAATTCAGGTTCCTATCTCCCTATTGGTCGTATTTAAATTCAGATTCCTTATTCTCTATTGGTCGTATCTAAATTCAGATTCCTTATTCCCTATTGGTCGTATTTTAAATTCAGGTTCCTATCTCCCTATTGGTCGTATTTAAATTCAGATTCCTTATTTCCTATTGGTCGTATCTAAATTCAGATTCCTTATTCCCTATTGGTCGTATTTAAATTCAGGTTCCTTATTCCCTATTGGTCGTATTTAAATTCAGATTCCTTATTCCCTATTGGTCGTATTTAAATTCAGGTTCCTTATTCCCTATTGGTCGTATTTAAATTCAGGTTCCTTATTCCCCTATTGGTCGTATTTAAATTCAAAGACGGTACAGAAATGGGTAGGGGGACATAGGTTGAAAATAATGCTGACAATATGAAGTTGCCTATTTCCTTTTGTGTTTTTTTTTCTGTTTTTGATAAGTTGAAGTGTGGTGTCAATTTTGTGTCAATTTTGCTATGTTTTGCGTTTCCTCTTAATGCGAAGTCCGCTGATGTCGTCTTGAAAATCATAACTATTCATGCATTTATTTATTTATTTATTTTTATTTATTTATTTATTTTTTTAGAAACTTCCCTGTGTAATTTTTCTTTGTAATATATGTCTGGTAACCTTTTCCATTAATTTCTACCATGTTTTGCGTTTCCTGTCAGTGTAAAGTCCGTTAATGTGCTTCCGGTCGTCTTGGAAACCTAACTATACATGTATTTTAATCTTTTGTGTGTATTTTCTCTAATCTTTTCAACTCTGGTAACCTTTGCACCAACTTGTACCATGTTTTGCGTTTCCTCTCAGTGTAAAGTCCACTAATGTGCCCTCCAGCCGTCTTGAAAAACCTAACTATTCATGTTTTTTTTTTTTTTTTTTTTGTATTTTCTCTAATTTTCTCAAACCCGGTAACCTTTGCACCAACTTCTACCATGTTTTGCGTTTCCTCTCAGTGGTAAAGTCCGCTAAAATGTGCCTCCAGCCGTCTTGAAAAACCTAACTATTCATGTTTTTTTTTTTTTTTTGTATTTTCTCTAATTTTCTCAAACCCGGTAACCTTTGCACCAACTTCTACCATGTTTTGCGTTTCCTCTCAGTGTAAAGTCCGCTAATGTGCCTCCAGCCATCTTGAAAAACCTAACTATTCATGTTTTTTTTTTTTGTATTTTCTCTAATTTTCTTAAACCCGGTAACCTTTGCACTAACTTCTACCATGTTTTGCGTTTCCTCTCAGTGTAAAGTCCGCTAATGTGCCTCCAGCCGTCTTGAAAAACCTAACTATTCATGTATTTTTTTTTTGCGACGTGAGGAGCGAAGGCTGCGGGGAGGTGATAAGCACAGTGGCATTGAGTGTGATACGTTGCTCGACTTTAGACTTGTGACAGAAAATTCGGTAAGATTAAGTGAATGAAAAAAGAGAAAAT
>NC_087172.1:14432429-14444929 GCF_035594125.1 Scylla paramamosain
GTGGTGGTAGGTAGGGATGCGGTTCTTGAGGAGACACGCGTGATGACCTGAGGGTGTGGAATGAAGAATGAGGAGCAAGGAAGGGGGAGAGGTAAGGGAATGGGTGAGTGACTGGCAGGTGATGAGCTGATTGGGTGATGGGGGGAGTGAGGGGCAGGGAGGTATAGAGTGAGGAATAGGGAAGGGCAGACAGTAAGGGAGTGAATGGGAGGTGATGGGGTGATGGGAGAGAGAGAGAGAGAGAGAGAGAGAGAGAGAGAGAGAGAGAGAGAGAGAGAGAGAGAGAGAGAGAGAGAGAGAGAGAGAGAGAGCAATAAAACTAACATACCTACAAGAGAAACAAACATACAGACAAATAAACAAACAAACAGAAGCAACAAACCTTACGAGCAAACAAACAAAAGCAGACAGACAAACAGACAAACAAACAGACGGGTTATCACACACACACACACACAGACACACACGACTTGAGCGATATCACCATAGCTTTGTGTACAGTGACTCACGGACCTCATGACTCACTGATGCTAATTGTTTGTATAGGCTCCGATTACCACGACATGGGGGGCGGGTGGCAGTCTGAGGGAGGCTGGGAGAGGCTGACAGAGGCTGGGTGGAGGCTGAGGGAGGCTAGGAGATGCTGGGAGAGGCTGAAGGTGGATAAGAGTGGAGATGCTGGGGAAAGACAGAAAATACTAGTAGAAGTGGAGGCTGGGGAGGATGGAGAAAGCTTGTGGGGGATTTTGAAGGTGGAAGAGAGTGGAAGACGATATTGTGGGATGCTGGAAGAGGCTGAGAATGTTAGGCTGACGAAGGCTGTGGCACTGGAGGGAGGCAGGTTGGCGAAAAAGCTGAAGGATGGATGAGTCTGGGAGAGGCTGAAGATGAAAGAGAGTGAAAGATGATGGCGGATGCTGGCGGAGGCTGGAGAATTGAGAAAGATGCGGGAGACAGAGAGAGAAGCAATGGAATGTTAGTGTTGTTTTGTATTGCTCTAAACTATACATCAAGAGACCCTCATTGCACCTGCCCAGTTACAGGAATACAGGTACAGGTGGAGGTTAAGTGTGTAGGCAAGAAATTTTACCTTAATTTTTTTTTTTTGTACATTCGTGAAGAGGTCAACCTATAGTGTTTTGTCTCTTTTCTTTTTCTTTCCTTGTTCTCTATCCATGCAAACGAATTTCACCAGTGCTCTTAACTTCTTCATTTATTCTCTTTTATTCCTTTATTTCTGTGGTCATGCAGTGCTATAAAGGACACGCTACATTACATAATTTATTCCCTCTTTTTTTTTACCTTTATTTGCAGTACTTTAATCTACGCTAAAAAAAAAAAGGTAAAAAAAAAAAAAGAGATATAAATTAACCTACGTCCTTCAGTAACATTCAATTTATATATGTCTGTGAGTATGATGGTGGTAGGTCACGTGTAGATTCCCGTAGATATGTTTTATACAAGGACTGCCACGTGTAGGTCTTAATTTCTTGTAGTTTATAGTTTCAATTTTTTATATAACTACCATAGCAGTGAGAAAAGTTTATTAAGCCCTTTCGCTACCATTATTAACATTTAGAGTACTGTAAAAGAGAAGAAATGACATGAACAGGAAAAAAAAAAAGTAGAAGGTTAATATTGCCTTTAGTAAGCTACCGAACCAAATATTTAAGGAACTGCAGCGGGGAAAGTATCTAGAAACTGTTGTTGATTATGAGAAGATATTGTGTAGCAGTGGAAGGGAGAAAGTGTATTTCAACAATAACTCAGCTAATTAAATGTTGCTAAGATTTATTTATTTTTTTTATGATATTCGCTTCTCACGTGTCTAGAAATTATTGACTCTCTACACCTGGAGGAGAAATTACTTAGGATGAAATAAATATGATGTGTCTTAATGTTTGCTTATCTAGTTATAATTTTTTTTTGCCGTTCTATTTCATTGCCGTATCTTTTAACATAACAGTCTATTGTAGCGCGGTGTTGGTGCTCCTGTCTTGCCTCACGTTATTACCATGAGAGAGAGAGAGAGAGAGAGAGAGAGAGAGAGAGAGAGAGAGAGAGAGAGAGAGAGAGAGAGAGAGAGAGAATTTGAAAGGTATATATTTTTTTAGCGTTTTCCACAAAAGTACTCGTGTGTTGCAAAGCTCATCCATAATTCGGCTTTGTGTTCTTGGTCTCCCCACACGCAGCGCTGACGTGGGTTGCGACAGTGCGGTGGTTGCGTCAGTGTGCGCGGCGCGGCGAGGGGCGGCCTGTGTGGGCTGGTGAGGGAGGCGAGGGCGGTGTGGGACTGTGGTTGTAAGATTGAGAGAAAAATATCGCCTTGTGGTGTTTTGAGTTGACAGATTACTACTTTTCAGATAATTTTTTAATCTTGAACACGCCTTTTGATTTTATTTATGGCTCTGATGTAAAAATTGTGAATATCTTGTATCTTCCAACAAGTGAGTTCCATTTTTAGAGATGAAAGCATAAATTAACATGAATTAAGCGCCAATTTTGTTCATGTTTGCAAGTTTTTTACCTTCCTCATCTCAAAACAAGTGTCAGAAGCACAAGATGATCCCTTAAGACTCCTGACGGGGCCGCTGCAGGAGGTAGACGCTCAGGTGACTTCCGGATGCTGGCGGCGATCCCCGTGACGCCTACCTCCACCCTCGCGGCGCCACCCTCTTCCGTCACCCCGCGCGGCCGCATCTAAGCGAGACAAGCGGTGCTGTTTACGCTGACGGGAAGGCGACACGAGCGTCAGGCGATAAAGTGCGTTGTTTTTGGCGGCGCCTTCAAAGTGGCGCGAGGAAGCGGGGTGTCGGGCAGGGCTCCAGCGGCGTCACTGTCGTCGCGGCTCCTCACAGCTGCCGACAGAAGCCTCTTTGTGTCGTCTCGCGTCCCTCCTTCACCGGTATCACCGTCGCCGCCGTCGTCTAACAGTCTCAGCCTCCGCCGCCGCAGCTGCTCCGTCCCCTCCACCTGCGAACACCTTTTATGAGAGGTAAATTATCTCCCTCCTCCACGTCTCCCTCCACCTACTCCACACCTCCTCCTGTTAAGCCTCCTCTCCGCGTCACCTTAACTCTCCGCTCAGTGGCTGTCGTTTTGCCGTGTCTAATTGGGTTAAGGAGGAGAGGGAAAGATGCTAAAAGGCGCAGGACCAGCAGGGAACAGCGGCCCGCCGGTCGGCCCCGCGCGACACGATGGCGCCGCGCTCAGCTGACCACCCAGGCAGGATACCCTCCCTCTCCTCCTCCTCCTCCTCCTCCTCCTCCTCCTCCTCCTCCTCCTTGTCTCGCTACACGCTCACAGCACGCTCACTCTGTACAAATTTATACAAGAGAAAGCATGAATTAGGTCAGCGGGGAGGAATGTCCGCGCTGCTTTAGGAACACTGGGGAGCAGGAAGCAAACTCAGGTGAACTCAGCGCCCGAGACACCCCCATCCTGAAGAAATGAGTCTGCGGGAGGAGGTTAAGGCGGTCACGCGGTCCAGGGCTGTAGTCTGAGGAATAGATGTGTAGTCGTCCAAGTAATACCAGTTTTTAGTTTATTAGCTTCTCATAATGTAAAATAGTTAATTAGGTGTTCATTTACTACAACCTTCAAGTCAAAACACTGTAACATGATAACCAAAATGAAGTCTAAACCATGGGGGTCACACACACACACACACACACACACACACACACACACACACACACACACACACACACACACACACACACACACACACACACACACACACACACACACACACACACACACACACACACACACACACACACACACACACACACATAACCTTTGCACTAAAAACATCAGTGATATATGAAAAAAAAAAAAGTCTAGGAAACAATTTAGAGTATTAGCAAAAAATATTCTGCTTCCTCCCACGAAAAAAAAAAAAAAAAAAAAAACACATTTAGCGCGCCTGAGCCACCACATCTGCATAGTCACTGATGCCGCACCGAAGACACTCAACAAAGACAGCAATTTAGTTTAGCTGCATATAAATCCACTTAGCCGCACATCCAAACAAACCCATTTTATCAGCAGAGAACACACACAAAAAAAAAAAAAAAAATCTGAAAACACTGAACACACGAAAGAATAAAGTACAAAGAATTCCCGGCATTACTTAGGGAACAAGTCAACCAAGTCACCTCGTGTTTGAATCCCACTCACCTGGCTTCACCTCACCTGCACTCACTCGCACAGGTAACGCCCCGCCCTCTACTCTCCTCATATTAATTAACCTGGTGGATTTGCCTCCTCAATTCGAAAGGAACCAGCGCCACGATCACAGCTGCCCCACCCCGAGCCTTCCCCCAAACGCCCGCTAACCACATGTGTTCCTGTAGATACGAGCTGATTGGCGAGTTGATTCCCCAGTTAGCCAATCACGTGCTTCGTAAAGGTGCAGGAGAGCGAGGGAGAGGAGTGTGCACGTTAAGTTATGTTGAACGGAGCGTAACATCATCGTAATACATCGTAGCACATCGTAACGCAGCGAAACATAAAGCACCGCCTTGTATTATTAAGCATTCTGCGCCCTCATGACGACTTGATTCCAACGGCCGCGGAGATAGCAAGGCCAGTTCCCGTGGGTGTTTTTGTAATGGATGGCGCAGAATCACTTGCCCAGATGGCCTCAGAATCACGCAGACACCCCAGGATACGCAGACGCCTTCCATTACAAACTGCTAAATGTACATAGTCGCGTTGTGGCGTCGAAGGAACAGGAAACAGTTTGTTGTGGTGAATTCTCTGTAGTGTTTTTGTAATGATGGAGCACAGTAATTTACTCAGCTATCTCTGAAATCACGCAGACACCTGAGACGCAGATACCTTCCACTACAACCTGTTAAGAATAGCTGCATCATAGCCCCGAAATATGTAAGAGCACGAAACAGCTTGTCGCCATTAATGTACACCGCAGGGCGTTGTATAGCAAAACAGAACACCACAGTAACACAGCACAGCGCCTTGCGACACACCAGAACACAGCACAGCGCCTTGCGACACACCAGAACACAGCACAGCGCACCTCCCGCTTCAGGTGTCATTCAGGTGTGAAATTCAGGTGTTTAGTGATAGTTTCGTTCTTTTATTATTATTATTATCATTATTGTTATTATTATTATTATTATTATTATTATTATTATTGTAGTAGTAGTAGTAGTAGTAGTAGTAGTAGTAGTAGTAGTAGTAGTAATAGTAGTAGCAGCAGTATTGAAAATGATGATGATAATAATAATAATAATAATAATAATAATAATAACAATAATAATAATAATAATAATAATAATAACAACAAATGCTGCGACGCCGATAGAGATTTCAATTTTTCGGTATTGAGAAGCAGCAAAACAAGAAGCACAACAGAACAGAACAGTGAATATTGTCTCCCTCACTTCATGCCTTGCTGTAGTGTTTACCCTCCGTCAGGTGCCACAGAGGAACACCGAATCTAGTTTTCGTGATTTATTTTTTTCTTTTACTTCTGAACTTGTAAGAAAAAATAAATAAAAATAGAAAATTAATGAATAAATAGGTTTACTGTAAGAAAAAAATAATAAAAAATAGAAAATAAATGAATAAATAGGTTTACTGTGTTAATTGATTTTTTTAAGAAGAGAATTGTATCAGTATTAGTCTCAGGATAAGCAGGTATTAATTAATCCATTCACTGCTATTTGGTACACTATCTCCCCCCTCATCACTAACCACTCCGGGACATTTCTTCTCGTTCTACAGCCAAAACCAAACATTATACTGGCTAGAAATTGCAAAATCCATTCTTTTTCATCCCTTTCTTTCTCCCATGTGCTAATGAAGACTTCACACATTGTTCTTAGTGGCGTGAATTGTTGCATCTTGGAGTGAAAGGTTCAACTCATCATATTTCATTCATGCATTTAAAGGAATCGCTTTGTATTGATACCCTGAACAATTTTTTTAGCCTGGCCTCTAATTACTGCATTCCTCCGCCTCATCTGAATACCTTGCAGTGCTGGCTGGAGAATATTTGTCTTTTTTTTTTTTTTGTGTGTGTGTGCAATTAGTTAAGATACATTCCACATTTGTTATGGAATGAGCTAGAGCAGAATCTTGTCATTTTTCCGTCTCTACTTGCTTCTGTCAGTAAAGTTTATCTATCTGCTTATCTGTCTCTCTGTATGTCTGGCTATCTGTCTGTCTGTTTATCTTTCTTTCTGTCCTTCTCTCTCTCTCTCTCTCTCTCTCTCTCTCTCTCTCTCTCTCTCTCTCTCTCTCTCTCTCTCTCTCTCTCTCTCTCTCTCTCTCTCTCTCTCTCTCTCAACATACAGGACCTAATCCCTCTCCCATCAGGCATCGGAGAGAGAGAGAGAGAGAGAGAGAGAGAGAGAGAGAGAGAGAGAGAGATGGTCACTCTGATTATCATTTTCCGCAACGACTTCACGCTAATTAACTTCATTCCTATCCCGACTCACCTGCGAGGGAGAGGCAGGTGAAGCACAGCAGGGAGGGAGAGTACTGGAGGTGAGGGGTGAGGGTAGTGAGGGGAATGGTGGAGTAAGGGGGAAAAGAGGAAATATGAGGAAGTTGAGTTTTCTTAAGTAGAATTGGTGAGGCATGAGCAGCAGGAGCAGCAGCAGCAACAGCAGCAGCAGGAGGAGGAGGAGTAGCAGGAAGACCAGTAGGAAAAGAGAGTAAGAAAAGCTTAAGAATTCATATTTCTTTTATATATGTCAGTCGTTGAGAAATGAAACAGTGGATGCCACATTTGGGTTAGTAACCCATTCAGTTGTGGCAGGACCCCAATTTGGAGGACAAGGACCGAAGCCTTTCAGGTGTAAGACGCTGCGGGTGCCAGCAGTGGGGTTGCTGTTCCCTATTTACTGAAGAGAGTAGGTGGACGCCGCTGATGGGGATGGTGGGCCCCATTATGTGGAAAAGGCGACAGTGGGTGCCAGCGATGGGCTGGTGCACCCATTCAGTGGGACAGGCACAGTGAATGCCCCTGATGCGGGGATGGGCCCCATTGAGTGGGGGAGACTAACCGCCACTGATGGGGTTAGTGAGCCATTCAGTGGGGAGAGACAAAGTGAATTCCACTGAAGGGGTTGGTGGGCCCCATTCAGTGGGATGTGATGCAATTCCAATGACCCCGTTGACTGACCCCCGTCAGTAACCATCACACACCCGGCCACTGACCCCCGTCAGTAACCATCACACTCCCCCGGCCACTGACCCCCGTCAGTAACCATTACACACCCGGCCACTGGCCCCCGTCAGTAACCATCACACACCCCCCGGCCACTGACCCCCGTCAGTAACCATCACACACCCCCCGGCCACTGACCCCCGTCAGTAACCATCACACACCCCCGGCCACTGACCCCCGTCAGTAACCATCACACACCCCCCGGCCACTGACCCCCGTCAGTAACCATCACACACCCCCCGGCCACTGACCCCCGTCAGTAACCATCACACACCCCCCGGCCACTGACCCCCGTCAGTAACCATCACACACCCCCGGCCACTGACCCCCGTCAGTAACCATCACACACCCAGCCACTGACCCCCGTCAGTAACCATCACACACCCCCCGGCCACTGACCCCCGTCAGTAACCATCACACACCCCCCGGCCACTGACCCCCGTCAGTAACCATCACACACCCCCCGGCCACTGACCCCCGTCAGTAACCATCACACCCCCCGGCCACTGACCCCCGTCAGTAACCAGCACACACCCCCCGGCCACTGACCCCCGTCAGTAACCATTACACACCCGGCCACTGACCCCCGTCAGTAACCATCACACACCCCCCCGGCCACTGACCCCCGTCAGTAACCATTACACACCCCCCCGGCCACTGACCCCCGTCAGTAACCATTACACACCCCCCGGCCACTGACCCCCGTCAGTAACCATCACACACCCCCCGGCCACTGACCCCCGTCAGTGACCGGGGTCATTGGAATTGCATCTCATCCCACTGAATGGGGCCCACCAACCCCTTCAGTGGAATTCACTTTGTCTCTCCCCATTGAATGGCTCACTAACCCCATCAGTGGCGGTTAGCTTCCCCCACTCAATGGGGCCCATCCCCGCATCAGGGGCATTCACCGTGCCTGTCCCACTGAATGGGTCACCAGCCCATCGGTGGCACCTACTGCTGCCTTCTCCACATAATGGGTCCACCATTCCCCATCAGTGGTGTCCACCACCTCACTATAGCGAATAGGCCCTAGCAGACCCACTACTGGCTCCCCTGCTGGGGGCCCGTCCTCCAGGGGCAGCACCCGCACCTGGCCAGCGCGGCCCGGGTGCAGGAGACGTGGAGCGCCTGCTCGCTGTGCTCCACGCTCCCCTTGCTGGTGTTTTCTTCTAACACCACAATTTTGAAGTGTTTTTGGAATTTTAATTCGATTTCTCATCCACTTGGCGGGTGTGTGTGAGGGAGTGCAGGAAGACAGATGTGGTGAGGGAGGGGGAAGCTGAGGAGGGTGTGGTGTGTGCACACACGGGGCGTGGTGTGTGCAGGGATTTCACTGTAATGCTGAAACATTTCTCCATCTTTCTTCACAGATTTCAGTTTCCTGGCTTTACATTGTAGCGTCATAATTGAGCTCTTTTTCTGGGAGCGATGAGCGACTCTGAGAAACACGGCGAGGGAACAGCTGGTGTGGTGATCCAGGGGAGACTGAAGGGAAGGCGAGGCTTGAGGGGAATTACACAACGAAGTTTGACGGAGTTGACGCCGGGATGGCTTTCAGTCAGGCGTGTGGAGGTGGGGGAGGGACATTCTGAAGGCGTGTGATGGGCTGGCTGTGTGTGGCGCCGGGAGCTTTGGCACATATGTCATTCGTTGCCTGCGGTCATTGGTACAGGCACGGTCACAAGGCGAGGGACGGGCCACGCTTGCCTCCAGTGTCTGCCACTTTGCACTCCGTCGCAAGTCTTGTGCTCTGCTGATCGTCTCCTCACAACAGTGGCAACTTTGTTTTATCAAACCAAAGGGCTGACGGCTGAAGGAACACAAGACACATACGAGTAACATGACACACAGTAAAGCGAGTCTAATTGGGTCATGAGGGCTGTAGGAGGCGACTTGGTACTGAGACTCCTGGAGGGTACTAGCAGGTCACTTCTAGAGAGACGCAAACCTACCGTGTCTTTATACTGCCTTGCCTTTGGATTCCTGTTAAAAAAATGAACCACTGTTTAATGCAGAAGCTTTGCCACCTCCTGATAGAGCCGCAAGGTCCCTGTGGACTCGTGTGGACTCCTGTGGACCAAGTCTGGATGGGGTTAGTGGTTGAGTTTTACTTAATAGCGTTGGCAGAGAGGGGAGAGAAGCATAGGAGTGAAGGGAAGAGGGCAGAGGAGTATAGGGGGTGAAGGGGAGAGGAGAGAGAGATGTAGAAATGAAGGGGAGAGGAGAGAGAAGTGATAGGGAGAGGAGTGAGAAATGTAGGATTGAAGAGGACATGGGAGAGTAGTGTAGGAGTAAAGGTAGAGGAGGGAGAGCAGTGAAGGGGAGGGGTGAGCAGCGCAGAGGAATGGAGGGGTGAAGGGGTGAAGGGGAGGATGCACTGGTGGATTAAGATGAACTGCCCAGCTGTGTCTCATATAGGTGAAGTGATCTGAATCTTCTCCTCACCTCTCCTTTCTTTCCTCTCCCCGCCCCGCCCCCCTCACACCCATCTCTTCCATCTCCCCATCTCTCGGACCCTGATTCTCTCTCCCTCGCTCTCCGCCCGCCCCGCCCCGCCCTGGCTCGGTCTGGTCTGGTCTGGTCTGGCCTGGGTACGAATTTTACGTGTCATTTTTGAGAGAGTAAATAAAATCCATATAACTTTATCACCCGAGAGAGAGAGAGAGAGAGAGAGAGAGAGAGAGAGAGAGAGAGAGAGAGAGAGAGAGAGAGAGAGAGAGAGAGAGGGGGGGCACAGACAGACAGAAAGAATGATCATTTCACACATATAGACAGACGCACTGGGAGATACACAGACATACAGAAACAAGCATAGATTAAAAAAAAAAAAAAAGCATACTTACATACATACATACAGACACAGACAGACAGACAGACAGATAGACAGACAGGAAAACATACATACATACATACGCACAAGAATACAGTGAGATAGAGAGACAAACAGACTGACAGACAAGCAGACAGACAGACGAACAGGAACACAAAGACAAAGACGAAGACAAACTATAAATATGGACAGAACAGAACTCAGACATACAGACAGACAGACATACAGACAGAATGATGGAAAGACAGACTAGCGGACGAAAAAAAAAATGGGAAAAAAGCAGATTTATCGAAGAAAAAATAGGGAAATAGAAGCTGGAAAAGAGAAATGGAAAAGAGAGCTAGAGAAAAAAAGAAAGTAAGAGATAGAGATTGAAAAAAGAGATAGAAAAATAGAAAAAAAAGGGATTTAGAGAAAAGGGAATAAAGAGACGGAAATTGAAAAAAAAATACACGCTAATATGAATAAAATAGAGACGTATATAGCAATACATAAGGAATAAGCCAATAAAATATACATAGAAAGAAGAAAAATACACAATATACGTAGATGGAAGTAGAAAAAAGCAAGAAAAATAACGTATAGGAGAGAAAAGAAAAGTAATAAAAGATACTTAAATAATATGTTAGAAATTCTGTTGACTTTGTGCGGCTCTAACACACACACACACACACACACACACACACACACACACACACACACACACACACACACACACACACACACACACACACACACACACACTACCAAAAAGGTGAAATTACACACAAAACAGATAATAAAGAGACAAGTTAATACTCTCTCTCTCTCTCTCTCTCTCTCTCTCTCTCTCTCTCTCTCTCTCTCTCTCTCTCTCTCTCTCTCTCTCTCTCTCTCTCTCTCTCTAAACAGGTTCCCACCAACTACGTTCTAGGAAGACCCCACCCACCCCTACCCCCTTAAGACCCCCACCCCACCCCCTTCCACCCCCTTCCACCCACTCCACCCCTCCACCTTCCTCCTCTGAGAACACCATGAACTTAAACTACACCTTCCAATATTTACTCTCTCTCTATCTCTCTCTCTCTCCCTCTCTCTCCCTCTCCCTCTCCCACTCCCTCTCTCTCTCTCTCTCTCTCTCAGGTGAGTGTGTGTGGACTTACCTGCATAAAAGTCAATTTGTTAATCATAGAGAGTTTCTTCGTACCTGCATGGTCTGTACGGGACCGTGTGTGTGTGTCTATATGCGTGTGTGACGTGCAATGCCAGGGAGACGTGCCTGCGTGTGTGGCGCGGTGTGTGCTGTGTGTGAGCGGGCGTGTGGTGGCGGCGTGGTGCGGGACGGATGGTGATGAATGGTTGGGGGTGGTGGTGGTGGTGGTGGTGACGGTGGTGGTGGTACTGTAAGTTGTGTGTGTGTGTACTGTTTGTTTTGTTGTGTGTGTGTGTGTGTGTGTGTGTGTGTGTGTGTGTGTGTGTGTGTGTGTGTGTGTGTGTGTGTGTGCCCATGAAACTCATTAACGACAGGAAATTGCTCTCCTAAGTATGCAAATAAATTAATAAATAAGAAAGAAAATAATAATAAGAAAAAAAAAACAAAGGAAAATAAGAAGGAAAAAAGCAAAGACAAACACGTCACAAGCAAAATAAAAAAAAAACAAGAAAACAAACACAGAAGGAAATGAAGGAGAGAAAGAGAGAAAGAGATCCAGAGAGAGATGAAGGAGGAGGGACGGAGGAGCGAGAGATCTAGAAGAGGCGGTGGCTGCGGCGGCGGAGGAGGAGGAGGAGGAGGAGGAGGAGTAGGAGCAGGGAGAGGAAGAAGAAGAAGAAGGAGGAGAAAGAAGGAAAGGAAGAGCACTGGTATAGGCAAGACAGACTACAGAGGCGGAGGGAGGCAGAGAAGGACAGGAGGTGAGGGGCTGAAGGAGGACTGATGGGGGGGTGATGGGGGGCGTTAGTGGCGCTGAGGGGGTGGTGAGAGGGACAGAGGTGGGAGGCAAGTATCTGGAGGCCATCTGGCGCCCCTGGACGGTGGCAGGGCGTCGCTAAGAGCACTCAGAAGGGTGGCGCTGCGAGACACATTTTATGGCAGTTGGCGTTTTGGTGTTAGGAGCGGCGACCCTGGGCGACGGAGGCACGGAGGAGGAGGAGGAGGAGGAGGAGGAGGAGGAGGAGGAGGAGGAGGAGGGGGGGGGGTTACTGGAAGCTTCGATGTGGTAAAAAGGAGAAGGAGGAAGAGCAGGAGGGACATGTGAAAATGAGAGGTATTGGGGGACATGGAGGAAGAGGAGGAAGAGGAGGAGGAGGAGGAGGGACATGAGGAAATAGGAGGTAAAGGGGGCAGGGAAGATGGAAGAAGGGAGGTGGTGGTACTTTGGGAGGAGGAGGAGGATGAGGAGGAGGAGGAGGAGGAGAAGGAAGAGCAGCAGTTTAGAATGCATTGTGTAGTTGCTAAGGTGTGTGTGCGTGTGTGTGTGTGCA
>NC_087172.1:14449929-14454929 GCF_035594125.1 Scylla paramamosain
CTCTCTCTCTCTCTCTCTCTCTCTCTCTCTCTCTCTCTCTCTCTCTCTCTCTCTCTCTCTCTCTCTCTCTCTCTCTCTCTCTCTCTCTCTCTCGTAATTGGAAAAGAAATTCGATGATGGTGATGCCGACGTCGATAATAATAATAATAATAATAATAATAATAATAATAATAATAATAATAATGATAATACTAATAATCTTTAGGTTGTTGCAGGTCGGGGTCGCCACAGCAGATCAACCTTCTCAGACACGTTAATACTTCTGCGCCTTCCTCAGTCACACCCATTACAAGCATGTCTTCTTTAACTGCATCCATAAGGCTTCTCTCAGGTCATTCTCTCTCTCCTGCTAGGTAGATCCATTACCAGCATCCCCCGCCTTAAACACGCCTCTCGCCTCCTGCCTCGCCATGCCCAAACCACGTCATTCTCTCTGTAGTTTTGTCTCCAAGTCAACGTATGTATTAAGATGTGTGTTGGGGCTCATGTATTCGTTCTTGGTTTTGTTATTCTTTAGTTTTAATTCTCTCTCTCTCTCTCTCTCTCTCTCTCTCTCTCTCTCTCTCTCTCTCTCTCTCTCTCTCTCTCTCTCTCTCTCTCAGCCTCGTAAGGGAATAAATGACAGTGTTGCGTGGTACAACCGCGCATGCGCCGTGTGCACTGGCGTCTGCGTGCACACAGCTTGGAGGATTTTCAGCATTAATATCTGGGGCCACAGCAAGGACTTTTCTTACGGAATGGTTTGCTCATTCACAAACATGTATTTCCTTGCTTCATATTAATTCTGAAGTACCAAATCTACATGAACACTATGAGTAAAGAGACTGAGGCTGCTTGAAGAGGGCGGATTTTTTTTTTTCGACATAAAGTAGTTCCTGGATTGCGTGCAGTGTTGCGTGCACTAAGTTAGCCGTTCATCTGCTCACGTGCACAGCGAGGGTTTCTGGCAGTACTGTTTATGGTTGCGACAAAAAAATCTCGACTCACTCTCCTTTCTGAGTAGTCTGTTCATTCGCAGCGATGCGTTTACTCGCCTCATATTAACTTTTGTGTGCCAAACATACAGTAAAATCATATGTAAAGAAAACATTAGTTACGGACATACACTGGCGCTGTCTGACAAATATTTTGGATAAAGTTGCCACCAGCTGCCTCGAGTCACGCTAAACTATGGCTTCACGCACCAAAGAAACACAACAATTACCATTTAGACGTGTGAATATATGAGAAAAGAAAACATTTCATAGGAGTATACCATTAATTTCCAGCACTAATGAATAAGGATAGTGCATTTCTTAGACTCCTCAGCCGTGCGAGTAGTGAACCCTGCCACATCACAACCTAAAAAGAGACCCAGTGATAAACATACACGCTGAAATGATTGTATAAAAGACTCCTACATCATAACAACATAAAACAACATAAAAACATAAAAAACAACATAAAAAACGGCACTGAAATGATGACGTCACCAGGTGGATTGTGATTGGTGGATATAAGACAACGAGGCTTTCCATCAATTACCACATGGACTTGCTTCCACGGTGATTCTGAGGAGGAAATGAAGGAGGAGATATAGACGTGGCTGGGCTCCGGTGACGCCCGCAGCACGCCAGGCAGGGAGTGATGAGCCTGGCCTTGAATGCACTGATGAGGCCTGCAATAAATCAATACGTGGAAGGAAGGTTAATCATTAGCACGAGGAAATAAAGATGTAGGAAGATTTTGTCCTAGTTGTCGTTGTTGTTATCTTATGATCGTTGTTTTTTTTTCTTTTTCTTTTTTTTTGTTTACTTAATAGAGATCATATGCTTGTTTTTTTTAGTATGGAAGCGGAAAGTACATGAAAATTCTCTCTCTCTCTCTCTCTCTCTCTCTCTCTCTCTCTCTCTCTCTCTCTCTCTCTCTCTCTCTCTCTCTCTCTCTCTCTCTCTCTCTCTCTCTCTCTCTCTGCTTTTTGTATTTTTTTTCTTTGTATTGACTTTCCATTCCTCCCTCTTCTTTCCCCACCCCTTCCTCCTCCTCCTCCTCCTCCTCCTCCTCCTCCTCCTCCTCCTCCTCCTCCTCCTCCTCCTCCTCCTCCTCCTTCTCCTCCTCCTGAATAGTAATGAACACGAACTAGGAGAACAAGAACAAAAGCAAGGAAAAAAAAAAAACAGGGACAAGATAAAGAGGAAGAAAAAAAGGAGGAGGAAGAGGAACAACAACAACAACAACAACAACAACAACAACAACAACAACAACAACAACCCTCAATCCCTTCCCTCACAGTTGGGACAGGAACCCTTAAAGAAGACACCGCAGAGAGAGAGAGAGAGAGAGAGAGAGAGAGAGAGAGAGAGAGAGAGAGAGAGAGAGAGAGAGATATCCGTGGCCAGTGGTTGTGTCAGGGAACCTCATGTCATGAATTAATACTAACTTGTTATGCGAGGCGCGGCGGGGGAGGAGTGAGAGGCACTTAGGAATGTCCCTCTCCTCTTCCTCCTCCTCCTCCTCCTCCTCCTTGATTCAGTACAGGCGCAAGGGGACGCAAGCCAAGGGTTCTCCCGGGGACAGTGTCATCAGAAACGGCTGGCTCTCTCACCACGACTCTTTTCAAAGGCCACAGGAATGATTAGACGGGTTCTCAAGGCTATTTCTCCCGTTAATTATGTAGAAATCTTGTTAATCTGTCACTAGAACCGTAAAAGCACCCTTAAAAACCTGTGTGACTTTAACTAGAGCCTTCTGAATGTCGTGGAAGTGCCGCGCAAGAGTGTTTCAGCTGATATGTAGTTCTTTGCCTTCAGATCCCCAGGCGGGAGTGTTGACCCGTGCTGGGGAATACTGGGGGAGCCCGGGAGCTTTCTGAGTGGATGTGGAGGGGGTGGACAAACAGGAGAAGGAAGAGGAGGAAGAGGAGGAATAGCAGGAGGAGAAAGAGGGAGGGAAAGTGTACGTTTAAGTGATATATGAGAAGTGTAACAACTACTACTGGTGCCACTTTAACACTAAAACTTTCAAATCATTACAACTAAGGAAAAATACTTGAAATTCACGCCACAAACACATATTCGGGAAAGGTTTCTCATACACACACACACACACACACACACACACACAGAGAGAGAGGAAAGGGAAGAGTAATGGAAGTAAAACAAGATATAGAAGAGGAAGAAATGAAAGAGGATAATAAAGATGATAAATAAGGATATAAAAAAAAGGGATGAAGGAAGAAAAAGATTTGAAGGAGAGAAGAAAAAGAAGAGGAGAATATGGACAAGAAGGAAAACATGAAAATAGAAAGAGAAGTACAGTAAAGGATACCGAAAAGGAAATGAAAGTAAAGGAAGAGAAAGGAAAAAGGAGGATAAAAACAAGAAAAAAAAACGAAAAGAAAAAATACAGAAGAATGAAAGGATATGGGAAAGAAAAAGGAAAAAAAAATACGAGAGGGAAAAAACGAGACGAGAAGAAGAAAAAAGAAAAAAAACAGGAGGAAATAAATACGATGCAGAGAGAGAGAGAGAGAGAGAGAGAGAGAGAGAGAGAGAGAGAGAGAGAGAGAGAGAGAGAGAGAGAGAGAGAGAGAGATACGGGGCTGGGATTGGTTCTTGACACCCCCGCCCACTCTTCACGCCTCGCCCCAAATCGGACCAATAGGAGGCCGAGAATCACGCTCCATTCACACCTTCCACCTCCCCATTCGCCACCATCACCACCATCACCACCACCACCACCACCACCACAACCCTCTCCCTCTCCCTCTCACTCTTCTGCTCGTTTTTATCCACATGTGTTATATTGAGTATCGTCTTTCTCTCTCTCTCTCTCTCTCTCTCTCTCTCTCTCTCTCTCTCTCTCTCTGATGGTGATGGTGGTGGTGTTGCATCGTCTCGTGTTGCGATTTTCTTGTATTGCAGAAATTTGTGATGGTTGTAGTTGTTTGTTTATTGTTTTGTCTGTTTACTTGTTTACTGTGTTTGTTTTGTAATTGTTTGTGTGTTTATTTAGAGTTAGTAGAACATTGTTGTGGGAGGAGGTGGTTGTTTTCCTTCAAGTTGTGATTGTTAGTATCTTCAGAAAATCTTTTGTATATTCTATTATTAATTTATCTTTTTTTTTTTTTTTTTAGAAGTTTCTCTTTACCTTCCAAACGTAAGTACTCGTATTTAGTAAGTTTTTTTTTTTTATCTTTTATCTATTTATCGTTCCTCTAGTCTCGTATTAGTTTCCTTTATTGTGCTGCAGAAAGTTATCCTCATCCCGCCACAGAGTTTATGAGTGAGTGCAGCAAGGCGCGTGGGTTGTCTGTGTTCCGTGCACCGGCAGATGTCTTCACCGGCAGATGTCTTCACCGGCAGATGTCTTCAGGCACACGCGAACACTTGACTGGCTTAAAGAAAACTTGGTCGTGGGTTTTTTTTTATTTATTTATTTTATTTTTTTTTTTGTGACTATTAACTGCACGCTCCTTAGACACATGTATTTTTCTTCTAATATATATAAAACCACCTTCCTTGTGCGCTTGTGTATGTGCACCAGCAGATGTCTTCAGCCACATGCAAACATTTAAGCCGCTGGTAAAAAAATGTGGCAATAGAGGGGAGAGGATGGAGGGAGCCGAGATGAGGGAATTAGGTGAAGTAAATGTAGATGAGTTGTATAAATATTTCGTAGACAAATTGCTCGCAGGACAGTTAGCAAACATCTCGTATAGAGCAATAAGATCACAGATTATTTATTTATCTATTTATTTATTCATTTTTTATCATCATGCATAGCCGCCCCATGTGTGTTTGTGTTCAGTGCAAATTATTTCAGCTACACACGAACTCTTAAGCCACTGAGGAAAACAGTAGCATTGTTTCCTCTGTGACGTTCATTCATGCCTCGTTTCCTCGACACAGAGAGGTTAGGCTTTGTGTATCCGCCGTTCCTTCGTGGTGCGCTGCTTGGAAAAGATGAGTTGTGGGTTTTTTGTGCCAGTGATTGAAGTATTGTATTGTTTAGTCGTGTTC
>NC_087172.1:14459929-14464929 GCF_035594125.1 Scylla paramamosain
GAGATGGCAATCAGCTGGCCCACATTTCTGACTGCGGAGAGACCTGCCTGAGCCCGTCACCGTCAGCGCCGCCCCGGGAGTCTGACGGAGGGGGCCAGGGAGGTGACAGGCGTCGTACGATAGTTGATAAAGTCTTCTGAGGGCGCCAGACAGCTACGACTCCTACTACCAGGATTGTGTGTGGCAGTACGACCTTCCAGTAAGATGCTACTACTGTATAATGCCATGTACGACCTTTTTTAGTGTGATTTTAAGGAAGTTTTGTGTGATTTCTGTACGACCTCGCGTCAAAGGTCAAAGAAAGGCTTGCTGTTATCTTAGTGTGACCCAGTATGACTCTTAATTAATACGATCCCCCTCAGCCTCCCAGTATGACCTACAAATATAACCATGAAGATTTGCTACGATTCCAGTACGACACACAGTAATCTACGACCTCTAGTACGGTTTATTATGGCTCTCTCTCTCTCTCTCTCTCTCTCTCTCTCTCTCTCTCTCTCTCTCTCTCTCTCTCTCTCTCTCTCTCTCTCTCTCTCTCTCTCTCTCTCTCTCTCTCTCTCTCTCTCTCTCTCTCTCTCTCTCTCTCTCTCTATGCAATAAAAAGTGTCTCGCATATTTCCCCACCTGACTGACACACACACACACACACACACACACACACACACACACACACAGACACACACACAGATAGACAGATAGATAAGTGAAACAGACACTCGCTATCTTTTCTTCGCTATCATCATTTCATCTATAATTACTTTACGTACATAAATCACGTACAGGGATGAATATTTATACCATACGCACACACACACACACACACACACACACACACACACACACACACACACACACACACACACACACACACACACACACACACACACACACACGAAAACAGAATTATGAACATCAGTCTACATATATTTTCTCTCTCTCTCTCTCTCTCTCTCTCTCTCTCTCTCTCTCTCTCTCTCTCTCTCTCTCTCTCTCTCTCACGCCCCCTGTTTCCTTATCTGCGGGCTTATCACGGACCTCGCAGGGGCGCCCACGTCACCACTCACCTCGCCGCGCCAAGATAAGATGCTTGGTAGGAGATGACCAGATAGGGAAGCAGAGAAAGGGGTGCGGGGGGAGGGAGGGGGTGGAGAGGTGTCTGGGAGAAGGGGAGAAGAGTGAGGGTGCTGGGTGTCTTTTCGGGAGGAAAGGAAGAGGAAAAGAGGATAGGAGGTGTTTTGTAGGGAAGGGAAGAAAAGAGGAGGAAGAAGAGGTGTTTTGAGAGGAAGGGAAGAGGAAGATGTATTAGTGGAGGAGGAGAGAGGGAAGGAAGGGTGATGGGTGGGAGGAAGGGGAAGAAGATATGTTGTGGAGGGGAAGAGAAGATGGAAGGAGGTGTCTTGAGGAAGGGAAAGGAGGAGGAAGGGATCCTTTGGGGGTGAAAGGAAGGGGTGGGAGTGGGGAAGGGAAGGAGAGGAGTGGGGAAGAGAAGAGGAGGATTTGTCCCTTCTTTGTTGATATGCTAATAGGAGTTTTGAGTTCACTATATATATTTCTCTCTCTCTCTCTCTCTCTCTCTCTCTCTCTCTCTCTCTCTCTCTCTCTCTCTCTCTCTCTCTCTCTCTCTCTCTCTCTCTCTCTGGCTTTAGGAGTGAAATTTTCGTTTTCTTTGTCTTTTTTTATTAGGGACTTTAAATATTTCTCTTTCTTCTCTTTCTCTTTTTCCTTCTTTTCTTTATCTATGTTCTTTTGTCACAATCTCTCTCTCTCTCTCTCTCTCTCTCTCTCTCTCTCTCTCTCTCTCTCTCTCTCTCTCTCTCTCTCTCTCTCTCTCTCTCTCTCTCTCTCTCTCTCTCTCTCTCTCTCTCTCTCTCTCTCTCTCTCTACTAATCTGTCTTAATTAACTAAGAATAAAGGAGAGACAAAAACGAGCTGGTGGACAGGTGAAGAATCTGGAGGAGGAGGAGGAGGAGGAGGAGGAGGAGGAGGAGGAGGAGATGACAGAATGGAGTAATGAAACGACAAAAAGTAAAATGGAAAGGTAATAATGATGGAGAAGGAGGAGGAGGAGGAGGAGGAGGAGGAGGCGTGTGTCAGGGGCTGAGGTCCTCCCATACCTTCCATTGTTTGCTAATTACAAGGTGAGGCAGTCCTAACGAAACTCCTCATCCTACCTTACCTTCGCCTCTCACCTGTCCACTCTCCCACTCTCCCACTCTCCCACTCACTCTCTCTTCCACACACTCTTCCTCACTCTCTCCCTCTTCCACTCTCACAAATTCATATAGCTCTTTTTTTATTTTAACTTTTTTCGATTCGTTTTTTTTGTTATCTTTTAGTTAGTCTTTCCTTTCGGCTTTCTCTTCTTTTCTCTGTTTCCTCTTTCCATTTATTTTATAGTTATTAATGTTTTTTTATGTATTTTATTGGCTTTCTCTTCCTCTTTCTTCTCTTATTGCTCTTTATTTCTTCCTTTTATTCCTCTTTTCTGCTCGCCTTTTTTTTTATTTCTCTTCTCAGTGTAATATTTTTATCTGAGTCTCTCTCTCTCTCTCTCTCTCTCTCTCTCTCTCTCTCTCTCTCTCTCTCTCTCTCTCTCTCTCTCTCTCTCTCTCTCTCTCTCTCTCTCTCTCTCTCTTCTTATTATCACCGTTATTTCCATCTAGAGCCAACGTGTGTGTGTGTGTGTGTGTGTGTGTGTGTGTGTGTGTGTGTGTGTGTGTGTGTGTGTGTGTGTGTGTGTGTGTGTGTGTGTGTGTGTGTAGGGGAATTAGGTCGAGAAGAATTACACCCTAAGAGGATTTGCATTTCTTCCCGACAAGGAGGAAGATAGAGGAGGAGGAGGAGGAGGAGGAGGAGGAGGAGGAGGTAAGAGGTTTTGGGTCTTGGTCATGAAGGAACGTTGACTTTGTTACATCTTTGTTCTCTCTCTCTCTCTCTCTCTCTCTCTCTCTCTCTCTCTCTCTCTCTCTCTCTCTCTCTCTCTCTCTCTCTCTCTCTCTCTCTCTCTCTTGACTTTATTTACTTTTCTTTTCATTTTCTGTCCCTTCTTCATCTTCTGCCCATCTTCCTTTTCATCCTCCATCCCATCATTCTCTTTTCCCTCTCCTTACTCCACCACGTCCACTTATCCCCTTCCTTTTCCATCATCCTTCACATCATATTCTCTCTCTCCCTCTCCTCATCACATTTTCCACCTATCTATTCCTTCATCTTTAAGGCAAACTCTCCATCAAGACATTATAGGCTGAAATTTTTTGGGGGACAGACTCTAAATGGGAAATTGCCGTGGTGTGTGTGTTGAAGGTAGGTGTGTGAGTGTGTGGGTAGATGTGTGTGTGTGTACGTGGGTGTGTGGGTGGGTGGGTATGTTGCGAGGAGAGGGAGAGTATGAATGTATGAGAGTGGTGTTAGAGAGAGAGAGAGAGAGAGAGAGAGAGAGAGAGAGAGAGAGAGAGAGAGAGAGAGAGAGAGAGAGAGAGAGAGAGAAATTACTGACAGACAAGCAGAAAACCTGGCAAACAGACAGGTAGACAAACACAAATAATGATAATAATAAAGCAAAAAAAAAAAAAAAACAGCAAAAGTGAATTGAAAGCAAACAAACCCAACACAACACAACACAACACAACACAGCAACACTTACATTTAACAAGTCAGACGGCAAGATGCACACAAACCATCCACAACACACACGCACACACACACACACACACACACACACACACACACACACACACACACACACACACACACACACACACACACACACACACACACACACACACACACACACACACACACACACACACACACACACACCTCCCCCTCCCCCTCCCCCTCCCCTCACCACCCTATCCCACCCACCCATTCACTTCCCAAACACCCCAACACATGACAAAATACACACAAACACACCCACAACACAAACAGTTCCCTCAATAACCTCCCCACCTCCCCACCCATCACCCACCCCTCCATCACCTCCCCAGCACCCACACCAACAAAGCCTAGCCCACCTGCACTGCTCCAAACATCCACAGGTCACCATGTTACCTGTTTCACCTGTTCCATTAATTCCCTGGGCATTGTGAGGCGTCTCTGGAACCGCCACTTAGAACCACACAGGTAACCAGCGACGCTTCCTTCACACGACCACCAAATGACTCCGCCGGGGACATAAAGAGGAGGACTTGAGAGGGGAGGACCGCGGGGCGTTTGAAGAGTGGTGTAGGCTGAGGGATATGGGGACTAACCTGCTCTCTTTGTCTTTTTTTACTCCTCTTTTCCTCTTTGTAACTCTTTATTGTTTCCTTCTTCCCCTCCATGAAGTCCTCCTCTTCCTCCTCCTTTACCTTCTCCTCTTCCTGCTCCTCCTTCTTCTCCTCCTTGTCTTCTTTTTCCCAGTTCCTGCTTCTTTCTTTCCTTGTTTGTTTGGTGTCTATTTATCTTTATTTACTCCTTCCGTCCCGTCATTCTGCTTATTTAAAATCCACGAGCATGACATGACAAAGGTAAGCCACACACACGCACACATACACACGCACGAGGAGGATGAGATGATGGTAGTGGTGATGGTAGTGGTGGTGGTGGTGAAGACAAGGACGAGGACGAGGTAGTGGGGAGGAGGAGGAGGAGGAAGAAGACAAGGGGAAGGTTGTAGAGCCTCGTCACAATCACATGAAGACATCTTACAGGGAAGTCGAGGCCATTAACTCCCTATTTCATCTCTTTCATCAATCAGCTACCACAATTTTACGGTAGGAAGTCAGAAAGCATCACTCACACGCACACAGTCCCTCGTAGCGGCGGCCGAAGCTTTGTGGGAAGGCGGCGAGGCAGTGTAGGGGACTAGCAGGCCTTGTCGACAGCGGTTTTGTAAGCTGTCTACACGTCTTGTGAGGTTTCCCGACCCCCTTGTGGTATTCCTCTTTATTTTACACACACTCTTGCCCTTCTGATTTACATACAGGATTGGCCAGGGTAATGAGACTCCGGCATGG
>NC_087172.1:14469929-14507429 GCF_035594125.1 Scylla paramamosain
CCAAAAATAAAGGTTCGGTTTTAACTTAATGAGCTTGATAACAGTTTTAAGTTTTATCAGGTTTATTTGACGTAATCCCATGTGTCCTGTAATTTGGCTTCATAATGACTCAGTTTTTATTTTATTTATTTACTTTTTTTTCCCCAATCATGTTTATTCCATCGTAATTCTCTTCCTCTTGCAATTTGCCCTGATAGCTTTTAAGTTTTCTATCACATTTACTCGATGCAATCCTTCCCGGCATCCAATTTCTCCCGTTCGTAGAGACGCGTGTTTGCTCGACTTAAATTCGAACGCAAGAATATAAAGAGAAACTGCAAAAAGTCGACGGCCCAACAACCCTGGAAATTTGACACCTCGCTATATTTGATTCTTTTTTTTTTTTGTTTCGTTATTTTGTAAAGGAATGTGTTGGTGATGTGGCCAGTGCTCCTTGATGGTTCTAGAGGTGTCTTATTACTTAGCAGTGCTTCTTTATTTTGTATTTGTTTTTTGTTCACAAATTTTGGCACCTTGTTGTGTTTGTTTGTTTATTTGTTTATTTTTTTTCTTTTCGTTACTCATAAGAGGCTATGTTATTGATGTGGCCAGTCCTCTTTCATGGTTCTAAAGGCTTCTTATTATTTAATAGTATTCTTATGTTTGTATTTGGGCCTTGTTCGCCTTTTTCCTAATTTTCTCTATACTAACAAATAGGGAAAAGATGAAAAGAAAATAACTTAATATTTTGAGACGAGAGAGAGAGAGAGAGAGAGAGAGAGAGAGAGAGAGAGAGAGAGAGAGAGAGAGAGAGAGAGCGTGGGGAGGGGTACAGCTCATTACTTACATAGCATTTAGGTTACCAAAACTCTCTACTTTTTGGAGCATTGAAATCACTCTTATTCTTTCTCCACTCCCTCCTCCTCCTCCTCCTTCTCCTCCTCCTCCTCCTCCTCCTCCTCCTCCTCCTCCTCCTCCTCCTCCTCCTCCTCCTTTTCTCACATTTTATAATAATGAGAGAATTCCTTACCGTGATCAGAAAAGGGAGGGAAGGAGGTAAGGAAGGGAGAGAAAGGAGGGAAAGGCATGCAGGGGTGAGGAGGAAGGGGAGGAGGAATAGAGGGGCGGATCCTGATTGCAGCAAGAGGGGAAGAGGGAAGGAGAGAGGGAGATGAAATGGAGTGGGGGGTAGAGGAAAGGAGAGAAGAATGACGAGGAGAGAAAAGGAATAAAAATATAGATAAATAAAAGATTGAAAGAATTTGCTTGGTGTGATGGTGTTGCAAATGATTTTATACTCTGCATTATGGATATATATTTGTTCACGTTGCAGAATGTTATTAATAAACAGTAACAAGAAAAATGCGGCAAATAAAGAAAAAAAGTCTAAGGATAGAAAGAAAAAGGCCACTGAAGATAGTAAAAAGAAAAGAAAAGAAAAGAAAAGAAAGAAAGAAAGAAGGACACGTTCTTGCACTCTTGTTAAAAAAAAGAAAGAAAAAAAATTTAAACTTCCACTAGTACTCGTTGTTTGATGAATGGACGGAGAGCCCCTAGAACATTAGCGGTGAATATATTTGTTCGTTTTGTTCTATCTTTCTGATTCCCGCCATCCTAAGTGACGGCACCTGTTAGTTATTTGAGACGTTCTTTTGTTCATCATCTTATCTCCCACGTTAATGATGAATTTTTTGTTCATCATCTTATCTCCCACGTTAATGATGAATTCTTGTTCTTCACCGTCTTATCTCCCACGTTGATGAATTTTTGTTCTTCACTACTACTGACTTAGAATTTTCATCTGTTTAGCGTTTATTTTCACACCTTCCCCTCAAAAAAAAAATAATAATGATGATAATCTCTCCATCTCTTACGTCTCCTCCCGTCACTTCCCTGTCCACACTCCACAGCGCTGCGCCATTTTCACATACTGTTGACATTACGGATAAGGAGGTAAAAAGGAAATCTGCAATCGCATCCGCACATATTGATATTCTAACATCAGTAATCTCATCAGCAACCGCATTTTAGGAGAATTACATAACTGGATCCGCCTTTGCATTCACGGAGCTGTAAAATTAATCATTCAGTACATCACTACTCACACTAAGAACTTGATGGACTATTTAATTCATGCACCACTCTACTGAAGAACCAGCTCCTTCCTATCTCTCCTATCTGTTTTTAAGCTTGAACTTGTTATTTCTTACTTATCCTGATTATTAATCCTGATAATTATGCTTCCCTCATTCCCTCTTTCTCCTATTCCTTTCCTCTCCCTTCCTTCCTTGCCTCAACCTCCCTGTCCCTCCTCGTCCCGCCCTCCTTCCCTCCCTTCTTCCTTCCCTTTTTCTCGTCCCCCTTCCTCCCTCCCCGAAATAAGACTTCTCAAGCAGTGCAGGAATCCCAGTCAGAAGAGGCTCAAGTTTCCGATTCAAAGAGGTTCCGACACCATACTTCCCTCGTGCCTGGCCTGCGTGTGTGAGTCTTCTGGCCTGCCACCTGCCGCTCCCCGCTGCTCTATAAAGGTTCTGATCGCCTATAGAGATTTCGATTCCTTTTGAGATAGTCTTTGATCCCTTTATCGCCTGCCTAATTTTTCTGGCCTCTCTGCCTCTTTCCCTTTCGTTCTCTCTCTTCGTCTCTCTTCTCTCTCTCTCTACTCTCCTCTCTCTCTCTCATCCTCTCTCTCTCTCTCTCTCTCTCTCTCTCTCTCTCTCTCTCTCTCTCCTCCTCTCTCCCTCTTAGTCATCTTTTTTTTTTTTTTTTTTTTTTTACTGAGCGGAAATAAAACTATAGACAGTAATGTTATGACCACAGCATCACTTAGTTTATGGTTGTCAGTGATGTCTTTCGGAGCTGTACTCGACATAAACCCCACTTTACGTAACATGACATAACGTAAAACTATGAACCTTATTTAAACTAACCTAACTTAACTTAACCTATGAACCTTATTTAACCTAACCTTACCTAACCTAACCTTATTTAACCTAACCTAACCTAAGCTATGAACCTCATTTAATCTAAGCTAACCAAGCCTAAACTCTATTCTAAGGCGTACTTAACCTAACTTAACTTAAATCATAAACCGAACTTAATTTAAGGGGAGGTTAGAAATCTCCCCAAAGCAATTTTGATCCAATTTGCTTATATTTTTTACTGACGTTAGGTGGCCATGTGTGTAATATTTGCCTCTATTTTTACTCAGTTTGCTTGTATTTTTTTTTTTTTTTTTAGTGTCAGAATTTTCGGATAAAAAAAGTGGAACTAAATTTTCATTTCAAAGTATTTTTTTTTTTTTTTTACATTTGATTTTGTGACATACTAAACATGTCTGTGGTCATACATTTTTCCTCGAGGCATTATAACATTTTTGGTAAATTTTTCAAAATACGTAAGAAAAGTATAGTTTTTCCTTTCTTCAGACATATTTCTTTCCTATCATACATATTGCTGTTTCTCAACCACAGTTCCTTGCAATACAAGTTTCTCTTTCCAAGAAAACAAACATAATCAAAATTTATTAGTAACTTTGGGAGGAGATGTTGTTTAAATTTGTAGCGAAGATAATTTTGAGATGCGAGCTGTTAAAGATTTATGTGTCAATATTCTCACTTAGCAGTTGTTCGTGACCTCCTGGCACTGTAACTATCATCTCTATCAATTCTCTCCACCTTCCTCTTTCCTTGAGGTGAGTTTCTCGGCAGAAATCCTTCCTCTCGTTCAGTTCCTCGTGGTGGTGCAGCACATCAACAGTGTGGCGTGAAACTGAGAAACCAAGTGTTGACAGGAAGTGGATGTCACCTTTCTTGAAACTGTACACTGCCATATCGTCTGTGACAGGTGCTGTATATCCACTGTACACATACAAAATGCACAGCTGCGTAATATTATAATGTACAGTATGGCACCCTTGTATAGATAACTTGAGTGAGGGCCGCAACAGGCACAGTGAACCACTCCGGACATCCTGCTCACGCCTGCTTACCTGCCTCTCGAGTTGCTGGAGGGACGGGAAGCCGTGCAGGTGTGGCTCACTGTGGTCACCTGGACGCTGAGGCGTGTTAGGATTTGTTTTGTGGCTGTGGCGATCAGGAATGAATGACTTAATCCAGCTTTAGCGGAATCAATGAAATAATTTTGAGCTGACGTATTTTAAACTCACCTTTTTTAAACCTAACCTCTTAACCTAATCTTACCTAACTCAACCAAATCTAACCTAACCTAACTTTACCCAACTTAACTTAACCTAACCTAACCTAACATAATTTACTTAATATAAATTTTAATCCATCGCATATCAAACTTGTATTTATCTAAACCCAACTTAAACCAGACATAAATCAAACTCAGCCAAATCCCAATCTATTATAATCTCAACTTCAATGAAAAACACTCATAAGAACACGGCTGGTCATCTGTGCCAGCCTTGTAAAGTACGAAGGAAACAGCCTACTTCAGAATACGAGCCAGCAATTGAAGCTCACGTAGGCAGGGAGGCAAGGGAGCCGCTGCGTGAGGCGGTGGCTGGTGGGGGCGTCACTGGGATTTCCACGAGTAATGTTTGTAGGTGATTAATACACTCGATAAGCTTGACGTCAGTCCTCCCTATCTGCTGAGGTTGATAATGTCTTAGTCCTTTTATTTACTTTGTACTGGTCATCGTTACTGTTGTCATAGTAGTTGTGTTGGGGTGGTGGTGGTGGTGGTTGCTGCTGTTGTTATTGTCATTATTCAGCTCCATATATTTTCATCGTTTTTGGCTCTGAAACTACACTAATTAGCCTTATTAACCTCGCATTGACTTTATATATCTATGCAGATTTGTGTGGCTTTCTCTGTATTACACCAAGACATTACAGGAGAGGTGACATCGGTACATTTGCCGCCTGTGTGTGTGTGTGTGTGTGTGTGTGTGTGTGGGTGGGTGGAGTGGGTGTAAGATCACCTGCTCACACTCTGCTTTGTTACCTGTAGAGGCTCCGGCGCCCTGCAGCTGCTTGGGAGGGACGGGCGGGCAGCGGGAGGGAGGAATGGGCAAGGCAGGATAGGATGTTGTCTCTGCCGGAAGGGTGGACAGGTGGGGCGGGCAGGTAGGTACGGAGGCACCCCGTCGGGAGGGGAGGGGTCCCTGGCGAGCCTGTGGTGGCGCTGACGAGGTCGGTGTGGCGTCCTATCTCACTCAGATCTAAATAAAAGTGTCCCCTGTCGTCCTCCGCGAGCACCGGCGCGCCCCCCGCCAGGCGCTCCCGGGTGGCGGCGAGAGAGACAAAACCAAGTCGTCGGCGTGATGGCGCCCCGCAGGCCACCCTCCCGCGACGGTCAAACCGCACCAGCCGGCCTGCCCCTCCCCTCCGCCTTCCCTCCCACGGCGCTCATCTCCTCCTCCTCCTCCCTCCTCCTCCTCCTCCTCTTCTCCTCAGCATAATGAGTGGTATTAGAACAGTTTCTTTTTTTCTCTGTCGCTCCTCCCGCAGCCAAGGCAGCGTCTGCATGAGTTGTGTTGCGTGTTTGTTTTTTGTTGTTTATTGTTGAGTGGGAGCGGTCACTGGTGCGTGGCAGCCATGACACTCCCGCGCCTCCACACTGACCTTAGATGATTACACTGACTCAGACCCTGGCACTGGCGGCGCCTCCACCTCGCCCCCTTGTGCTGCCGCCGCGGTGCCCTCCTTGTCTCACTCATTACCTGGCGTGGTCTGGCCTCGCTGGACGTGCCTGGGTCCGGCGCGGAGTCACACGCTGCGGCACCGTAATGAGGCGGGTCGGCGGCGATCATGTCTCCATCTGGCCGCAAGGCTCATCACCGCCGCGGGTGACGGCGCTAACAAGGTCCCGGCCAATGGTGCCCTGGGAGGCGCGCGGCGGGGAGGCGGAGGGGTGTCGGAGGCCGCTGCTGCCACACAGTCTCAAATCTAAAAACCTTGATTTTCCTCACCCTTGACGTGGTCGTCACCGAGGCGCCGCCCACCAAGGGCCCGGACCAGGCCGCTGCTGGGTCTCTTCGTGCTGCGAGTTGTGCCGCGCTGACGAGGCCTCGGCCCAAGAACACTCTGTTGGTGAAACTTGACATTTCACGAGGCTCTGTGGCTCTCACTTCCTCGGGAACACTTCGCCGCCGCTGCCGCGGAAAACAGGAACAAAGCGGCTGACACTGGGGGCGGACAAGCTGAGGGCAGGTGCGTGGGGAACCCAACTTGTGGTAAGGGGAGAACGCCCCCGCGGCGTGTCCTGAGGCTGACGGGGGGCGGTGCTCCATAGACCAACCGGGAGACCACCGGGAGACAGTAATAACAAGCAGTGGTGATGGGGGCAGCGGGTCTGCTCCTCTCGCCTGACAGCCATCAGCTGCCTGTGGTCCGCACCCCCCCCAGAGAACCAGCCCCCTTATGTAAACACTCCTGCCCTGCCATCTCCCTTATTCCTGCGGGCTGCCTCTTCTGCCCCCTTTCCTGATAACCCAACCAGCTTCCTCACACCCCCGGGTGCCTCTCAGCAGCCCCGCACGCCTCGGGGCACCCAACGACTCGCCGCACAGTGTCGTTTACTCTGCCCGCCACGCTCCGCCGCCTCTTGCACTTACCTCATAATAATAATGTACAGCTTGTCTCGTTAATACCCGAGTGAGAGCAGCCGTGACGGGCGCCGCCCACCCACCCTGCAGCCCACCCACCCCAGAGGCCACCCTCGCACCCACAGGCAGCCCAGCCAGCATCCTGAGGCTCATGCCCCTGGTCACCCCTTGTGCTCCCAGTCACCCCACACGTCCCGTCTCGCCCGCCTCACCCCGCACACCCCAGGTCACCCCGCACGTCTCTGCGCCGCGATGCTGACAGCTTCATCCGCAGCAGCTGTCCGCGCCGCTGACGAGCGAGGGGATAATGGCGGCCGTAAATCTTGCGAGTAATAATCGCCGCCGCGCATCACGGAGCCTCGCGAGGATGAAGACGACGAGCTGCCGCCGCTGCCGCCACGCAACGAAGAGAAAAACACCCACGTGACCCGCTTAGCACGCCGGGGGAAGAGCCAGGCGTGGCGGCGGCGGTGGTGGTGGTAGTGGTGGAGGTGGTGGACCTAAAGAATGGTGGTCCGCCACACACATACACACACACACACACCAAGGTAGTAATAGCTCCTTACACACACTAGTCAGCACTCCACCACCACCACCACCACCACCACCTCCTCTCCCTCCTCACTCCTTCCCTGATACCCACACCGCACCACATACCACACCAATCCACCACCACAGGCGCCCACCCACCCACCAGCCCGCTCTCACCGGAACCTCACCTCACAGGATCGATACTCCCGTGTGTTGGCGTCCGCCGGCGGGAGGACCCACTAAGCGGCCGCAGCTTATCCTTGTAATTTGCGGGGCCCGAGAAGCCAGCTGCCCGACACGACCCTCCGCCACAGGAAATCGGAAAATTATCACCCACCGGACGTTAATTACACTTCTGATTTGGCAAAGTAAACAAGGCAAACACTCACTCACTACCTCCTCCCTCCTCTTGTATATCTTTACCTTCCCTCCTTCCCTCCACCCTCCTTTCCTTCTCTACCTTCCCCCTCAGGCTCTCCGCTACGTCCGCCCATCCCTCTACCCTTCACCCCTCCCACCGCTGAATCAAGGACGGGGATGCTACGGACGCTGTGTTTTCTGGGTCCACGTTTGCGTCTCCTGTAGAAGGGCTGACGAAGGGGTGAGGAAAAGATAGTGAAGGAATTGGGAAGGGGTGATGAAAGGATGAGAAAGGAGGTGATGAAGGGGTGAGGAAGGGGTGATGAAGGGATAATGAAGGGGAAGAAGGGATGGTGACAGGGTGATGAAGGGATGACGAAGGGAGAGAGAAATGATGAGGAAGGGATAACGAAGAGGTGATGAAGGGATGATGAAGGGATATGGTAGATTCTCTCTCTCTCTCTCTCTCTCTCTCTCCTCTCTCTCTCTCTCTCTCTCTCTCTCTCATCTCTCTCTCTCTCTCTCTCTCTCTCTCTTTATCTTAAACACTTAATTATCATACAATCTCACTAATCTCACGGAAAGGGAAGTGAACACAACCACCTAACCACAATTAAACCACACGCGCACCGCCTCCCCTCTTCTCTCTCCCTCGCAGACACAACACCAACATTACGCTCGGTAAAATGATCACAGTGGACCGCGCCAGGAAAAATATTACCTCCGTTTTCTATTGTCCTGCTTCACTCCTCACTCACTCATCTTCTCGTTTTCTTATTTGCGTGTTTCCGTCAAGCAAGTTCACGAGGCTGTGGTGTTCAAAGGGTTGTATTGTTCGTTTTAACCCTTTCATTGGTGTCTCGCGTACCTCTCCTTCGTTACTGACTATGATACACACTTCTTCTTGTTCTCCCGCCACATCCAAACATTGCACTGGGTAGAAGTTGTAAAACTGTATTTTTTTTGTTTTCTTTTCTCTCTTGTAGATGCTTATAAAGATTTCATGTAATCACTTAACTGAGAGCGTGAGAAGGTAAGGGAAGATGCAAGAAGCCATCAGGCCAACACGTGGCAGTCCCTGTAGCCTATGCTACAGGGACTGCCACGTGTATGCCTATGCTAACATGCTAGCCTATTTTTCCTTGTAGTGTTATGAATTTTTGTATATCTCATTAAAAAAGGTGTATTCTGGGATGTTGGAGTATGATTTTGACTACTTTTAACAGGCTGTACTGGATGATAGTGAGTGTGTTCATGATATTAGTAAAATTTGAACCGCTAGTGTATTCGTGATTCTAGTAAGATTTGAACCACCCCGATCCCTCCTTTTACTGTCAGCGGTGTCCTTCAAAATTATACTTTAAGGTTGCGTACATCAAGCCGTTGTGTTAAGCCCGAAGAGAAGCCGTCGGAGTTAAAAGAATGAGGCAGATGTTGTGCTTTGTGTCTCATGTCTTAATCAATTTACGCACAATTACTCGGTGACTTCTGGAAAATGAGCAAGAATCGTGTTGGTTTCACTAATACCACCACCACCACCATCACCCACCACCACCACCACCGCCGCCCTACCACCACCAGCGGGCCAGGAAGTGCTTGTTCTCCCTAATTAGATTAATCGCAGGTGATACATGGTCACGTTACCCTCGCCGCGCCCCCTCGTCCGCCCGCCGGGGTGATGCGCCCTCCCCCTCCTCCTCCTTCTCCTCCTCTTCCTCCTCATCCTCCTCCTCCTCCTCCTCCTCCTCCTCCTCCTCCTTTTCTTCCTTTTCTTCCTTTCTTCCTTCCTTCTTCCACCTTCCATTCACGTCCCGGTCGCTGTGGTTCGCTGTGGCTTGCTGAGGGTTGCTGTGAATTGCTGTGGGGTCACTGTGGGTCACTATGGGTCACTATGGGTCGCCTCTGACAAGCCACACTTCGCCAAGTAATTAAAAGCACTGACCTCTCGTGGCTAAGGTGATAAGACGCCTATGTGTTGATCTTCCTTATGTTCACTCATTTATGTCACTGTGTAAGTAAAAATAATCGGGAAGGAAAAAATGGAACTGAGAAGGAATGAAAGTGTAAAGAAGGTGATGGTGGTGGTGGTGGTGGTGGTGGTTTGGTTTAGGAGGCTCTGGCGGGCTGGTGATGTCCTAATGAGGCATCCCTGACAGCCAGATTCCTGCTCACAATGGCTCAATTACCACGTCAAATTGTCAAAGTAAATAGTGATAGGCCAGCGGACACCACCACCATCACCACCACCACCACCACGTCTTCCCCTACTCACACTCTCGTCATTCCCTTCTCTTCTCCATTCCTCCCTTCCTTCCATCACTACCAGGCCCTTCTCTCTCTCTCTCTCTCTCTCTCTCTCTCTCTCTCTCTCTCTCTCTCTCTCTCTCTCTCTCTCTCTCTCTCTCTCTCTCTCTCTCTCTCTCCCATCCTATTAACGCTCCGTCACTTTGTTCTTGAAACGCGTGCGCTCATGTATCCGTTCACACACACACACACACACACACACACACACACACACACACACACACACACACACACACACACGCTGTTCAAGAGTCAACGAATCGAGCAAAAAAGGAGAGGCAATGAAGCGTAAAGAGAGAGAGAGAGAGAGAGAGAGAGAGAGAGAGAGAGAGAGAGAGAGAGAGAGAGAGAGAGAGAGAGAGAGAGAGAGATGGGTATAATCAAGAAAAGCATTGTATCGATAAAACTGTTGTTATTGTTATTATTATTGTTATTATTATTATTATTATTATTATTATTATTATTATTATTATTATTATTATTATTATTGTTATTGTTGTTGTTGTTATTGCTGTTATCATTATTACTGTCTCTCTTTCTCCCTTGTTTGTTCTCGCTTTAAATCGTTTTATTGTTCCCTTTGTTTTCCTCAAGTATCTTTTCCTCCCTCTCCCTCCCACTCCCTTCCCTCTCCCTCTCCCTTCCTTCTCCCTCTCCCTCTCCCTCTCCCTTCTCATCTCAAAACGGAAGTCCTCAGGGGAGACAATAGTGCTTGTCAGCCTTGTCCTCTCCCTCTCCCACTCCCTCTCCCTCCCCCTCCCCTTCTCCCTCTCCCTCTCGCTTTCCTTCCCCCTTCCTCACTTTCCTCCTTCTCCTCTTCCTCCTCCTCCTCCTCCTGTTTTTGTCCTTACCGTCCTTCCTCTTTTCCTTCTTTTCTCACTTTCATTTCTCTTCTTTATTTTCTTTTTTTCTCTATTTCTTTTTCTCTCTCTCCCTTTTCCATATTTCTCCCTTCTCCCTTATTTTTTTCTTTTACTATCCTCTCTCTCTCTCTCTCTCTCTCTCTCTCTCTCTCTCTCTCTCTCTCTCTCTCTCTCTCTCTCTCTCTCTCTCTCTCTCTCTCTCTCTCTCTCTCTCTCTCTCTCTCTCTCCCTTAATGAACTTTACCCTTGGCGCCTTCACCCGCTGTGGTTCCTCCCTTCCCTCTCCTCTCCCTTTCCTCCCTTCTACCCTTTCCACCACTCTCTCTCTCTCTCTCTCTCTCTCTCTCTCTCTCTCTCTCTCTCTCTCTCTCTCTCTCTCTCTCTCTCTCTCTCTCTCTCTCTCTCTCTCTCTCTCTCTCTCTCTCTCTCCATCACATCCCTAAGTTATGTCCTCCTCCTCCTCCTCCTCCTCCTCCTCCTCCTCCTCCTCCTCCTCCTCCTCCTTCTCCTCCTCCTCCTCCTCCTCCTCCTCCTCCTCCTCCTCCTCCTCCTCCTCCTCCTCATGTCTAGTTTTCCCTTTCTTCCTCATTTTTTTCTCTCTTCCTTCACTTTCTTCTCATCTTTGTTTTCTTTCTTTCCTTTTCCTTCCTCTCTCCCTCTCTTCCTCTTCCTTTTCTATCTGTTCTCTTTATTCATGTTATTTTCTTTCTCTTTCTTGTTTGTCGTTCTCCATCTTTTATTATCTCGAATTCTTTCATTATCTTTTATTCTGTTTTCCTCCTTTTCCATCTTCCTTCCTTTTCTTGTCTTCCTCCTTCTCCATCTTCCTTCCTTTTCTTGTCTTCCTTCATTTCTTCCCTCCATTCCTTTCCTCCTCTTCCTGTGGTCATTATTCCCTCTTCCCTCTCTCTCTCTCTCTCTCTCCCTCACTTCCTTCCTCTCACTCCTCTCCCTCATTCCTATTCTCTTAGCTGTTCCTACATTCCTCCTCCTCTTCCTCCTCTTCTTCCTCCTCCTCTCTCAATCTACCCATCACGCTCCCATCACTCCCCCTTCACTGTCATCTCCCCGTCAGTCTCCCTCATTCACTCTTCACCCATCACTCAATCACCCCTCATACCACCTTCTCTCTGCCATCTCCCCTTCCTCCCCCATTCCCCATCACCCCCATCAACCATCACTCCATCATTCCATTTACTCACTTCCCCATCATTTCATATCGCCCTCTGTTCCCAATCATCCCATCACGCCCCCCTCACTTCTTGATATTTCCCCAGCCTCCCCTTTCACCCCATCACCCCATCACCCCATCACCCCATCAACAGCTACGTGTGGTGATGGTTTTTCCCTCAATAATCAAAGAAAAGGTCACCCGAAAAAGTTCTCTTATCTTCTTCCTTCATCTTAATGGCCCCTCTCTCATTCCTGGACCCCTGATGTGACCCCTGACCTGCCCTGACCTGCCCTGACCTGCCTCCACCATGTCAGGTCATGAGTGGGCACGCAGGGCACCGACAGAAGGACGGGACTGGGAAGGGAAGAGGAGGAAATAAGGAAATGGGAAAAAGAGTGGAATTTTTGTGGTTTTGTGTGTTTTTTTTTGTGTGTGTTCTTGTTGTTTTTTATTTGTTTTTATTTTCTTTATTTTTTTTATGTGATAGAAGGGAAAGATGAGGAAAAGGAATAATGGTGGTGAGTTTTTTAGTTTGGTCTTCTTTTTTTACTTTATTTTTTTTTCCTCTCATTAATATTTTTTTCCCTCTCATTCTTGGTTTAGTTCTTTCTTTATTTTATTTATTTATTTATTTATTTATTTTAAGTGACACGAAGGAGAGAGAGAGGGAAGAGATCATGGAGTTTTGGGGTTCTAGAGTTTCAAAGTAGTACACAAACAAAAAATATATAAAAATTCTAGTTTTTGTCTAAAGCAAATCGATATTCACACACACACACACACACACACACACACACACACACACACACACACACACACACACACACACACAATCTTCGTCAGTAGAGCCATACATGAGAAGAGGTAAAGTGCCTGTTAGTGGTGGTGGTGGTGGTGGTGGTGGTGGTGATGAGGCAACCACCACCACCACCACCACTCTCCCCAAGACAATGGCCGCGTGTGCTTCACAATTACCCTTTAATTGCTCACCTGGCCACCCTTGTTAGCACCGCCCCCAGGCCTGGAGAGAGAGAGAGAGAGAGAGAGAGAGAGAGAGAGAGAGAGAGAGAGAGAGAGAGAGAGAGAGAGAGAGAGAGAGAGAGAGAGAGAGAGAGAGAGAGAGAGAATATAAACAACGATGCCTGATAAAACAGAGAAGATAATGATTTAAGATGGAAAATTACTAAAAGGAAGAAGAAGAAGAAGAAGAAGAAGAAGAAGAAGGAGAAGGAGGAGGAGGAGGAGGAGGAGGAGGAGGAGGAGGAGGAGGAAGGGAAGAAGGAGAAACATGATGATGAAGAGTTCTACTGAAAGAAACGATAGATAAAAGGAAAAAAAAAGGAGAATGAAGATGGCAGCGAAGAGGAGGAGGAGGAGGAGGAGGAGGAGGAGGAAGGAGGAGGAGGAAGAGAAGTAGAAGCAACAGAGAACAAATAAATCTTCAGATATAAAGCAAAGAAAGAAAAAAAAAACACTAAACTTGATAATTAAAACTTCCACAAGGCTAAAGATTCTCTCTCTCTCTCTCTCTCTCTCTCTCTCTCTCTCTCTCTCTCTCTCTCTCTCTCTCTCTCTCTCTCTCTCTCTCTCTCTCTCTCTCTCTCTCTCTCTCTCTCTCTCTCTAGTTGGTATGAGTCACAGTTTCGGCTGCTGGGGAAGATATAAAAAAGAGGAGGAGGAGGAGGAGGAGGAGGAGGAGGAGGAGGAGGAGGAAGAGGAGGAGGAGGAGGTGGAGGAGGTATGGTTCTTCCCCTTAGGATCTCGTGGGATATTGTGGAATGTTGGTTTTGTCAGGAATTTGGGAGCAGGAAGCCGAGAGAGAGAGAGAGAGAGAGAGAGAGAGAGAGAGAGAGAGAGAGAGAGAGAGAGAGAGAGAGAGAGAGAGAGAGAGAAAGGGCGTTTGTTTGAAAGAATAATAGGAAAATAGAAACAGGTGAAGGAGGAGGAACAAGACAAGGAAAATAGGAGAAAAGGGAAGGAAATTGGTAGATAAGAAGAGGAAAGGAGGAGGAAAAAGGAAGATAGGGAAGATAGGGAAGAAGAAGAAGAAGAAGAAGAAGAAGAAGAAGAACACTGAGAAGTAAAGAAAGCTCAATGGGAAAAAATCAGAAAATATCTTTAGAAATGCGAGAAACAACAACAACAACAACAACAACAACAACCAAACAACCAAACAAACAAACAAACAATACAACAACACAAAAAAAAGAAAAGAACAAGAAAAAAGAAAAGAAAGAGAATAAATAAAAAAAATAAATAAAAACAAGAAATCTTACAGTAACATACCAGTCTACCTTTCACCACTGTACTCAACCACCCACCCATCAACCCCCCCCCCCCCCCCACACACACACACACACCCACACACCAAGGAGGTCCCACACTACAATACCTCCACGCTAACAAGGATCTCAGGCCAAGAGGAAGGTGTTCATTAAAATATTTCCACAGACAGCCGTGAAATGCCCCGCCACCTCCGTTGTGTGTGGAAATTACAGGTTGAGGACCCGGCCAGGTGAATCACGGTTATCATCTGTGCTGCGGCCGGCCAGGTGAGGAGGGAGAGGGAGAGGGGCAGAGGGACAGTGACGGAGAGAGCCAGACATGTAAATAGACAGACAGACAAACAGACATACATACTCGTACATACTCGTATATATAGACAGAAAGGCAGAGAAGGAGACACGCAGAAATATTTTCCTCTTTATTGCTTTTATTCTCTCTCTCTCTCTCTCTCTCTCTCTCTCTCTCTCTCTCTCTCTCTCTCTCTCTCTCTCTCTCTCTCTCTCTCTCTCTCTCTCTCTCTCTCTCTCTCTCTCTCTCTCACACTCTTCGCGCTTTCAATCTTATTTCAGCTCTGCCATTATGTTTTGTATAAGTAAGAGGGAGAGAAAGAAATGTCCAAATGTTCAGCTCCTCTCTTTCTCTCTTTTTTCTTCTTCTCTCTTCATTTCTCTTTTCTTTTATTCCCTTTTTTTATTTTTCTCTAATATTTTCCTTACTTTTGTGTCATACTTTTTTTTTCTTTGTTTCTTTTTCTCCTCTCTCTCTCTCTCTCTCTCTCTCTCTCTCTCTCTCTCTCTCTCTCTCTCTCTCTCTCTCTCTCTCTCTCTCTCTCTCTCTCTCTCAACCAGAAACGCGTAAATATTATGTTAGTCTCCCTTCAATTGTTTCTCTCCTGTTCGCAATTATGGGAGACAAGAATGGGGGAGGAGGAGGAGGAGGAGGAGGAGGAGGAGGAGGAGGAGGAGGAGGAGGAAGGGAATGTCGAGAGTATTGAGGTTAAAAGGAGGAATGAGAGTAAAAAGTAATAAAAAAGAATGGTGAGAGAGAGAGAGAGAGAGAGAGAGAGAGAGAGAGAGAGAGAGAGAGAGAGAGAGAGAGAGAGAGAGAGAGAGACTGAATGAAAGTGAATGAGAAGTGAATGAATGAAAGATTGTGGTGGTACAGGCTGATGTTGTTGTTGTTGTTGTTGTTGTTGTTGTTGTTGTTGTTGTTGTTGTCTTTGTTGTTGTCTATGTTATTATTTCTTCTACATTTTCTTCTTCATCTTCGTCTTCTTCTTCGTCTTCTCTTCTCTTCTCATTTTTTTCTCCTCCTCCTTATCCTCCTCCTCCTCCTCCTCCTCCAGCAACAGCAGCAATGATAAAGAAAAAAATGAAAAATGAAAAAAATGTATTACGCTCAGAAGAAAATAATACACTGGAAATTTTGTTCTGAAATGAAGGTGAGGAGGTGAGGAGGCGGAGATGGAAAGAAAATGGAAGAAGGTGGCGCAGGAGGAAGAAAAGTAGCAAGAACAGGTGTAGGTGGAGGAGGAGAAGGAGGAGGAGGAGACACTGAAGAAGGCATAGAGGTAAAGATAACTGAAGGAAGAGAAGAATAAAAGAAGGAGGAGAAAGAGAAAAAATATAATGTGATGGTGGTGATGGCTGTGGTGGCTGTGGTGGTGGTGGTGTCGGTGAATAAGTTAAATGAAAGAGAAAGAACGATTAAACATTGCAAAGGAGTAGACACGATAACAACATCAAACGCCTTTTCTAGCTGCCTCATCTCGCCCCTGAACAGTAATCCCTCGTGTCACAGAAGAGATAGAACAGCAGAAGGCTACTCGGTCACAATGTTGCTTCCAAAAATAGATACAAGAGCTTTAGGTATATTGTAATAGTAATGGCTTATGTGCACAGTATTTCATCACGTTTTCTTTTCGACTTATGAGTGCGAATGAAACCAGGAATTAAAGGAACAAAAAACGTAAAAAAGAAGAAAAAAAAAGTGCCCCATCACAGTACAGCTTTGTTAGTACTTGTTCATTTTCTTTATTCTCATTTACGAGTGAGAATGAAACCAGGGAATAAAGGAGTGAAAATCGTTAAAAAAAAAAAAATGATCTCTTGGCGGCTTAACAGTTCATTCAGTTTTTTTTTTTTTTTTTTTTGGCACAGTGTGATGATGATTAGGTTTCATGTGCGCAGTATTTGTTTTGTTTTGTTTTGTTTTGTTTATTTATTTTTTTTTTTTTGCGTGTTGTGGAGCGCGAATCAAAGTGGAAAATAAGAGCGAACGACTAGGAATGAAATAGGTGTTCTGCCACGTGAAAGATTACGCAAGAGGTGAAGTTTTGGGCAGTGCGTCATTGCTTCTCTGCCTACGCATTTATGAGTCCAGCGGAAACAGCAACAACAACAACAACAAAAAAGAGGAAAACAAGTGAAAAAAAATCTTTTCTTACAATATTCGCTTCGTTAAAAAAAAAAAAAAGAAAAGAGAAAAAAAATAACTAATTTTCATCATAGCATTTCCTCTCTCCACCTATTTACAAGACCAATGAAAACCACACATAAAAGAGGAAAAGAAGACAAAATAATTAAAAAAAAATAACAATACACCCCAATAAAGAAAGAAAAAGGTAAAGGTGTAAGTGTGAGTGGAGTGTACGAGTGACAGAGACCCTTACCTGGCGGATTCTAGGTAGGCAGGCGTCAATCAGGGCCAGGTACGTTCAGTCTAGTGTTTTGGTGTGTGCATAGCGAAGGTGTTGACAGCTGTGGGTGGGGTAAGTGGGGGGGATGCGGGAACCTTGCCTGGCGGAGGAGGAGAAGGAGAAGGAGGTGGAGGAGGAAGAGGAGGAGGAGGGTAATGTCTTGTTCGCGTGGTGAACAGGCATGATCGTTAGCGACAAGGGCAGAACCTCTAATCAGACCCAATCACACGCCGCGCCCTCTGTCTGTGTGTGCGTGTGTGTGTGTGTGTGTGTGTGTGTATTGACCGTGCTGTCTGGTGGGCGGCTGGTGTGACGAGGAGGAAGGAGGAAGGGACAGGAGGAGGAGGAAGAGGAGGAGGATTAGAAAGGAAAACCAAACAGCAACAGACCTTTAGTCCCTCGCAAGGCTGTTTGGGAACTACTGCTAACTAGACGGCAAAGAGATAGCAGAGTAAAGGAGGAGGAGGAAGAGGAGCAATACAAAGGAATATAAAGAAAGACCAAACAGTAACAGATCTTAAGGTACTTACAAGCCTGTCTGAAGAGGAGGAGGAGGAACAGGAGGAGGAGGAGGAGAAGGAGGAGGAGGAGGAGAAAAAAAAAGAGAAAGGGAGAGAATGAGAGATGAAGAGAAGAGTTAAGGTGAGGGGAACAAGTAAGGGTGAAGGGATGGGGTGAAGGGGAAGTGATGGATGAGGGGAGATAAGGGGGGAGAGGAGAATGTGGGGGAGGGGACTGGGGTGACGGCTGGTTACCTGATCTTCCCTCATTGTCCAGGTAACACACACACACACACACACACACACACACACACACACACACACACACACACACACACACACACACACACACACACACACACACACACACACACACACACACACACACACACACACACACACACACACACACACACACACACATTTATAAGGAATCTGAACCTCCATTTTAGAGGTTTTAATACCTTATGATTGTGTCTCGTTTTCTACAAAGGATCAAACGCCATTTTTAAACTCCCTTTTGAATAATGATTTTTTTTTTTTCAGGGACAATGAACTACAATGATATTTAGGTAGCGGCCAAAGATAAAGATCTCAAAAAAAAAAAAAAGAAAAAGACGAAGAGGAAAAAAATGACAAGTGATGAGAAAATATTGGGAAATTTAAACGAAGAGATAGAATTAGCGAAGATAAGGAAAAGAGAGAGAAGGGAAGATGGTGGTGGTGGGTAAAGATGATGAGAGGTGATGATAGATGATGATAATGCTGATGATGCTGATGATGATGATGATGATAGCTACAGATCATCACAGGGGAAGGAAAACAAAGGGGGGGGAAAATGACTGAAATACCTCAACTCAAATACTGCAAAAATAAGGTGAGAGTTAAATAATTGTTCTTCCTAAAATGCAAAGAAAATGTTAAGAAAAAAAAAATGAAGCGAGAAAAAGGAAAGAAAAGAAAGGAAAAATTATTAAGACAAAAATGGAAAGAAAAATAAAAAAAATGAAAAAAGAAAATTAGACAAAAAATAAAACTTAAGACAAAATGGAAAAAAAATCAAACTAAAATAATAAAATACAAGAGAAAAAGAAGAAAATAAAAAGGAGAAAAGAAACAATAAAAAAAATTAAGAAAGAAAGAGCAAAATGATAAAAAAAAAGTAAATGAAAAGAGGAAGAGAAACAAAAAAAATAAATAAATAGCAAAGAATCATGTAAAAGAGAAGAAGAAAACGATAAAGCGAAAGACAATAAACAACAACAACATCAACAACAACAACAACAACAACAACAACAACAATAATGATAGCAACACCTCCGCCCTCCATCTATTTATCTAGTTCTCAGCCTCTTTTAGCGTCCCAATCTCCCTTCCTCCTCCTCCTCCTCCTCCTCCTGCCATTAAGCTCCGGATGGTGGAGGAAGGATACGGATACTGGTGGCAAGAAATGTGGATAAGTGACACGCTTCTATGAGATTTGTATGATGACAGCCAGGAAGAGAGAGGGAGAGGGACAGAGAGAGAGAGAGAGAGGGAGAGGGAGAGGGAGAACAGAACAGGTGGAGGAATAATCTAAGGGAAGGTCAGAAGGAAGGAATGGTGATAAGGAGGGCTGGAGGAAAAGGAGGTAAGGAGAGAAGGGGGAGGAAACAGAAGGAGGGAAGAATGGAGATAAGAGGAGGAAGGAAATAGGAGGTAAGGAGGAGTGGATGGAGGTAAAGATGGAGAAAATGAAAGAAGGAGGAAAGGAGGGAAGGAAGGACGGTAGGTAGGAAGGGTTGCAGTGAGAGGAAAGGAAGAAGAAGCAGGAGGAGGAGAAGAAGAAGGAGAAGGAAGAGGAAAGAAGGAATAAGGAAAAATTAAAAGAAGTCGAAGAATTAAAAAAAAAGAAAAACAATGAAAAAGAGTCAGTAGGAGGAAGAGGAGGAGGAGATAACACAGCAGCACTAGAGAAAATGGAAAAGAGAGACAGAGAGAGAGAGAGAGAAGGAAGGAGAGAAGCAAGGAGGGAGGGAACGGAGGGAAGAAGTTGAGCACGTGTTTGGCAAGCAATTATCTTCCACCCAGGACACCCAGGGAGATTGGAAGACACTGAGAGAACCGAGAGAGGAACCAGAGAGAGGAACCAAGAAGAGCCCCGAGAGAAAAAGAAAAGGAACCAAAGAGAAACTGAGAGAAGGAGAGAGAAACTGAGAGAACCAAAGAGACGAACCAAAGAGAGGAACGAAAGAGAAACTGAGAGAAACCAAGAGAACGCGAGAGAACTTGAGGGAGGAACCAGAGAGGGGAATCGAAATGAACACAGAAAAAAACCGAAAGAAATAAAAAAAAAGAAACCAAGAATCACCACTAGAAACCCAACGTAGAAAACCTCCACCCCTCCCCCTTCCCTCCGCCCCCCCCAAAAAAAAAAACAGACAGAACTCCAAAAAAAAGAACCCCCAAAAAAATATTCACCACCAGGAACCCAAACGGACAAAACAAACAAACAAAAAAGAAAACGAGAGAGAGAGAGAGAGAGAGAGAGAGAGAGAGAGAGAGAGAGAGAGAGAGAGAGAGAGAGAGAGAGAGAGAGAGAGAGAGAGAGAGAGAGAGAGAGAGAGAGAGAGAGAGAGAGAGAGAGAGAGAGAGAAAACGTAAACATTAACCTCAACAAAACCCAAGAAAAACAAAACAAAAACAAAAACAAAAAACAGAAAAGAAAAAAAAACAATAAAAAAACAACAAAGAAACCAAACACGACCTTAGAGAAAGAAAAAGAGAAAGAAAGAGAGTCGAGAGAGAAAGAGAGTCGAGAGAGAAAGAGAGAGAGAGATAGAAAGAGAGAGAGAGAAATACCCACCCAACAGAAGCACTCAACAAACAAAACAAGAGGTCCTTTAGATATGTAACTCCTCCCGGAAGTCTCTCCTGCGTGATTCTCCTGCAGAAGAGCACCCATTTCTACCTGGCGAGGGGCGAGGGAAGGATGAGGCAGCGGCGGGCAAGGTGCGGCGGGAACAGGTAGGAAGGCCAGGTAGACGCGGCCTCTTAACGCCATTTCCTTCAAGCGATAATGGACAGGAGGACGAGAACTAAAAAGAAAACAATGGGGGCTCCTAATGCGTGTTTTCCGCTGCGTGGAGGATAAAGGGGAGGTGTTGATGGGGTGAAGCGCGGCCTGGTGGAGGAGGAGGAGAAGAGGAAGATGGAGGAGGAGGATGGAGAGGATTGTAGGATCATTTAAGGAGTACTAAAAAGTTGAGTACTGGAAGAAGGAAAAGAAGAAGACAAAAATCATTAGAAAGAGGAACAGTAGAGAGCTTAGTACAGTAGTGGGTGGCTAACTAACGAACACACGAACAGACACAAGAGAGAGAGCAGCGGCAAGGGAACTGGACGCAATATAAGGTAAGGTAACATAAGAGAGACACAGCCACACGGACGCTAACTCTTCCACGACCCACCTTATCTTTAGCATCTGGAGCAGTTGCCGACGTAAAAACCGTGATTGCCGGCCTGCGCGTCTGATTTCGTGGCGCATAAATCTTCCAAAACAAACAAGGAGTGGCCGGGGTTCTTCCTGCCGCGGCTGGGGGAGGAGGCAAGGGCGTGGGCAGCGTGGTAGGCGGGCGGGACTTCAGACCAAAGCGGCGTGCAGAGAGGGGCGCTGGATTTAGCCATCAACTCTCCCGGTGGCTCAGTTCTAGGAGACTTGTAAAGGAACACAAAGGAGGAACAGGGGGTGGTGGTATTATTCAGAGAGAGAGAGAGAGAGAGAGAGAGAGAGAGAGAGAGAGAGAGAGAGAGAGAGAGGGAGGGTCAATAATGAAAAACTTTACGGGTCATAAACACCTAAGCTGACCTTTTGACTTGCCTTACCTTGCCAGCATACACACACACACACACACACACACACACACACACACACACACACACACACACACACACACACACACACACACACACACCTGCTAGGTTGATATGGAGTTCTAATTTAAAACAAACCTTACCTAACCTAACTTAACATAATCCAACTAACTTAACTCATTCAAATTAAAAGCTTAACAACTTAACTAAACCACACACACACACACACACACACACACACACACACACACACACACACACACACACACACACACACACACACATGCAAATACTTAAACACAGCAGTTATTACTAGTTAGCTCACACACACACACACACACACACACACACACACACACACACACACACACACACAGCTATTTCCTCACCTGTTCTTAGTCCCAGCGAGGCACACCTGCCCAACATTACCTGTCAGTAATTAACGAAGAATGGCAAACGAGAGTGAAAGGGAAGGGAGAAGGAAGAGTAAATGGGGGAGGGAAGGGACGGGGAGGCAAAGGGAGAGAGAGGGAGAGGGAGAGGTTTAGCGTTGAAAGGGTAACGGTAAAGAAGATGAAGAGGAGGGGGAGGAGGAGGGGAGGAGGAAGAGGAGGAGGAGGAAGAGGGAAGCGAAGGGAGAGGAAGTGAGAGAGAGAATGAAGGGATAAGGAAGGGGGAAAAGAGGAAAAGGGGGAAGAAAGAATAGGGAGTGAAAGTTAGAGAGACTGAAGAAAAGAAAAAAAAGGAAAGAAAAAGGGAAGAAAAAAGGAAGGAGAGAGAGGAGAAAAGAGAGAGAAGAGGAGATAAACTGAAAATGAGGTAAAAAAAAAAAAGGAAAGGAAAAGATTAAAAGAAATATGTCATTATTTAAGATCAATTTGGAATGTCAAGTTTAAGAGAGAGAGAGAGAGAGAGAGAGAGAGAGAGAGAGAGAGAGAGAGAGAGAGAGAGAGAGAGAGAGAGAGAGAGAGAGAGAGAGAGAGAGAGAGAGTGAGACGGATAGACAGACATACAGATAACGAGGAGAAGGAGAAAGAGGAGGAAGAAGGGAGAGAAAAGATGGAGTAATTATCAAAAGAGTGTTACATGTTTTGTGTTGCCTTACCTGTTGTGCTGATGGTTACCTGTGCGGCATGTCGAGTGCTCTGCTGCCAGGCGCGCCAAGGGAATAGATGCGAGGATAGACAAGTAAAGACAGACACACACTGATTGATAGGGAAAAGATTCAATAAAGATATTCACCTGATATTTTTTTTTCCAGCCACCTGTGTGTGTACGTGTGTGTGTGTGTGTGTGTGTGTGTGTGTGTGTGTGTGTGTGTGTTTCTCCTTCTATCTCTCTCTCACTTTTTCTTTTTCTTTTTTTTTTTTGTGAGGGTTCATGAAGGAAGGGGAGAGGGGAAGTCAAGGTGATAGGAACGGGGAATGGAAATGTGAATGTGAAGAAAGGGAAGGAGATAAGGGCGAGTGATGGGGTGAGAAGGAAATGACGATGAAACGGAACGGAAATGGAGACACACAAAAAAAAAAAAAAATAGAAAAACTGAGGAGATAACCTAACAAGAGAATGAATATGACGAAAAAAAGGAAAAAAAAAAAAACAGATGAAAAAAAAGGAAAAAGGAAAAAGAAACGAGAGCACTGATAAACAAGGGAAGAACAATGGATAAATAAATAAATAAGATAAATAATAAATAAAACCGGTGACAAACAAATAAACAAAAAAAAAATGAATGGAATAAATGTTTAAGATAGAAAAAAATTAAGAAAACAAGAACAAGAAGAACAAGAACAAGAAAAGGAAAACAAGGAGAACAACAACAAACAGAGAGAGAGAGAGAGAGAGAGAGAGAGAGAGAGAGAGAGAGAGAGAGAGAGAGAGAGAACAGAAGTAGTGGTGAAGGAGGCGGAGGAGGGAGTCGCGGGTGGGCAGACTGGCTGAGTGGCTTGCCGGGGACCACCAAGACTTACTCCCCACCCCCTCACACACTCACACGGACGGGACCCAGACGTGGTGGCGCAGACTTGTTACCGCCTGATTTATTGCCACCTGTCATCACCGCCACGGCCCAGGTGTTGGCTGTACCTGGTCTTCCCTTCCCTTCCCTTCCCCTTCTCTTCCCTTCCTTTTCCTTCCCTTCTTTCACCTCGCCCCGTCAACATCTTTTGTCCTTCTGTGCGTCTGGTTCCTCTTTCCCTTCGTCTGTTTCCTGTTTCTGTGTTGGTTCATGTGTTAGGTTTGTCTCGATCTGGTTATCTCTCTCTCTCTCTCTCTCTCTCTCTCTCTCTCTCTCTCTCTCTCTCTCTCTCTCTCTCTCTCTCTCTCTCTCTCTCTGACTGTCTTTTTTACGCCTGTTTTTTTTTCTCTCTCTCCTGTGTTTCTGTCTCTTTTTGTCTTCCCTGTCTTTCTCTTTTTTTTATCTAGTTTTTTATTCCCTTCTTCCTACCTGTCTATTCATCTGTCTATTTGTCTATCCATCCGTCTTTCTATCCGTTTGTCTGTCTTTCCATCTATCAGTCTGCCTCTCTATCTGTATATCTACCCATCTGTTCATCTACTCATCTCTCCGTCTGCCCGTCTGTCTTCCCTCACGCACACTTCTCATCTCCCGACGCAGGCGCTGACGACGTAATGGCCAGACACTTCCCGCTAAACCTTCCCTCTCATCTTGTGTGGCTTGTGCTTTTTACAACAAATTCCTTCGTTTTCCTTGTGTTTTCACCTTGATCTCTTTTTTTTTTCAAGGTGGGTGGGGGATGGGGGGAGCTTCAACCCCTTCCCCTCCCTCACCTCTCGTGGATATGAGGAGGAGGAGGAACAGGAGGAGGAGGAGGATACAAGCCCACCCAAATCGAGGCTCTGGTACTATCATCACCTGATTTCGTAAAGGTAATTGTTGTATCCCAAAATTGATCTTCTTATTGTAGCAGGTGAAGAGGGAGAGAGGGGGAGAGGTCGGGGGCTGGAGAGAGAGGGAGGGGGAGAGTGGAGGAAGGGCAGGGAGAGGTAAGAGGAAATGAAGATCGCTATATTTGCTTTTATAGGCGTTCTTACAGTCCAGATGGTTGTGTTTGCCTATATATTGGTATTAATAGATAAGGTGGGTTGTAATTTAGCGATAGCACGTCTTGTTAGCTTGCGTGTTGGTGTAGCCCCGCAGATCCGGTGGTTTTGGTGGTGAATTAGTAAAGTAGCAGAAGCTGGTTACCGCTTACCACTTACCTGGGACGCTCTTACCTGCCAGGCTGAGTTTATTTTCTCGTATGTCTTGTTTTATATTGTCTCAAGTTCGTGTAGCTCTTCTTTATTCTTCCTCTCTTTTATTTTATTTTTTTTTATCTTGATTTTATTTTTTTTTCATGTTAGGTTTATTTTGTTGGGTTCTTTCATTTTCTCTAGTTCTCTCTCTCTCTCTCTCTCTCTCTCTCTCTCTCTCTCTCTCTCTCTCTCTCTCTCTCTCTCTCTCTCTCTGCACATTCTTGTCTCTTCTTGCTAAAATTCTTGCTGTGCTCTCTTAAAAGTTGGATTTCTTGTTGACCCAAATCTCTTACGTGTATCTTTTCATATTTTTAGTTAAGTATCTTGAAATCATAACCGTATTTTCTCCCATTGGTCTTTCCTTCAGGTTGGGTAATCATGACTTCTCTAATCTTTCCTGGGAGCTTAAACTTTGAGGAATTTATGAAAACGTTGTGTCTAGAAACGTTGCAAGTGTCTAAAAACGTTATCTAAAAATGTGTGTGTGTGTGTGTGTGTGTGTGGATGCAGGTGTAGGTGTGTGTTGTGGGTGCAGGTGTGGGGGTGAAGGGGAAGAGGTAGGTATGCGGAGTGTGGCGCAGACAAGGTGCTGATTGTTGATTACCTGAACGAAGCACCTGGTTGTGTTGACTTACGTTGTTGCCATTACCACCACCACCACCACCCACCCACCACCACCCACCCACCTCCACCTCCACCACCACCACCACCCACCTCGCCGCCACCACCACCATCACCATTATCATCATCACTGCCACGGTTGAGTACACACCGACAGACATATAAACACACACACACACACACACACACTAGTTTTACCTTCTTTGTAATGTATTCACTTATCTCACTAACGCATTCATTCACTCACTCACTCACTCACTCACTCACTCACTCACCAACTTACTAAAAAGATAACTCTCACTCACTCACTCAGTCACCTTTCATACACCTTGTAATTAAACTTACACCCTTGCTCTCACCACCACCACCACCACCACCACCACCAATACCACCACCACCACCACCACCACACATGGGTACATCCACAGATACATCACAACCACCACCAAATGTGCCAACACCACCTTGCTAAACTTTCACCACCACGACCACCATCACCATCACTACCACCACTACTACTACTACTACTACTACTACTACTACTACTACTACTACTACTACTTCCACTATTACCACCATCATCACCATACTTTCACCCCTATCACACACACACACACACACACACACACACACACACACACACACACACACACACACACACACACACACACACACACACACACACACACACACAGTTTACAAGAATTCAGGTCAATCACTTGCTTTTTCTTCTTTTTTTTAAGGTTGAGGGAAAAAAAGTATTCTTGTAGAGGTACACAAACGAACACAAAGGAAGAACAACAAGCAGCAGCAGTCGTGTTGGCCCATAGGAGGTTGTTTTGTACTAAGCTACCCTACTCAAATCTGCAGTTGAAGACGTACGTTATTGAAAGAAAAGGTGATAAAAGGGGAATGGCGGAGAGAGAAAAAAAGAGAAATGAAGAGAGGGAAAGGAGAAAAGTACAAAAAAAAAAAGCGTTTACGGAGGGAAGAGGAATGAGAGGTAAAATGAAATGAGACTGAAAGAAGTGAAGGGGAACATGAAAAGAAAGGAGAAAAGAGATGAAAAAAGGATGACAACGAAAGATGAAAAGAAGAAGAATGAAGGATTGTGGGAGGATAGTGGAATAGGTAACACGGATGAGACGAATGAAGAAAAAAGAAAAAGGAGGAAGGAAGATAGTGAAGTTAACGATATGGAGATAGAAAAGAAGAAAGAAAGAGGAGACAAAAAAACAAAAAGAAATCGTAATGGGACTGAAAGGAAGGAACGAAGGAGGAAGAGAAGAAGAAGAAAGAGGAAGAGGAAGAGGAGGAGAGGGAAGAGGAGGAGAATATAGCACAAGGGCGTATGAAAAGGAAACAGAAGTGCCGATGATGATGATAATGATGGTGATGATGGCAGTGGCGGCGGTGATGGTGGTGGTGGCAGAAGTCAGCAACTTAATGACGCGACTGGCGGGAGTGACTGTTTAGCACCACACACACACACACACACACACACACACACACACACACACCAGACGCCCCACCACCACCCTCAGTAGATCGTTTGTCAAGGGGACGCGGCTCTCACATCCCAGGTTGTCACCCCTATAATCATAACAGATTAGCAGCCATTTACCCTGCAAACTGTCACATACTCACCCCGCCAGCCGCACCCTCACCCCCCTCACACCCCCTCACTCCTCCACAACACGGACCTAACCGCCACTAGCACCAAGATTCAGTTACACACACACAATTTACGGGACTTTCACCCTTACTTGTAGAGTCCAACACCTTAGCGGGCTCTCGCGTTTATTTTCAGGTGATGTAGTGTGTGGGGATTAAGAACACGCGAGGGAGGTGATGGTGATCTGAAGGTGAAGGTGGAAAGGGTAAGGGTCGGTTGCCACACACTCACTCTCTCTGGTGGTGGTGATAGTGGTGGTGTCATCATCGGCTTAAGTCTCCCTTTCTTCCTCCTTCCTCCCTTCCCTTCCTCCTTCTCCCCTTCAGTACCTATTATCGTTTCCTCTCTGTCTCTCTCTGTTTGTTATCCCTCACTGCCCTTGTGTGTTGTATGGGTGGTGGTGGTGGTGGTGGTAATTGTTTTTGTTCGTGGTAGTGGTAGTAGTGGTGGTGATGTTTTTGTAGTAGTAGTAGTAGTAGTAGTAGTAGTAGTAGTAGTAGTAATAATAGTAGTAGTAGTAGTAGTGTTGGTGGCTGTTGCTATAAATATTTTCCCTATTTCTTATTATTCAGTATATAAGTAAAAAAAAAAAGAAAAAAAAAGTTGATTCTGTAAATATAATGAGATGCCACTTAGGTAAATGAGATTATGTTTTTTTTTTCATTTATACATTTATTTCTTCATTAATTTGTCTCCTTCATTCTTCTTTGTTCTATATCATTCATTCATTCACTCGTATGTTGCTTCCTTTCATTATCTTTCCTTCCTTCTCTTTTTTCTCTTCCTTTACCTTCGTTCTCTAGCTAATTAATTTCATGGCCAGTTTGTTAATGTATTATGTATGTATGTATGAGTATATATGTATGTATGTATGTATTTATGTATGTAGAATTATCAACACACACACACACACACACACACACACACACACACACACACACACACACACACACACACACACACACACACACACACACACACACACACACAGATACACACAGCAGACTTCATACCTTCCTCGTGTGTGTGTGTGTGTGTGTGTGTGTGTGTGTGTGTGTGTGTGTGTGTGTGTGTGTGTGTGTGTGTGTGTTTATGATTATTTTATACAGGCCATTGGAGTGTTTCTTTTATGGTTTCCGGTGCTTGTTCGTTTCCCTTCAGCGAGAGAGGCGATTTTTCACCCTCTCCTGTTCGTTTGTTGTTGTTGTTGTTGTTGTTGTTGTTGTTGTTGTTGTTGTTGTTGTTCTTGTTATTGATATAGTGTGGTGGTGGTGGTGGTGGTGGTGGTGTTCTCTTTCTTCTTCTTCTTCTCCTTCTTCTTCTTCTTCTTCTTCTTATTATTATTATTATTATTATTATTATTATTATTATTATTATTATTATTATTATTATTATTATTCATCTTCCTCTTCTCTTCTTCTTCTCATTATTCGCTTGTGTATTGCATAACACGTCTTTATTATTCTATGTGCGTGCGAATGTATGTGGAGAGAGAGAGAGAGAGAGAGAGAGAGAGAGAGAGAGAGAGAGAGAGAGAGAGAGAGAGAGAGAGAGAGAGAGAGGAAGCTAAGAAAGGAAATTAGGTATATCTCACCATTGCCTTCCTCTTCCCTCTCCCTCTCCCTCTCCCTCTCCCTCTCTCTCTCCCTCTCCCTCCCCCAGGCGTGAGTAACACAGAGGCGGCGTCCTTCCTGCCTCTGACTGACGGGACGCCGCAGGAAGCCCGGAGTCGCGTCGCTTCTACTGACGAAGGGTGACGCTGACGAGGAGGAAGAGGAGGAGGAGGAGAGGAAGAGGAGGAGGATATGCGAAGACAAATTGGTGTATAAATATGGATGAAAATGTTGTAAAGAACGGAAGCAAAAGAGATACAGAAATTAGACAAACAGACAGACAGACAGACAGGCAGATGGGCAAGACACGTATACAGACACTCAGAAACAAACAGAAAACGAGAGACGGATAGACAGAGAAAAAGACAGCCAGGGCAAAGAGACAGACAGACAGACAGACAGACAGAAATATAGACAAACCTAGACAGACAGAAAGACAGACAGACAAACACAGGTATAACAAACTTGCATCGCGTCTCCCAACATTTTTTTTTTATGTTCTTGCTTCTCTTATCCCTCTCTGTCTCTCCCTTTCCTTCTCTGTCTCTCTCTTTCCTTCTCTGTCTCTCTCTTTCCCTCCTTATTCCTCCCTGTCCTCTCCTCCTGTCTCTCCCTATCTCTCCTCACTACTCTCTTTCCCTCTATCCCTCGCTATCTCTCTCTCTCCCTATCCCAATCTCTTCTCCCTCCCTGCCTGCCTCTCTCTCTCTTTCTCTCTCCCTCTCTCGATCTGCCCCGTACAGCAGCGCCTCTCTCATTATGACCAGGTAACAGCAGCAGGTAAGTACACCCTGTAGATTGACAAGAATTACCTGTGATTTATGGTGGTTAATGATCGCTCTCGCCTCTGTATTGATATCTAAGTGGCTAGGTATGAATAGCGATGCAGAGGTGAGCCCGTTGAGGAAGGAAGGGACCACACACAATGCAGGTTTGGTGGGGAGGCAGGGAGGAGAGTGCGTTGGTAAGGTTGGCTTAGGTTAGGTTAAGTTAGTGTTTGGTTGTTGGGTGTGTGTGTGTGTGTGTGTGTGTGTGTGTGTGTGTGTGTGTGTGTTGGGGGGCTGTGGGAGGGAGGAGTGGCGTGTGCGTTTGGTCAGGTTGGGTTAGGTTAGTGTTTGGTTGCTGAGAAGTGGGTTGTGTTTGTGTGTTGGGGTGTGTTTGCGTGTGTGTCAAAGAGGTATCATCACTTCACCCTAACAACACACACACACACACACACACACACACACACACACACACACACACACACACACACACACACACACACACACACACACACACCAAACCCACAAACCCACCCACCCACACACCCTCACTCACCCAAACCCCAACAAACCACACGGCAATCACCCCCATCCATCGAGCCACTACCATCATCACACCACATACATCACCCGCCAGCGCCGCCGTCAGAACCTTCCCCAAACACCCGAGCAGTGAACGCGTCGCTGGTTCCTCTCCATTCCCCGAGATACCAGAAGCGGGTCACGTATGGAGGCTCAGCGGGGGACAAGTGGAGTCTCCCTCGCAGCGCTTACCTTCACAAACACCCTTCCATTTCCTGCCAGCAGTGCACACCGGCGCCCTGGGTGTCCGTACTACCCCTGCGCATAAACCCCCCACCCCCGGGCCAGTGGAATCGCGTGTGGAAGCTATAATGAGCTCGAGGAAGGAAGATGTGATGGTAGTGTTGATATTGGTAGACATTACAAATACCAGGTGAGGTGAGGTGTTCTTCTCTCTCTCTCTGTCTCTCTCTCTCTTCTGCTTTAGTTTCTTGCAGCAGGAAGTAGCGAAGACTAATTGCAGACGCCGTACCTGCCTGGAATAGATGGATGGGCTCTCGTTCATCACTTCTGGAGTAACTCAGCGCTCAAATGATAAGGTGAAAGGGAGAGGAACTGCCGCTGACTGTCTATATATCAAAGTAACAAGTTTGTACGGAAAGCTGCAGGAAGATGTTTACACTAGCCCACTCCCTCTCTCCCACACTCCTCTCTCTCTCTCTCTCTCTCTCTCTCTCTCTCTCTCTCTCTCTCTCTCTCTCTCTCTCTCTCTCTCTCTCTCTCATTCAGCGTTCTTTTAACCTTTTCTTTTCTGTCTTTTTTTCTTGTTAGGTTTTGTCTCTCATGAAATTGTTATTGTTATTGTTGTTGTTGCTTTGCGGTTTTGTTGTTCATTTCTTGATTGCGATAATTTTGTTGTGTTGTTGTTTATGTTCTTTTGTGGTTTTGTAGATTTGTTCTTGCTAAATGTATTTGTTCCTCTTTTTCCGCTTCTTTTTCCTCCGACGCCGCTTCCTCCTCCTCCTCCTCCTCCTCCTCCTCCTCCTCCTCCTCCTCCTCCTCCACCTCCTCTTCCTCCTTTTCATCGTCTTCCTCCTCTTCTTTTACTCAAATGCGTTTTCTTCTTTTTTTCTTTTTTCTTCTCTTCCATCTTCTGTTTATCGAATAATTGTTGTTGTTGTTGTTGTTGTTGTTGTTGCTGTTGTTGTTGTTGTTGTTGTTGTTATTGTTGTTGTTGTTGTTTCTAGTTGCTTTTTCCTTCTATCCTCTTTTCTTTTTCTTTCTTTTTTTTTGCTTTTATATTTTCTTTTCTTTTTTTCTTTTTTTTCATTTTCAGTTGGTTCCTTTGCTTTGTTCCTTTAGACTTGTGTCGTTCACTTAATGTCGTTCATTATCATTTTTTCTTTTTGCTTTACTTTTCACGATACTTTACAAACTTAGCTATTCTTCATAAAGTATTTGTTGTAACAGTAGGGGGAAGTAGGAGGAGGAGGAGGAGGAGGAGGAGGAGGAGGAGGAGGAGGAGGAGAAGCTAACATACACAAACACAAACACAAACAAAGAAAAAAGATCAGGAAAATAAAACAAGTTCTCTTTTTCACCTCCTCCTCCTCCTCCTCCTCCTCCTCCTCCTCCTCCTCCTCCTCCTCCTAGTCCTCCAAGTAGAAGAAGAGAAGAAAAAGAAAGGAGAGAGAAAAAAAGGAGACAAAAAAGGAAGAAGAGGAGAAGAAGAGGAGGAAACAAAGAACCAGGAATACAAACAAACACAAAAAAAAAAATTTGAAACTAAAAACAAAACCTTTCCTGCCACCTGCTTCTCCTCCTCCTCCTCCTCCTCCTACTCCTCCTCCTCCAACAGGTGCTGAAGGTCGCGGCTGTCCACCTGAACCCCATCCATCAGGGACACTAATAATCCACTTGGTGTTACAGGTGAGTCTCGATTTACTATCTCACCTGCCAGCGCCATTAAGGATCACTATTTTGCGCACTAAATTACCCAAATCGAGGGAAGGGGGAGGGGGAAGAAGTAGCAGCAGCAGCACCATCACCATCATCACCACCACTACCACCACTAGCACCACCACTCTTGTCGTGAGATCTTCTTGACCCTTTGAATTGTTGTTAGCTCTGTTACGTTCAATTTTGTCTGTCCTTTTCTTTTTTTTTTTTTATCTCTTTTTTTTTGGGGGGGGCGGGATGGGGGGAGGTCTGTCTCTCTTCCTGCCTGTGTGTTTGTGAGTTTGTTTGTTTTGTTTTTGTCATATGATGTATTTCTCTCTCTCTCTCTCTCTCTCTCTCTCTCTCTCTCTCTCTCTCTCTCTCTCTCTCTCTCTCTCTCTCTCTCTCTCTCTCTCTCTCTCTCTCTCTCTCTCTCTCTCGTATATTTGTAGTGTATATATTTTTCCTTGTTCTTGTTCTTGTTCTTTATTGCATCGTTACGGTCTGTTGTGTTCCTTCTTATTTAATCTTTTATGCATTTGTTTATTGCCTGACTGCCTGCCTCACTGCCTCACTGCCTGACTGACTGACTGACTGACTGACTGACTGACTGAGTAATTGACGCTTAGAATAACGACCGTGGAAGCGACGAGAGAGAGAGAGAGAGAGAGAGAGAGAGAGAGAGAGAGAGAGAGAGAGAGATACTGTACATATATACCAACAGACAGACAAAGAAAACAGACAGAAAACAGACGAAGATAAACAAACAACCCCAGACAAACAAACAGAGACAGACAGTCAAACAGACAAACAGACAAACAAACAGACAGAGACACAAACCCTTATCATTTACACTCCTTATCATTTACGAGTATTTTTCATTATCTTTCCACTGACTGCTCTCATCATCCTCTATTTATAACCCAGCCCAGCCCAGCCTCACCTGCCTGTCACCTGAGTATCAATCTAACCTGCATTCAGCGCCAAACACAACACCTGTACACAAATTCCCTTTAAATAACACCCTTTTAAATACCCTTGGAGGAGGAAGAGAAGGAGGAGGAGGAGGAGGAGAAAGAAGAAGAAGAGGACGAGGAAGAGGAGGAGGAGGAGAGGAGTTTTTAAGAGAATGAGGAGTTTTCTTAAGGGTTTCTTCCCTGTGTGTGTGTGTGTGTGTGTGTGTGTGTGTGTGTGTGTGTGTGGTGGATAAGAGTGTTATGCAGAGGCACACACGCTGCTTATTTCACCGTGACAGGCTGAGTGAGTGTGCATGCTGGCGAAGTGTGGGAGCAGGGAGCATGAGAGAGAGAGAGAGAGAGAGAGAGAGAGACAGAGAGAGAGAGAGGGGGAGATAGAGAGGGAGAGGGATGGGGAGGGGGTGGAGAAGGAAAGGTTGGGTGATTTAAGGAAATGTATGTCCATATTTGTTTGTAGTGAAAGGATTGGGTGGTGTGGTAGTAGTAGTAGTAGTAGTAGTAGTAGTAGCAGATGGAGTCGTATTACTACTCATACTGTTGCTACGACTGTTACTACTATTGATAATAATTATCGTATAGTTATTATTGTTATTATTATTATTATTATTATTATTATTATTATTATTATTATCATCATTATTATTATTATCATTATTATTACTATCATTATTATTAACATCATCACCATCAAGACCAGTATTGCCATCAAAACAACATCACCATCATAACACACTGCTTTCCCACACACCCACACACTCACACACACACACACACACACACACACACACACACACACACACACACACACACACACACACACACACACACACACACACACATATTTACCAATCAATCATACGCACCATCTATTTTTATTTTCCTTTCTTCTCTTAAATTTCACAGACGAGCGTGTGCTGATCTCTCTTTATTTATTCTTATTCCTCTTTGCTTTTTTTTCTCTCTTTTATCTCCCGTTGTGGCCGCACCTGCCTCGCTTACTGTTTACAGATTTCTCATTCCAGCTGTCTAGTGATCCTCGACCCAGCACACCTCCGCTTGGCTTTTGTTTGGCGCTGTTTGTTAATGTTTGTTGGTGGTGTCTGGTGATGTTTGGTGATGTTTGATTCCCTCTTCCCTTCTCCTTCTCTCTTTCTCTCTCTCTCTCTCTCTCTGCTGCTGTGCGCGTCCTGTCTGTCTGTTGTCTTCTTCTTTTTTTAGTGTTTCGTTGGCAGATTTCGGTTTCTCCCTTGTGAATTTCAGTTTTTTTTTTTTTTATGGCTTTTAATTGTTTACTTTTCTGCTTGTTTTGGTTATGTTTGGTTTGTTTTCAGGGATTTTTGTTTTGTTTTTTCTTCTTCTTTTTTTCTTGTTTTCGTGGTTTTGTCTGATTTTTGTTGTTTTGCTTTATTTATTTATTTTTTTCTTTCCTTAAGGGTTTCGCGTAGTGTAGATTTTACTATTCTCTTCCTTCCTTCCTATCTCCTTTCTCTTCTCTTTCGTCTCGTCTCACCTCGTCTTGTCCTCAAATCAAAAACATTATGAACATCAACTTTCCTTCCTTCCTTGCTAACCAACTAACTGACTAACTAACTAAATACATCTAAACCTCCTTCACTCCTTACCTTCCTTGCAACCTAACCTGTCTTCTCTAACCTAACCTACCTCTTTCTCTCCTCCCTCGCCTCGTCTTTTCTTCTTTATTTACCAATCTAACCTAACCTAACCTAACCTAACCAATCTAACCAATCTACTAATCTACCCTCCTTCTCTCCTATCTCGACTCATCTTTCTCTCTTTCCTTACCTACCTCCTCTCCTCCCTCGCCTCGTCTTTCCTTCTTTACTCACTAACATCACCTACTGTAAACTTCCTTCTCTCCCTCCCTCCTTCCTTCTCACCTAACCTCTATCTACCAGCCTTTCCTCGTCTCCTCTCATCCCCGAATCAAGAACATTTTATCACTGCACTAAACTTCCCCGCCCGCCTAGCCCGCTTCATTCATTTGACTTGCAGATCGATCCCCGTGGACACAGGCAGGACACGGACAAAGACCGCTAACTTATCTGTCCATTATGTGCGCGTGACAGCAACATGTTAAAATGATTAATAATGTATGTGTGTGTTACGTCTTTCTCTGTCCTGGTTCGTGGGTTGACTTGTGGGGATTGACTTGTCTGTCCGCCTTGCCGTGCGTCTGACAGATTTCTGGGCCAGGTGGAGAGGGAGAGAGGGAAAGAGAGAGAAAGAGGGGGGAGGAGAGGGAGAGAATGTGAGTGTGTAGGAAAGTAAATGATATGCATGAGTGGAACAGTTAATGGAGGAATGAGAAGGTTTGTCTGTGAAGTGAAGAGGAGAGAGAGAGAGAGAGAGAGAGAGAGAGAGAGAGAGAGAGAGAGAGAGAGAGAGAGAGAGAGAGAGAGAGAGATGCTGGAGGTGTTATCAGTATACAAGGAGATGATCAGATTGGGAGATGATGTCATTTGCCTTCAGAGAGAGAGAGAGAGAGAGAGAGAGAGAGAGAGGTGAGGGGGGTATGGATAATCTCTCTATCACTACAAACATCTTTTTCGTTTCTTTTTTCCTCCCTCCTCGCGGCGGGGCGGTGGTCGCTGAAGAGTGGCGGCACCTGCTCCTCTCGATTACATGATTTTGACTCTTGAGCTCATGAGTAAGCCAGTGAGTGCCCCTTCCACACCCCCTCCTCCCTCTCTCTCTCTCTCTCTCTCTCTCTCTCTCTCTCTCTCTCTCTCTCTCTCTCTCTCTCTCTCTCTCTCTCTACGGTAAAAGCAAAAATTATAGTGATGATGGGGAAGAGGAAGAAGGGAAGACATGTCGCGTATGGGGAAGAGTTGGTGGATGGTGGAGGTGATGGCAGTTCAGGTACTACGTGTTAGGGTAATGGGGAAGGCGTGGGGAGTGGAGGGATAGGGAGATGTGGAGGTGGGAGGCGGGAGGGGGAGTGGCGCCAGAGCTGTCCCACTAAGCAAATATTTGAGTGGGTAGTGACAACAAGGCGACGAGGCGACACGTCAAAACACGCACGCACGCACACACACACACACACACACACACACACACACACACACACACACACACACACACACACACACACAGACAAACCTACCTAGCCTCACCTTCCTCATTCTTCAATCACGTTTCATAACACAGGTAAATACTCCCTTTAATCAATACTCTTCTTAATTACCTGTTCCCTCCCTAATCACTCTCACAACACAGGTAAACTCCTTCAGGTAAACTCACACCTTCATCAGTATATAGTGTTGGTCTTACCTCATCTCTTCGTCAGGTATACAATTGGCAGGTGTTTTGCCAGTACCTGTGGATACCTGTGTGGTCATTAGCGCAGCGTCCAAGTGCCCCGCCAGGTGTTAGGTTACCTTAGGGGAGGGTATTACTGGAGAGGGTTACCTGTGAAGGGGGAAAGGTAAGGCAAAGGGTGGTGGTGGTGGTGTGGTGGTGGTGGTGGTGGTGGTGGTGGTGAAGTGTGTGTGGACAAAACAAGACCTTTCACACACACACACACACACACACACACACACACACACACACACACACACACACACACACACACACACACACACACACACACACATATACACACACACCATTACGCTAAACAATCCAGAGAGAGAGAGAGAGAGAGAGAGAGAGAGAGAGAGAGAGAGAGAGAGAGAGAGAGAGAGAGAGAGAGAGAGCCTGCCTCCCTAACTAAACACCCCACAACTTCCCAAATTCATTAAAACCGGAACTAGAGGCTTGAAACTCCCTGCTATTCACCCCAACACCTCCACACCCTCCCACGCAAACACACACACGCACCCACACACCCACGCACACACAAAAAAAGATCAAGAGAGAGAGAGAGAGAGAGGAAGAGAAAGAGAGAAAGAAAGCCTTTACTTGTGAGAAACGGAGAAGGGTATTGACACAACCTGAGCCTCTCCTCTCCCTCTCGCCACACCCTCCCTTCGTTTTCCATCACTGAGCGCTGATGGGGAACAATCTTTGCATTTCACCTTAAAAACACAATTGGCCGCGTCCTCTCACATCGAACACTCACTTCCACTGGCGATCGTCCTAACGCATAGAGAGAGAGAGGCTGGTGGTCGCTGCGAGGAGGGAAAACCGCTGAGTTCGATGTTTGTTAAGGGCCCGTCAAACTTTTGCGCCCTATGCCTGCCGCCCGACCATCAAAGCGCGCGACGGGCCTCCACCAGCTCAAGTGTCGCTGGGACGTGGCTGCTGACGGTGAGAGAGCGAGGCTGCCCCACTGGCCTGCCCACTGGTCCGTCTGCCCCGTGCCGCCCCACGCCACAGCCTCAAGCTTCGACTCAGCCTCCGCCGCCGCTTTCGCTTCTTCTTCTTCGTTCTCTCTCTCTCTCTCTCTCTCTCTCTCTCTCTCTCTCTCTCTCTCTCTCTCTCTCTCTCTCTCTCTCTCTCTCTCTCTCTCTCTCTCTCTCTCTCTCTCTCTCTCTCTCTGCATGGTTTATTTTCGTCTTGGATTCTGGTTGTTGATGTTGTTGTTGTTGTTGTTGTTGTTTTTGTTGTTGTTGTTGTTGTTGTTGTTGTTGTTGTTGCTTTGGTGTTGGTGTGATGGTAATGATTCTTGCTCTCTTGTTTTTCTTGTTCTTTTTGTTTTTGTTTTTGTTTTTGTTCTTGTTCTTCTTTCTCCCCTTTTCTTCTTCTTCTTCTTCTTCTTCTTCTTCTTCTTCTGGTCCACAATTCATACAATGAGAGTCATCACCATCGTGTTTGATTTAATTACTGTTCATTGTGTGTGTGTGTGTGTGTGTGTGTGTGTGTGTGTGTGTGTGTGTGTGTGTGTGGTTTCGTATTTCTTTCTAATTCTTGTTATCACGTTACTTGTTACTATTATTGTTTATTTTAGTTTCCCATCGTCGCTTTGTTTCGCTGGTTTCTTTTATTCTCGTTTTCTTTTTTTGTTTTTCTTTACCTATTTTCTTCCTTACCTTCTATTTCTTAAGGA
>NC_087172.1:14512429-14514929 GCF_035594125.1 Scylla paramamosain
GTTAACGGGGGAGATGGGCGCTCGTGATAAGGTTTGTGGCGGTGGCTGTGACTGCTGTGGGGAGGCGTGACACAGACGGAAGAGAGGGGCGGAAGAGAGGAAACTGAGAGATGGGAATGGAGGTGTAGAGGAAGATAGGATAGTGTAGGAAGGATGAAGGGAGCAGGGATAGGCAAGGGACTGGAAGGATGAACGGGGTGAGAGACAGAAACACAGATGGAAGAGAGGAAATTGAAATGTGTTAGGGAAGATAAGAAGGGAAAGAGGAAGTTGTGAGGAGGTGGATAGGAGATAGGTTGGTATATGAATGATGAAAGGGAAGGAAGGAATAGAGGTGGGAAGATAAAGAAGAGATGTGATGGGTATGAGGGAGGAAAGGAAACTGGATGTGGGAGGGAAGATGGGAAGAAGTGGACATGAAAAATACTGAGGAATACAAAGAAAGAGAGGAAAAGGGAAAAGGGAAGGGAATAAATAGGAAGAATATGGGAGAATATAGGAGAATATAGAAAAATAAAAAAGGCAAGGTGGGACAATAAAGAAAGGGAAGGGAAGGAAGGAGAGGACGGTAGTGTGTGAGTGGTGGCAGTGTTGGCCAAGATCAAATTAATTACATACTCAGTGGAGCGTGGTGTTGGCAGGGTCACGCGTCACTCATAAAGCCACATTCAGAAACGCTTCGCTCTCTCACCACGACTATTTTCAAAGGCCACAGAGATGATTAGCCGGGCTCTCAAGAGTGTTTCTCCTATTGATAATGTAGAAAAGTTGTTAATCTGCCACTACAACCGCAAAAACGCACTTGAAAAAACGTGTAACTTCAACTAGAGCCTTTTGAAAGCAGTGGAGGTGCGGCGCAGAAGTGTTTCAGGGACGTGGCGGTGTCAGGACGGGGCGAGGCTACTAGGGGTGAGAGTTTCGGTGGGCACGTGGTATTCTGCATCTGTGTGTGTCAAAGGGCGCGGCGCTGAAAGTGTTGTGGGTCCATTGTGGGGCGTGACCGTGGCCTGGCGCTGACGGACACACATACAGACACGGATGTTTCTCACTAATTGTACTTGTGAATGTTGAGCTTGAAATCTCTCTCTCTCTCTCTCTCTCTCTCTCTCTCTCTCTCTCTCTCTCTCTCTCTCTCTCTCTCTCTCTCTCTGTCGGGAAATTCATCTCAGTTGCGAGCGATCAATCAGGCACGACCCAACGAAGGGCTGACGCAAGTGAGTGATGGTGAGTTTCCTGGGACCACCACGCCCCTCCCTTCCCCTTCCCTACCCCCTCCTGTCCCCCTCCTGCACCCCTCACGTCTCCCTCCTACCCTCCTGCCGCCCTCCTTCCCCTGCGTCCTGTGTGGCCCTCCGAACACCTCTCCACTCTCCTCCTTCGTGAAATTGACCTCCTCCCAGACTGCTGCTGCTTCTGCTGCTGCTGCTTTTCAACTGCTTATCTCTGCCATCTGTCTACTGCTGGTTTGTTGAAGAAAGGTGGGTAGTCGTGGTTAGGCTTGTAAGATTTGTTGTTGTTGTTTGTTAGTCTTTGTAAAATTCTTTGTAATGTTTCTCTAATTTGTCGTCTTCTTTCTTATCCTTTTCCTCCTTCTCCTTCTCCTCCTCCTCCTACTACTACTACTAATACTACTATTACTACTACTGCTATCGTTTTTTTCTTTTCCTTTTTTTCAGCCATTTTCCTCCTCTTCCTGTTTTTTCCTCCTCCTCCTCCTCCTCCTCCTCCTCCTCCTCCTCCTCCTCCTCCTCCTCCTCCTTCTCCTTCTCCTCATCCTCCTCCTCCTCCTTTCGTTCAGTTGTCCTTCTCCTTTTTTTTTCTTTTTTGTCCTCTTCTTCGCACTCTTATTCCTCCTCGTTTTACTCTCTTTTCCTTCAGTCATTGTCCTCCTCCTCCTCCTCCTCCTCCTCCTCCTCCTCCTCCTCCTCCTCCTCCTCCTCCTCCTCCTCCTCCTCCTCCTCCTCCTCCTCCTCCTCCTCCTCCTCCTCCCGGCGCAGCGATGATTGAGTCCGCGTGATGGTAATATTATTCATACTGTCAGACTGGTTTCCGGAATGCTGTTGTCGCCGCCTTATGAGTGAGCGGGGCAGGTTCATAATGGATGTGAACCTGCTCTCTCTCTCTCTCTCTCTCTCTCTCTCTCTCTCTCTCTCTCTCTCTCTCTCTCTCTCTCTCTCTGTTTTTTTTGTCATTTTTTCTATTGTTTGACTGTTTTTTTGTTTTTGTTTTTATTTTGTTCCTTCTTTTCTTCTCTCTTCCTTTTTTTCCTTCTTTCTTTGCTTATATTCTTTTTTTTCTTGCTTTATTTTTCCTTCCTTCTTTCCTTCTTCTTTCTTTCTTTCCTTTTTTATTTTATTTTCTTTCCTTTCCTTGACTTTCTTCCTCCTTTTCTTCCTTCCTTCCCTCCCTCCCTCCCTCTCTCCCTCCATCCCTTCCTCCATTCCTTCCTTCCTCCATTCCTTCCTTCCTCCATTCCTTCCTTCCTTCCTTCCTTCCTTCC
>NC_087172.1:14524929-14534929 GCF_035594125.1 Scylla paramamosain
TGGCGGCCATTCGTAACGTAGGAGTTTCTAAATGATTGTTAAAGGACTTGGAAACTATAATGAAATAGAAGCTAAATAACAGCTGGATTATCTTGAGTACTATGTAAGCATAGAAGCAGATGAGGTGAAGACGATAAACAAGAGATGTGTAGGAAGATCTAAGTGATTTCCAAAGGCCTTCAAAACTGTACTGCGAAACACAGGAACTCAATAACTTGACATAGAATTGATATAGACTTATTACAGAATATAATGTTCATATACAAATAGGTAAGTCAGGACAGTTAGCAACAGGTGTCCAGGAACGTCAAGCAATTTCCAGAGGCCTTGAAAACTGCACCAAAGGAATAAAAAGCTTAATATGGGCTTGATGTTGAATTAATGTAGACTCAACACAGAGAGCGGATATAATGTCTATATAAAGGCAAGTTAGGCAAGGACATTTATAAATACTTAACAGGACACGCTACATAGGCCTTCAATATCTCTAAAAAAAAAAAAAACTTGAAAAATACAGAGCTTTATGAACAGGGGCTATGCTGGCAGCTTACAAGACGAATAATGTTAATATAAAGGCAGATTAGGCCAGGACATTCATAAATACGTAACAGGAAACAATATGCATGACTTCGACATCTCAAAAAACTTCAAAACACACAATTTCCTGAACAGGTGTTGTGCTGCCGTGTTTGAAACGTACAGTGTAAGAAAAAGGTCAGGTAAACTCTCACATATTATTCTACATTTATAAAGACCTTGAAAACCACTCTACCTTGATGCTAATTACAGGTGTTCCAAAGGCGGTGCTAAGCGGGTTAGGAGGAGAGCAGGAGGGCTGGGTACAGTTATAAGACCACCTGTGTGTAAGGCCCTTGTAAAATTAATGATCCCTTAACCCTTTTACTGCTACGGTCGCCCTTTGTTAGCATTCAGAGCGTTATAAAGACAGTAAAGAAAAAAATAGTTTTGGATGAACGCCCAGAATAGAAAGAAAGAGCTAATTTTGTCTTGTCGGAGGTAAAAAATACATGAGACTCGTACGGAGAATCTAAAAGTTGTTTGTGATGAAGGGAAAGATTTTGTGGCAGTGAAAAGGGTTGAAAGATTCTGGCCTGTGTTTTAAAACGTTCTGCGCTCTAGACTGTTCCCAGAGACCAAATAAATAATTAGACAAGTTCTGAAACGCTTTGCTCTCTACTCACGACTGTTTAATTCAATAAATCGCACTCAGATACAAGTTTAAGCCAATAGATCACACTAGAACTATTCACACTACCCCAGAAAACAAAGAAAACAAAACTGCAACTCCTAAAAGAAAACGGAAAGTGAATGGTATCAAAACAAACACTTATCTTACAGAACTGACGCATATTGATTAGACACATTACTCTATACAGCTCCATTGACCTTCTTGAGAAGATTCTGAGGTGGATGAACACTTAGTGGAAAAAAATAGATAAATAAAAGAGGAAGGAGTAATAAGTGGATATAGTGGCCATCTCAAATATATGATTGTGAATGAATTTCTTGGCTGGTAATTGTTAGTGAATGAATGTGTTGGCTGTTAATTACGAGAAAGAAAATTTTTTGGACTAATTATTTACCTGTTTATGATGAGAAAAGAAATGTTCTGTAGCACTTCACGTTTGCAAGGAAAAATGAAGGAGTTCAGTAAATTAAACATAAAATGAAGAAAACAAATTGTAGTTATTTTGGAGAATGCGCAAAAAAGTAAGCTCTCTCTCTCTCTCTCTCTCTCTCTCTCTCTCTCTCTCTCTCTCTCTCTCTCTCTCTCTCTCTCTCTCTCTCTCTGATAAAAAAATCTTAAACCTCCTTTTATGGACTTCAGTACCTCGTGATCTCGCTTCTCTCTCTCTCTCTCTCTCTCTCTCTCTCTCTCTCTCTCTCTCTCTCTCTCTCTCTCTCTCTCTCTCTCTCTCTCTCTCTCTCTCTCTCGTTTTCTATAAAGGATCAAACAATAAGAATTCTATAACCTTCCCTTTTGAAAACTGGATTATTTTTGTGGCTCATAATGATCTGCAATTGTGGTGGCGGAAAAAATATATATAAAAAAGGACAAAATTCTACTCTCTCTCTCTCTCTCTCTCTCTCTCTCTCTCTCTCTCTCTCTCTCTCTCTCTGCAATGCGTTTAGAGTTATGGTTGCTTGTGTTTAGTGGTACAGTTTTGGTAAAAGACCGACAGATGGCGTTAGGTCGTGAGAGAAGAAGAAGAAGAAGAAGAAGAAGAAGAAGAAGAAGAGAATGAAAACAAGAACCAAATGCACGTCAAAGGAAAAAAAAGACATAAATTGAGGCAGTGGAAGAAGGAACGAGAAATATGAGGAACGAAAGAGGAGAAAACACCACGCAAGATTAAAAGGAAGAAAAGGAGTAATCATATAAATGCTAAAACCCACGCGAGGGAAGAATAAAGGAGGAGGAGGAGGAGGAGGAGGAGGAGGACGAGGAGGAGGAGGAGGAGGGGTAAGTGGATGGAGGAAAGAGGGTTGAAGCAAAGAACGGGTAAGGAGACAGGAGGAAAAATAAAAGGAAGGAAGAACATGGAGATGAAAATAAATGAAGTATGAATAGAAGTACACGATAAGAGAAGAGGAATATGGAGAAGAAAAGAGAGGAGGAGAACGAGGAAGAGAAGAAAGACGAAAAAAAAAATAAAAGAGGAGGAGAAAAGACAGAAAAATTAATAAGGCAAGGAATCAAGAAAAAGAAAGATGAGGAGAAAGAGGAGTGAGGAAGGGTAGGAGGTGCGCGGCAGGCTGTGAAGGCTGGGTAGGGCGGGGAGAGCGGAAGAGCGGGAGACCAGGCAGGCATTCATCCGAGCGTGGGTCTGCGAGGGCCGTCTTGGTGAGAGTGGAGGGCAGGGAGATAAGTGAAGTAATTACACATTAGCTGGGGTGGTGCATCGAGTGAGCGCAGTTGCCTGTTGGTGGTCCCTCTTCTCCAAGCCTCGCCTCAAACCTTCGCTCACTTCCTTGCAACTTCGTTCGATTCCGTGGCATCACCCGCGAAGGCCACACATCGCTCTGGATTCGCCCTCCATTTTGACTGCCAGCCTCCTATCAAGGGATTTTTATCAAGATTCGAACGTTTTGAGGGTTTGTTGGGTGTTTTTTTTTTTTTTTTTTTCTGGCGTGTGTGTGTGTGGGGGGAAGGGTGAGCGGAGGTGGGGCGGCAGTCTCAACCCAGCCATCCCATCCCCACCAAAAGTTACAACTGACGACCTCCCTCATCGCTGGTCCGCCCCTCCTCCTCCTCCTCCTCCTCTGGTTCCCTCCTGTCTCTCCTCCCACCTCTTTCTCTTGCGCGCCACACACACACACCACCACACACACCACACTACACTACACTACATCACATTACCAGTCTCTTTCTCTCTCTCTCTCTCTCTCTCACTCTCTCTCTCTCTTTCTCCACACCTGCTTGCATTTCCATTAATTACCTGCAATCAAGGTTAATTTGTGGCATTACACCTGTTGCTTATTATTATTATTATTATTATTATTATTATTATTATTATTATTATTATTATTATTATTATTATCATACGTATCTACATTGCCACTACCACCACCACCACCACCACCATCAACAACAATAACAACAACAAAGGAAGAACAAACAGCAGCAGACATGTTGGTCCTGACGGGGTTGCTGGTGATAAGCTAATATACACTCTAATCTAAGGTATACGTAGGATAATGACAGGATAGTAATGGTGAAGGCTCCTCCCCACCCACCCACCCACCAACACCACCACCACCACCACCACCACCACCACTAACCCGTTATATATACAATGCGTAGATTACATGGTTAATATTATTTCTTTTTTTTTTCGAGTATTTCTTTTCGTTCCACTTTTTCTTTTTTTTTATTGGTATTGTTCATAAGTGTACGTAAAAATCCTAATTACTAATAATCCTGTTTGATATATTCTTCCTTTCATTCTATTTTCTATTATTTTTTTTCTTCTTCTCTATCATTACCTTACTGCATTATTTTTTTTCTATTTTATCTATTTAGTGTATTCTTCTTTTCTTTTTACTTTTTTTTTCTCCTAAGTATAGCTCGTAGATTTACGTATAAATTTCATCACTTTACGTTTTTTTATCTTTCCTTCAGTCTTTAACCTAATTTCTCTTTCATTCCCTTTACTTTCAATGAGCGAAAGTTTCTGAGTTATATTTATTTCCTCCTAATTCTTATCTTAACATCTGAATTACCTATAATTTTTTCCCCTTTTTCTCAAGTTGTAAACGAATACCATAGCCGTGAATTTCTCTCTCTCTCTCTCTCTCTCTCTCTCTCTCTCTCTCTCCTCTCTCTCTCTCTCTCTCTCTCTCTCTCTCTCTCTCTGTCTCTGTATATATATATATATATATATATATATATATATATATATATATATATATATATATATATATATATATATATATATATATATATATATATATATAATACCTGTCTTGTCCTGTGATCGTAAGACTAGATTCATCGTACATCGTTTTAAAAGTCTTTCCTCCCCGTGTGTGGTAAATCTCCTCCTCCTCCTCCTCCTACAGTAAAACTAAATTAAAATGTTCCAAAAATGTAATATACTTCATGTGTAGAAAAAAGAGAGAAAAGGGAAGTGAATATTTATGAAGAGATTATGTACGAGAGAGAGAGAGAGAGAGAGAGAGAGAGAGAGAGAGAGAGAGAGAGAGAGAGAGAGAGAGAGAGAGAGAGAGAGAGAGAGAGACAGTCATGTTCCCTCACCGCAGTAGTTTCAATTAACATTCAAGGTTTCCCAATTTAGAGAGAGAGAGAGAGAGAGAGAGAGAGAGAGAGAGAGAGAGAGAGAGAGAGAGAGAGAGAGAATAACAAACACTACATTTTCCTTCAAGAAAATGAACAAAAAACAAAATAACAAAAATAGAATAACAAAATCATTCCTTGAAATCCAACGAAGAAATCGTTATAAGAAACGAGAGAGAGAGAGAGAGAGAGAGAGAGAGAGAGAGGAGAGAGAGAGAGAGAGAGAGCAAAAAACACACAGTAAACCCTTAAAAGTCCCCAGTTTACTTAAAAAGAACGGTGTTGTAGCTGTAAGAGTGAGGCGCAGCGTGCAGCCTAGCCTTGTGTCGTGATTCAAGCGATGGGAGGGAGCGAGGGAGGCGCGCGCAGGCCAGGCGAGGTGGAGGGGCAAGGGACCACCTGGAAACTCATGCATATTTTCCTTCCAAATTATCCTTGATGGTCGCATTAGGAGATGGGAGTTGTGAGGAGGAGGGAGAAGGGGAGAGTACGGAGGGGAGGGAGGGTTTGGGGTGAAAGGAGAGGCTGGGTTTAGACGAGGACGGAGAGAAGTAAAGGTTAGGTGAGAGATTAATGAGTGAGATGTTTTAGTGTAGATGTAGAGAGAGAGAGAGAGAGAGAGAGAGAGAGAGAGAGAGAGAGAGAGGGGAGGGGGGATGGTGGGGGTGTCCGCCTGGTTTGGAGAATTTATGAATGGAGGGAGAGAGTTGGTGGAAGGGTGGAGGGATGGAAGATGCCTGGTTCTCTAGACGAGGGTAAGAATGAAAGTTGTGTTGGTGATAACATTGTGATGGAACAGTGAGAATGAAATCTCTCTCTCTCTCTCTCTCTCTCTCTCTCTCTCTCTCTCTCTCTCTCTCTCTCTCTCTCTCTCTCTCCCACTACCACCACTTCCCCAACCCATTACCACCTAGCCACCACCACCACCACCACCACCACTACCACCTTCAAGTCTCTATTAGCATCAATTAACCGCCACTTTCCCGGTTTCTAACTTGAAACTACTTACTCACCATCCACCACCTCCACACTCCTTCCCTTCCACTTTCCACCACTACCAGCGCGCCACATCCGCCCGCACAACCCCTCAACCACTCCGCCTCGCTAAGGAAGGACCCTCTCCTCTTGTAACGGGTAATCAATAGATCTTGAGCATCCAGCATCTTATCAGCGATCATAATTCAACCTAAGAAACCTAATTCCTTTGATAATGGTGGTGGGTGGAGTCTTGGGGTGGAGGAGAAGGAGGGAGAGGGGAAGGGAAGGAAGGCGGGAGAGATGGATGACCACGCGGGTGACTGGGAGAAAACGGGAATGTGTGTGGTTGACTGGGTTGGCTCGAGTGTGTGGTGGGTGTGGCATGTTATGTGGATGCGTGGGTGAGTTACAGGTGATTAAGTGGATGATGGGTGGCATGAAGTGAGAGTAGAGTGAGAGGTGGGAGTGGAAGAGGATATTGAAAGTGGGTGATGGAAGAGATGTTGATGTAGTGGTGGAGGTGGAGGAGGAGGAGGTAAAAAGGATGATGAAATTGAAGGAATGGAGTGTTGGGAAAAAGATGGGTGGAGTATGGAAGTAGTAGTAGTAGTAGTAGTAGTAGTGATAGTGGTGGTGGTGGTGGTGGACCAGCTGGCGGCACCACACACACTCTGCTAATGGAATCGCCTCCTATCAGATCTTCGCTTCTGTACAGCATCGCCAACGAGCGCGCGCACAACACACACACACACACACACACACACACACACACACACACACACACACGGACACCCACACACGCACGCACACACACGGAGCACCTCGGGATGAAATTGATTACGAGAACACCAGTAAACAGTAAAGGTGGTCGTGTGGCGCTCTCAAAGGAGGAGGAGGCGCTGAAATCGGAACAGCGTCATGATCTCTCTCGTCGGGGGTGTTGGTAGCACTGCAGGTGGCGGGTCGCAGTGTTGCCAGTGACGCGGATGAAGATATTACTGGCTACGGGGGCGGCCTTGTCAATTATAGTGGGTTTTTCGCCTAGTTTGGTTGCTTTTACCCTCGCCGCCTCGCCACACTCGCCAGGCTGTTGTGTGGACGCCGCGCTCCCTCTCATCCTCTGCTTGGCAACGTTTATGAAGGATGTGTTATTGTTATTGTTTTGCTTTGCGTTTTTTTAGAAATTCTTGATACTTCTACTTCTGATTACTGATACTACTACTATTTATACTTGGTAACTTTAATGTAGAATGAATAACTGTTGTTTTGCGTTTTTTATTGAAAGATTTTTTTTATATTTCTATTGTTAATACTGCTGCTACTTCTACACCTGCTACTACTACTACTACTACTACTACCACTGCATCCTCCGCTGGTCTCCTATACTTCTTCCTTCACCTTATCCTACTTTCACTTCTACTTTTAATTCTACTTCTCTTCCTCCTCATATTCCTCTTCTTTCTCTCTCCTGTTCACGTTCCTTTTTCCAGTCCTCTTATCTTCCTCTTTCTTCTACTCTTACGTTTATTACTGTTTTTCTTACTACCCCCCCTCCTTCTCCCTTTTCCCCTTACTCCTCTTCCTCTTCCTCCTGCTACTCTTCCTACTCTTGGTGATGGTGAATGTGTTTAAGAGCGTCTGTACTGCTTTTCTATTCCTTCCTACCCCTACTCCTCATTTTACTCCTTGCTATTAGTACTACTCTTCCTGCTTCTGGTGGTAATGGTGGTGGTGGTATTTATGAGTCTGGTTGCTGGTTTTTCTTTTCTTCCTATTACTCTTACTCCTTCTTACGCCTACTCCTCCTTCTTGTAGTGTTCCTGCTCCTCCTCCTTCTTTCTCCTACTCCTCTTCCTAGTTTTATTAGTGGTGGTGATATGGATGCTGTTTTTTTCTCATCCTCCTCGTGGGTGTTGGCGGAGTGATGCATTATTCAAGGAGTGGGGGGGAGTGTGGCCCATCCACGCTGTCTTACCTGCAAATTGTGGCCAACCTCACCTGTACTCACCTGGTTGGCTGGCACCTGCTTGTGGTCTTGTTTACATCCGTGTTCACTCTCACCTGCTTCCTCTCCTTCTCCTCCTCCTCCTCCTCCTCCTCCTCCTCCTCCTCCTCCTCCTCCTCCTCGTACGTTTGTTGATTTATTTTACGTTTTTCTTCTTCTTTTTTTCTTTTTTTTTCCAGGATTGTTATTGTGTTGATTTGTGTGTGTGTGTGTGTGTGTATTATGATGGTATCCCTGCCCACCCATCCACCCAACCACCCACCTATCCAAAACCTACCACTCACCCAGTTTCACACACACACACACACACACACACACACACACACACACACACACACACTAATGTCTTGCTTAGCCTCGCCACGATTAAGTTATCACCACCCTATCCCTCCTCCTCCTCTTTCTCCCTCCCTCTCCCTCTCTCCCTCTCCTCTACTAACTGTTGTTTTTATTCCCTCTCCCTTTTTTCCAAACCCTTTTTTTTCTCCAGAAGCTCCTCCCTCTTTCGCTAATCATTATATCTCTGCCCATATTTTCTTCTCTCCCTTTTTTTCTCTCTTCGTCTTTGTATCGTTTTCTTCTTCTTCTTCTTCTTCTTCTTCTTCTTCTTTGTGCTTTTCCCTCTTCTTCTTTGTGCTTTTCCCTCTTCTTTTCTTTCACTTTTCTTTCTTCTTCTTTGCTCGGTTTCTTGTTCTTCTTGTTCTTGTTCTTCTTCTTCTTGTTACTACTACCACTACTTCTACTACTACTACTACTACTACTACTATGCTCCTCCTCTTCCTCCTCCTCCTTATCGGATAGTTAAGTAGTTAATTATTTAAGTGGTTAGTTTCATGAGCTAATGTGTGTGTGTGTGTGTGTGTGTGTGTGTGTGTGTGTGTGTGTGTGTGTGTGTGTGAATTATGTTCAGTCAAAACAGTATAGGACCCTGGCGATGTGTTCTTTGTTCTCTCTCTCTCTCTCTCTCTCTCTCTCTCTCTCTCTCTCTCAGGTCCCGTTATCATGTGCTCAGATTCAAGCTTCTTTGGTTCAGGGTGTCAGATCTCCTCACGTGCATCCCTCCCTGTGTTGAGGGGGGTGACTGAGGGATGCCACGCCACATGCTCGCATTTATAGGGATCTGATGGTTTCTTTTTCTTCTTCTTTTTCTTTTTTTTCTGCTCCTTTTTATTTTTACTTTTTTTTCTTTTCTTTTTTTTTTTCATTAATATTCGTAAATTACCAGCTCTCTTCCTTCTCCTTTGTTAATCGCCTCAGGAATGATCTTATTTGTCTCACGTTCCTGTGCTGAGTGAATTCCTGAAGCTTGTTTATTTACAGTTTTACTTTTTACTTAGTTTTTATTACTTTTTGTTGTTTTTTTTTTTACTTTCCTTTAAGAATTTCTATAATAACTCTTTCATGGTTTCTTTGTTTGTATTTCTGTGGTGTGCTTATTGTTTTTTTATTATTCGGCTTTTCTTTATTTTTTTATATATATTATTTATTTCTTGGTTGGGTCATAGTCTCTTTCGTTATCATTTGTTGTATTTCCTGTTGTTGTTGTTGATGTTGTTGGTGGTGGTGGTGGTGGTGGTGGTGGTGGTGATGATGATGATGGTGATGGTGATGTTCTTTTCTTCTTTTCTTCACTTTCTTTTGTTTTAGATCCGTTTTTTTCTGGTTTCATTCATTACTTATCTACTCTTGATTTCTTTCCTCTTATGTATTTTCTCTTACTTTCTCTTTCGTTGGTTAATTCTAGAAGTAAATCTTCGCACGTTTTTCTCATCTTTATTTTTTTCTTTTCATTCTTCTTTTTCTTCTTGTTCATCCTGTTCTTCTTGTTCCTGTTCTTCTTGTTCTTGTTCTTATTATTCTACTCCATCCCTCCGTCCTTGTTTTTGTTTCTCAATGAAAAGTTTTCCCCAGTTCTCATTTTTCTTTCTCTTCCCACTTTTCCTTTCCCTCCTCCTCATCCTATTCATTTTCTTCTTTCTTCTCTCCTTTCTTCCTTTCTTCCTTCTTGCTTTGTTTTTAATACTAATATTTCATCCTTCTCTTTTTACTCACCATCCTCCAATTCCTCCTCCTCCTCCGCTTCTCTTTCTCCCAAGGTATTTAATTTTCAATGCTAAACTTTCCCCAATCTTCCTCCTCTCTCTCCTCCTGTTCTTGCTCTCTCATCCCCTCCTCCTCCTCCTCCTCCTCATCCAGTC
>NC_087172.1:14537429-14577429 GCF_035594125.1 Scylla paramamosain
GAAGGGACGGGGGAGGATGGGGAAGGAGTGGATGGCTGGAGGAGGGGCGGGAAAGGGAGAGAGGGAGTGGAGGAGTATTGGGGAGGCAGGGTAGGGGAGGGAAGGGAAGGATGCAGGGGAGGGAGAGGGAGAGGGGGTATAGAGGGAGAAGATTGGGTTTGCAGGTAAAGGATATGATAATAAGTGTAATGAGAGAGAGAGAGAGAGAGAGAGAGAGAGAGAGAGAGAGAGAGAGAGAGAGAGAGAGAGAGAGAGAGAGAGAGAGAGAGAATTCAATTATGGGTTGTGTTGAAAGAATAAAGAGACAAGAAAAAGTGATGAAGAAGGAAAAAGTAAAAAGTTAAAGTAATCTATTAGTAAGTCGATGAAATAACTGAAGGAAGGGATGGCCAACACTGCGTCTGCCGTTCATTGCGGGAAACAAAGCATATTAATTACTGGAAGGAGCAAACGGATAAGTAATAAATATAACCAGACAGAAACATTGTAAAACGGGGGAAAATTATAAATAAGTCTAAGTATAATGAACATAAACATTGAGATTTCAACATATAACAAAACTTTAACGGAAACAAAACAAAAGCTAATATGAAAATAGCGTTTAAATTAACTAATTATAAAAAAAAAAAAAAACATCGTTCCTTTAATCCAATACGACCTTAGTTAAAAAAAAATGTCCTTGTGAGACAATAGTACATTTAAAAATCGAAGTAAATAAATAAATAAAATGAATAAATATATCAGGGAAAAAAAAAAAAACATGAAAATGCGACGTTTGCAATCACTGACAACACAAACAACATCTTTTAGTGAATCACGCGCGAGATCAAAGGATGAGCCATGAGACAGTGTGGCGTTTAAAAAATAAATAACAACACAAAAAAAATATCTTTCATTTGTTTACGTGTGAGATAATAATAAGAAATAAATAAATAAAAGTAAGTTCATAAACAAAGGAAACATTTCAGATCAAACTAAACATTAAAACACACACACACACACACACACACACACACACACACACACACACACACACACACACACACACACTCATTTTCCTTTCATCGTTGATATATTTTCCCCTTTCTCTCTCTCCCTCTCTTTCTCCCACCCCTCCCTACCACCCAATATATTCCTTCACCGACTTTTAATTCCCCCGGGACACCCAAGGCGGCGGCTCACCCTTGCTGTCGTAACTCGCACGTATCACACAAAAAAGGGAGGCGACATTCCTGTGGCGCGCGGCGATCACCCGTGCTGGCGGTGGTGACCGTATGAATCTCACCGCCCCTGCTCCCCCTCGCCTAATTCCGAGGCTTTCCTGACCAAACTAACTCATTAACTCCTTCAAGTCTGGCGGCGGCGGTGCTCACTGACAGCCTAATTGAAGGGTTGCGGGAGAGAGAGAGAGAGAGAGAGAGAGAGAGAGAGAGAGAGAGAGAGAGAGAGAGAGAGAGAGAGAGGGAGAGGGAGAGGTAAAGGGAGAGAGGAGAGGATGGGTGAATTAGGAAAGAATACATGTCTATATTTTATTTTTTTAAGTGAAAGGAGTTGTTGTTGTTGTTGTTGTTGTTGTTGTTGTTTATGTGGTTGTAGTAGTAGTAGTAGTAATAGTAAGAGGAGGAGGAGGAAAAGTAGGAGTAGGAGTAAGATAAAGAGAGAACAGAAGAGAAGAAAAGAGAAACTAGAAGAAAGAAAATGTAAGAAAATAGGAGAGGAGAAAGAGAAAGAGAAAAGATAAAGAGACGAGAGAACAAGAGGTGGGTAGGTTGCGGACTTGCGGAGGAGAAGGAGGAGGAGGAGGAGGAGGAGGAGGAGGAGGTAGTACTGGTCAGTTTCCGGGAAGACAGCACTAGTAATTTGGGTTCTACATCGTCGTAATTTACTCAGGAGGGAGTTTGGAGGCTAAGTATTTCAGAACATGGAATCAAACCTTCTTCTTGGGCTTGTTTTGGCGGTGAGGCCGAGCTGAGGGTGAGGAGATGAGGAGGCGAGCGGAGAAAACGGGCGTGCGGCGAGAGATACAGACGAGAGAAGATGTTAAAAATTATTGCAGTACAACATGCAGGTTTTCGTTTGTTTTTCTTGTTTTAAGGTGTTGTATGTGTGAGTTTTGTGGATGAAGAGAGAACAAGCGGGTGAGAGGTACAAACGAGAGAGGGTATGTTAAAAAGATTGCAATTCAGTGTGTAGGTCTTCGTTTGTTTTGCATTGGGTGTTGTATGCGTGAGTTTTTTGATGAAGTGAAGGAATGAGGGACTAAACAGAGAGTTGTTGTTGTTTATTAGGTGAAAGAGTGTAAGAGTAGGGAAGGAAAGGGGGAATAAAGAAGGGAATAGAAGAATGGAAAGAGAGAGAGAGAGAGAGAGAGAGAGAGAGAGAGAGAGAGAGAGAGAGAGAGAGAGAGAGAATTGGCAGATTACACAAATAATTCCAAAATTAAACACTCCCTTAGAAAAAATAAATAAATAAATAAATAAAAGAAAATGAAAACGAAAACTGAGTCACAAGATAACCTTCAAAAATAATAATGGCAAAACAAAAGAGAGAAGTAGTAGTAGTAGTAGTAGTAGTAGTAGTAGTAGTGTGGGTGACTAAGTGCAGGTCCTGATATCCCTTCACGGGCGTCCTTGTGGTCGTATCTCGCCCTCACGACAACACGACTCGCCTATCACTTACCTGGACCCTGGGGCTGTGTGTGTGTGTGTGTATGTGTGTGTGTGTGTGTTCATGTTTGTCTGTCTTTCTCTCTATCTGTCTGTCTGTCTATCTTTCTATGTATCTGTCTGTGTCTGCCTGTCTTACTGTGTTTCCTTCTGTCTGTCTGTCTAGTAGGTAGGGAGGGATAGAAAAGTATAGAAAATATTAACAAAGTGTAGAAAACATGAAGAAATTGAGGTGATCGCAAGAAAATAAGTGAATAACTAACTGACTAACGGATAAACCAAAAAGAGAAAAAAAGAATTACGAAGAAAGCGAAGAAAACGAGAAGAGAAAATCAAGACAATGCAAGAAAAAAAAGTGAACACAAGAAATTAAGGAAAGATAGAAAGAGAGGAAGATGTTAAAAGCCTTAGAAGATATGGAAGAATTAGTGGAGGAGGAATGTGTGTGTGTGTGTGTGTGTGTGTGTGTAGGAAGGCAGGTAAGTAGATGGACAGGAAGGCGGCGTGTGTGTGCGTGTCTGTGTGCGTGTGAGTGGTTGGCTGGTGACACACAGGATTATATTTAGCATTGTTTACTTGTAAGAGACCCACGATAATCCCTGAGGCTTGGGGTCTCATCTGATGGCGCCCTAACCCGATTTAAGTCTTAGGAACCTCATGAGCGAACCCAACTCAAAGAGGAACGAACCGCTACCACTACCACCTCGAAGGAACGAACCTAAGGGAACCAGTGAGACTTTCTTGAGAACCGGAGACTCAGCTTCCACCTACACGAAGTTCTATATATGCAACTGTATTATTGATCGACCAGTTAAAAAAAAATAAATAGATAATGATAAAAAAATGCGTCAGATAAAAGACAGGATTTCCCCTTGGGCTTCTTCCTTACGTCTGCTGGAGGAGGTGGTGGTGGTGGTGGTGGAGGTGGAGATATAATGAGGAGTGGGTGTTAGTTGTGTAGGAAAACGGGGAGCAGGTGTAGAAGAGGAGGTGGTGGTGTGGGAGACTAGAGGAGGAGGAGCAGGAGGAGAAGGAGGAGGAGGAGGAGGAGGAGTAAATGAAGAAGACTAAGTGAAAACGGGGTGCAAATGCTAGCGGAGGAGGATGAGGAGGATTAGGAAGAGAAAGAAAAGAGGAGGACGAGATGAAAAAAGACGAAGAAGAAGAAGAGAAAAAAAAGACGATTAGGAAAAATAAACTGCAATAACTGACATACATAGATAAGAAGACTGAAAGAAGAGGAGGCCGTTGGCATGTAGTGCATAGGAGAAAGAAAGAAGAAGGAATAGATGAGAAGAAATAGCAGTACTGGTGAAGAGAAGAATACGATTAAGAAGACACCGGGTACTGGTAGGCGGCGGCGGCGGTGGTGGTGGCGGTGGTAGTAGTGGGGGCGGTGGACAGCGTGTTGTTTACAGTGTAGGAGCGAGATAATGGTACCAGGTAAGGTTCATCAGGGGACAGACACACACGGACACGGGTGATGACCAGCGCACGGACACCCAAGATAGCCCTACTGATACCCGGCCTCGCTCCAGGGCGGCTCCCGGATTAAAAGTCACGAGAGAGAGAGAGAGAGAGAGAGAGAGAGAGAGAGAGAGAGAGAGAGAGAGAGAGAGAGGGGAAAAGAAAACGAATATAACTAAACATGAAATCATTCGTACGGTACATGGAAGATAAACTACAGAAGTGAATTAAGGAGGTATGTCATGTCAATTTAATGCTTACAGGTGAATTTAATTTAAATATAAAGGTGCTGGAGAGAGAGAGAGAGAGAGAGAGAGAGAGAGAGAGAGAGAGAGAGAGAGAACAGCTGCACGCATCACTTTCCGCGGTCTGAGGAGAGAGAGGGCGGGGAGCATCGCGGCGCAGAGCTGGCGCGGTGATGCTCTTTGATAATAGGTTCCGATCGGATGAGATGGAAATGAGAACCTGCGAACACGACTGCCGGGAAGTGGTGGTGGCGGTGGTGCATTAAATCATTATTCTGGATACTGCCTCCTACCACGTATCTCAGCCTTAACTAGCTAATTAATAACCACGGCCGCGCACAACGTATTACCTTGATTTCCTGCATTATTCTTACGTAAGTCTGCATATGAACTTGCCTTAATAACGTGGTTCTCATCAAAGTGCATGAGACGGCAAGACCGGGTTTGCGAGTCACCCCGCGCCGCTGTTGGTCTGCCGCGCCTGGGCGGCCGTGGCGAGCGAAGACAGTCATGGGGCGATCAAGTGTCAACTTAACTACAATGTAGGAAGTTACGATGGAGATATTTGATATTCAGGTAAGTAGTGAGGCTGCCTGGACCGTTAAGAGTGGAGTGTGTGGGCGCGGCGTGCCCGTGGTGGCGGGCGACCCTCGCCTCCCCGACCCCCGATCCCTGCGCGATAACCCGCAGCACAATGGACGAGTGCTAATTGACACCTCCCGCGCGTCGTAAAGCTGCTACCACTGTGTAAATGCAAAGGTCCACCCGATAGTATCTCCCGCCGGCCTTTTGTTACAACCTGCCCGGGACATTAGTCACCGACCCCATAAACCTCCTCACTCCTCACTCCCACTCACTCGCCTTGCTCCTGCCCGGCCACCTACACCATTTACGACAACACACACACACACACACACACACACACACACACACATAAATGCACAAAGTATTATTGAAAATTCTCTCTCTCTCTCTCTCTCTCTCTCTCTCTCTCTCTCTCTCTCTGTATTTCTAACTATCAGACGATCACTGAAATGTTTCACTGCATGACTCGAAGCTTCGTGGTGTTGCAGTGATGTGTGGTTCGATGACTCACAAGGCCTCAGTCAGAGCTGTGTTCAGACTCACTGTAAGGCTACTACGCAGTTTCCGTGGAGGAGTCCCAGAGTCACGTAGCCGCCCCATCACCCAGCAGCAGGTAACCACTCTTCTGAGATATGAGACATTTTGAATTTGCGGATGTTTCTTGTGCAAGGTGTGGGTTCTCTGTCTCTCTGTCTCTTGTCTCTTGCCTTTCTTGTGTACTGTAGATAGGATAATACAAGCTCAGTTGAAATCCTTTGTACGAAAATAAGTACACACACACACACACACACACACACACACACACACACACAGTACTGCTTCAAACTGGTTACTGGCTTCGTGTGCAGAAACTGAAGTGTAAGAGTGGATGGAAGGGAGATGAGTGGATAAGAGGGAATGAGGAAAGGAGAAGAGAGGAGAGGAGGGGTAGGAAGGGATGTCAGAAGGAAGTAAGTGCGTGTGAGGGGATGCAAGAGGGAAGTGCAGGGAAGCAGTGGGCTGGTGGGTAAAGGATCTTGCAGTGTGAGCGCTGTAAAAATGAGCTCATTTGGCGCTGGATTTAGGTGGAGTCGGTTTACTTTTTTTCATTTTACGTTAACTTCCTTTGTTCTAATTTTCATCTTTTCTATTCATCTGTATCTCGACAACCTCGATACCTTTTCGCAGGCTTCCCTTGAGAGGATGTGCGCGGCAGTAAAGTGTAACCCGTGATATCAAATGGCAGTAAAACCATCCATTTCCTGAGTATCGGATGAACCACTATTGCTCAGTTAAACACGTAAGGGTAATTCCTCGTTGCAGGTGAATCAAAGTAAAAAGGTTACTTGATAATCACACCGCAAGGTCTGTTGGACTTGTTTTTTGTGTAACTATGTAACTCTTTTTCTCTGCTAGTTTCCCGGATGATGTGTCCAAGCCTCGCCTAGTCGCTGTTCTTCCACAAATACTTGTTCAGTGTTTTTCTTGTTTCGCTGTTCAGTATTTAAGTTATAGTACACAGGTGTCGTGTTACTTTTTTGTTGTTTTTAGTCAAAAGTTTTTGGTGACTAACGGGAACATGTCACATTTCCAGACATTTATTTATTTATTTATTTTTTTTTATTACAGTAGTAAGTTTTTTTTTATATATATTTAGTGCGTGAAACAAGTGTTTTGGTATGAGTAGTTTGTCACACGGCAGGTAGTGCCAACTTTACCTCTGTGGAGCTACTAAGTAGTGCCTCATGGCTAACACGTTACTTCACCGAAAGTTTCGCACTTTCATAGTTAATATGAAGCAAGGAAATGCGTTTTCGTTATTGAACATTTTTGTGATTGAGGAAATAATTGAAATAATTGAGAACAAGCAGTAATTACTCTTGTGGTGGCCCTGAAGAGTACTGCTGCAGATCCTCGCTGTGCGCGGGATACATTTATATATTACATTGCGCGTGCGTGGAACTTTGTGCACGCAACGATACCACAACACGCAACACTACTGCAACACTCGCGCAACACAATAGTTGCCAGGAAGATGTCCGCCTTGCGCCACTCTATGGCTTCTCAGCACACGTTTCTACTGTAGCATGAAGCACGGGATGCATAATTGACAGGGGAAACAATTGTGTAAGAATGAGTAGATATTTTATGCAAATATTAGTGTTGCTAGAAGACGACATAACTTATCGTAGTGCACGGCGGTGCACAGGTATTCGCTCTTCATGCGTAGTATGGCTGATTTAGTGCATGCAACACCGGTTAGCTTTTTTTACTCTAGTCAAAAAAGGGAGTAGCAGTGGTCCAGGAGTATTCATGAACGCTCCAGTCCACGTCTCTTGACATGCCCAGTTTCAATCTGCCTCTAAAATTTTTTTGTCCCCAAACTGACGCTCATGCGATGTGCCCCGATGTATTCGTTCTTTATTTTATTCAGCCTCCTCCCCAAAGCAAAATCTCAAATGATATGATTGTTCCCATATGCGTCCAGTGCTCAGATTAATGCTGTTTTATCGTTACTGCCTCGCTCTTCGGTCACCACCCCACCAAACTGTCTTGCTAATCGCGCTGATCTTTGCTCTCACCCATTCTGACGGCTGTCATAATTTCAGATTGATAATTAGCTAATGTGGCATTATTCTACATAATTAGCTAATGTGACATTACCCTACATTAACACTCTGGTCTGAGTGTACGAAGTATATTAGCGTTTATGGCTGTTTATATACTTTCATGCGATTATCTTCGCATTCTTTCAAGTTTTCACAAGTATAGTAGATAGAACAAACACGTTGCAGGGTGTTCAAGAGTTCTTTCCTAACTGTTCAGTTTAACATCTTTAAGTAGTCTGTTTCTTCAGTCTTCTATTTTTTCATTTATTTTCATATAACTATTTTTTGTCTTCTATTTTTTCATTTATTTTCATATAACTATTTTTTTCTTATCATTTATTTTCATATAAATACTTAATAATTTATTTTTCACTTGTGTAACTATTTGTATTTCCATAACTTTTTTATAAATCCTGATTTCATCTTCAGATTCTTCGTTTTTTTTTTTTTTTTCCAGATTCCATGTTCACGTTTATAATTTCATGTTTAGTGTATAATCTTCTCATTTGCACTAATCTCCTTTACTTTTCATTATATATATATATATATATATATATATATATATATATATATATATATATATATATATATATATATATATATATATATAATTTTCATTCATTGTAATTAATTTCCTTTATCCCTTTCTTTACCATATTATTTTGTCCCTCAGCAAGGTGTGGCCCACTCCACCTGATGCCCCTTCCTCCCCATCACCACTCCTCCCCACACTCCCTGTAATCCCTCTCACAGTAAAGGGAAGACCAAAAGTGAGTTTATGCGTGAATTTTGCTGTCTTTATTTACACTTATCATTCAAGTATCACATACAAAATGTATAAACCTTCAGCAGCAAAACAGTGCTGCTTGGTACATTAGCCTCAGGATCAGTAAGTAGGTAATGCTTGGGATCTCAAAGTATGGACAAATTATACAAAACGGTTACATGCGTGTGGATTCTATCTATGGTCTGGTTACACTGTAGCACAGCACAGCCTTCTATGTAACAACAGGTGACATCGCACACCTTCATCTCGCCACGCTATGTTATGTACAAATCTTTAGTTGAATTTATTCACAATAGTACCAGGTGCTACAGATTTCTTCATAGGTGGTGATATTCTAGCATTTACTTAAAAATCTGAGCATTTTCGGAACTTTTAAATGCCTATGAGGTCTAAATGGATTAAAAAAATAACATGTCTATGGAACCTATGAGTAAACAAAATTTTAAATTATTTATCTACAGTCTAAAATTCTACATAATGTAAACTGCAACATCTGCAAAATGCAATGAAACTTTAAAAACTTCAGCTCATTAAAGAAAGGAAGCATCCATTTAGCTGCAGGGAACAAAAGCCCGTCTTGAATAGCCAATGCCGTGATGCACAACAGCCCACGATGAAGTAATGGCACAGTGCCGCCAGTGCACAAGTGTGATAAAGTGATACACTTATATCCTGCAAAGGCCACAAACACTAAAGGATCTCAGCTCTCATATAAAATAGGAAAATATCAAGTCATAACATGGTAGTATTTTTCTGCCATGCAAATTTTGCAATGAATAAGAATATATCGTTTAATTTGTACACTGATTTTCATCAAGGCAACTTAACTTTCTAATCTGCATCATGTTGAACTGAAGCAAGGCATATCTGGCTGGGCAAAACACTTTTCCATTTTCCACTCCAACTGAAAGAAAAATTTCAAGTTACTTTCATAATTTATGAGGAAAATTATTACACTAGCTTTAAGTGACAATGAATATATAGTTAACATGCCTTTTCTAGTCAGACTTTAGATAACATGCCTTTTCTAGTCAGACTTTAGATAACATGCCTTTTCTAGTCGAACTTTAGTTAACATGTCTTTTCTAGTCAAACTTTAGGTGACTACTTCACTTTCCTGACACCAACCACTTCTCCCCAGATCTCCATCCCTCTCCTATTGGAATTTCCCTATTGCTGCTGCTGCTGCTCCTGCTCCTGCTCCCCCAAGACTGTGATACTGCTGAACCATTTATCCTAATAAATTTGTTCCTTGTGTTTGTTTCTTATGTGTCAGACTTGTGGTCTTGAAGTGTTGCAAGTCACAAGCTTGTAATGTTCAAGAGTTCTAAGGACTCCCAACCATAGTGATGTTGATTCTGATTTTTTTATATATGTAATTTTTTTTTTTTTTAACGTGTCCTAGTTGTTTCTCCAGCCATAGTGATGTTGATTGATTTTTATTTTATTTATTTATATATTTTTTTAAACTGTCCTAGTTGTTTCTCTGGAAGGTTTTTGAGGTATCATAATAAACACTTCTTCAATAGAACATACAATGGAACCTCGGTTACCGAACGCATCCATTTTCTAAATTCAGTTCTTGAACTAAATTTTGAACTTACTGCTTTGGTTGTGGTACCATAATCCAGTTCTAGAACAAAGTTACTTGATTTCAAATATCAAGACATTGTGCAAAAGCTGCCATTTGTTAATAATTTATTGTTTCTTGGTGAATATCGGCTTCGTTTTCATATACATTTGGAGGGACACAGAGTGGTGTAAGACAGTTATTCAACCTGTAATAAGGTAAATGTGATCCTGCTGAAAATTCATGAGCTAGAGATGAGAAGCAGCCATCTTGGCAGTGGGAGCATCTGCCATAAGCCACTAAGACTGAAGACTGGTGTCTGGGAATGGATTAATCATTTTACATTGATTCTTATGGGAAAAATAGTTTTTTGAACACTTAGGATTTCAAATGGCGTTTGGGAATTAAATTCAAGAACTGAGGTTCCACTGTAGTTGCATTATTTTCCAATCCTCATTTTGGCTGCTCTCACTGCATCCCTCCTCACTCTTGTTGGTGCCATTGGGACCTGGATTCCAGTTGGTGCCAAATACCTGGATTCCAACTAAAAGCACATCTAAAAAAAGATGTGTAATTTATATGATGCAACACACCAATCCCATACAAAAGTGTAATTTATATGATAAAACACACAAATCCCATACAAAAGGTATGTATAAGATGCTACATTGCAATATCCACTGCAAAGGTATGTGTATATCTCAGCACTGCCATCTTCATGACATCTTCATGATAAGTCTTAAGAGTTTATTAGAATATTGCCTTAACTACTGTACTAGTACTATGTTCATATAATAAATCCCACCCACAACAGAAGGTGGATTAGGTAACCAATTAGGTAACCAGTAAGTCCCCTAACTAGCATCAGATGGCATCCACAAAATGCATATACTAAAAAAGCTGGAATATGCATATAGCACTAAAATTACTATTTCTATCAGTATATGCTAAACTGATCCGAGTCACACACGCCTAGCCCACCTTTCAGCGGAATGTGGTACTTATTAACAGCCTCTAATTCTAAATGTTTCCAAATTAACATTCTAAAAAAAATTTGTTTAGGGTATGGGTAATTTTTGAGTGTACCAATCAGCTGCCCTCTCAAAAAGGGGCCAGGAAGGGCAAGGCACGGCTTTCAGATCAGCTTGGCCTGCAGCACCTACACCCACCACAGACAAGTAGCAAAGACACACACTTGTCAACAGGTGCCTCCTCACCGGCTTTCCTCAGAGCATTCCAAAGCCCTGTGCGTACTTGATGGCCTTGTAAAGACGATCCCTCAGTTTCTCTTTGCTAGAGTATTCCGGAAGAAGGAGAACGTTGAAGCAGGTGTGAGCAGTTGGCAACCTGCAAGACAGCAGTAAAGTTAATAGTGGAGGAAAACAATCCACATTCATTACATACTTCTTAGCAGCTCTTTCTGTTTGCGTTCCTGGAGCATCTCGCTGATCATAAGAGGGTTCTGAGTTCATAAGGCTATTGCATCCCCAGTGTGTCTTTCACTGTCATGGCAACTTGTGTTATAGTGGTGTCTGGATTCCCTGCATTTTGATCTTTCCTCTGTGTAACAAATAACTAAAAAGGGAAACTTCCTGAACAAGAAAACATTTATGCACAATCCCAACAGTAAAAGTAAAAATTCATGAGACTCGTATATGTGACAGTTACCTTCTTGTGTACAGAGATGGATAATTTATATATATATATATAAAACTCCAATCCTCTACACTCTTAATCCTTTCCCATACCACTTCTAATCTTGCATAATGTGATCCTCTGTTCCCTTAGTCCTCTTGATGCACCGTTCCTAATCTTTCATGCACCATTCATGATCATATCTCTGCACCATGCATGCTCTCTGGACACCTGCATGACTGCCTCACTGTCACACCTGTCACAGTCCGGGCCATGTCTTGCAATGATGAGCTTCAGTCTGGCCAGGCCCCCGACAGGCACCCTGGCTGACCCCGTGGTGAACTGCAGGAGACGTTTCTTGTCCTCAGTGGTCATGTCATGCACCAGCTCCCAGAAGGCCTGCACAATGGGGGTCTCACTGGTGTAGCCACCATCATACTCAGTCGACTTCATCAGTTCCATGAAGTCGTAGTGCTGTTGGAAGGGAGGTGCTTGTCAGAGGTCCAAAAAAAGACTTGACAAATTTATGAATGGGGATGATAGGTGGATATATAGGTGGGGATGTTTCATACAGGGACTGTCATGTGTAGGCCTGATGGCTGCTTGCAGCTCTTATTTTCTTATGATAAGTTAAGGCATGTATTGCTGGATGCTCAAATGGCAACAAAGCTTTAAAGTGTAGGGATAGTGTTGATAAGCTCTTCATCTCCCTACCCACTAGTATATATTGTGCCATGCAACTCCACTGATGCTGTACTTTAAATCATTCAATACATCCCTGGTTAAGATTCAAGCCACAACACATGCCTTGTTCCTATTCCTGTCTTAGCCTTATAAAACATTCAGGAAGCCCAAACACAAAACAAAAAAGACACAAGACATAAGCTTTCTGCCCATAACTAATGCTAAATCTATCTAAGGAAGTAATAAACCAATAAACCTAAGGTCTAAATAAAATACAGCCATAACCTCAGAGAGAACCAAATTACATTCAGAACACCCATAAGATGAAGTAGTAAACAATAAACACTTCCCATTCTGCTGTCATTACTACTACCACTACCACCACCACCTTCAGCACACCACCCACCTGGGAGCCACATATGAGCAGCTCCAGCTCCTCGGGCCTGAAGAGGTTGACCAGCGGTGAGTCGTCCGTCACCATGTTGAAGCCCCGACGGAAGGCACGGAACTGCCGCTCCACCATCTTATTGAGGAGGAAGTCAGCATACAGCTCCACGAACTCCTGGTGACAGAACACAAGGGATGTGACACAACCTTTACATCTATACGGAAGCGGAAATCTTGGATATGAAAGGACAAAAAAATCCACCTTTTCATTCATAGATATAAATATTTTGATGAGACAACAAAGAAACCTTCACAATGCATTTCTCTGGCATGTCACTCTTCCTCTCATGAATTGCTACTTATAAGCAATTTACATTTCTTACATAATTTGTAAATCTAACATTCATACAAATGGAATAAACTGGATTTTAACTCTCTCCATTTAATACATTCTTCTATGTATTTAGATATCATTAATACATTCAAATTCTGTGCCTGTAAACCAAGACAAAATGGCTATTATTTCACAAGCAACTTAAAAAAGATACATAAAAAGAATATTTAGTCAAGATGGAATCACAAAACAATAGCAGCAAACACAAGGAAGTGTATGGGATGACAGAACAACAATGACAAACACAAGGAAGTGAATAAAATGACAAAGCAACAACAGCAAACATAAGGAGGCGTTCATACATGTTTGCTGGCCTGGCTGACAAGGATGTTGTCACCATCAGTCTTAAGGTCATGGGTGAGGCTGGTGCCAAACACGTCCTGGTAGCCCACACGGAAGGTCTGCATGAACACCTCCTCCAGGTCATCACCCTCATACTCCAGCAACTCCACCAGGCTCCGGTACAGCGTCTGAGGAGGGAGGGATGGCAATGAAGGGGTTTGATTCTAGTGTCTGAGGAGGAAGGGAATATCACGAATGAAGGGGACTTTATATTATACTCTCTCTCTCTCTCTCTCTCTCTCTCTCTCTCTCTCTCTCTCTCTCTCTCTCTCTCTCTAAAGGTGAGTAGCAAAGTTTAAAAAAAAAAGGAAAAAAAGAATCAAGAGAGAACTACACATCAAAACATAAATATTACAAAAGAGGAATAAACAACAGAAATATGCAATATCACATTAGATCAAAAGAGAAAAGAAAGAACTTAAACTTGAGTAATAAAAAGTATTTGCTGACAAATTGAAGCAAATATCTGAGAAGTAATACAATAAAAATCTGCAAGCATGACAGGAAAAAGACCCTCATTACAAAGCTGTGGAATCTGAGAAGGCATCATGGATGAGGAAACTTAATGGACTTCAGATTGCAGTGAATATAGTAAGGTATAGTGAATGTAACCAGGAGAAAAGACTGTTGCAAAGGTGTACTGCACTTGGTCAACAACTATTGCTACTAATGCTACTACTAGTACTACTACTACTAGATGAGCACACAGGACCCCTCACCGTGTTCCAGTCCCGCAGATCATGGAAGGAGCCCGGTTTGCTGCACAGCTTCTTGTACATGACGGGTGGGAAGTGCACGTCCAGGATCACGTTGTTGTAGATGGCCAAGCCCAACACGATGCCCACCAGCGTGAACTGTGCATCATTCTCAAAGCAGTTTGGATTGAACCAGAATGTGCGACTCTCATTATTGAAGCAAAACATAGCTGGGGATAAAACACATGGATGCCTCAGTGTTCACAGTGACATGATATCTGTTACTAGTAAAGAAAGTAGGTATGAAGAAGTTCATAAAATACATAATGTTGATTGCACTCCATTTCAGGACAGTTTTATGAAAATACTTCTTCTATAGACAGCTATGGTTAGTGCAGCATTCACAAACACTGTCTGAGGAGCAACAATGAGTGTGTTTATGTAGCATATATATATTTAGGCACACCAACTTTTTGTACTTCAAAAAAATTTCTATTTCGGACAATCTGGTACATTATGATTTTGTTTAAACATTTAAATCACTCTTTCACTGCCCTTCAAGCACAAGCCTACCAGTGGAGGACAGCTTGAAGCATATCCTAGTGAAGTCTATTCAGGATTATGACCTGTCATTTTCCACAATGTAAATTATCATCTTAAAAGATAAACATGTTGTATGTCAATACTTTACTGAACTACAAAGGCAAATTATCTACATAAAATCTTATAATTTTAACTCAATGCAATTAATTAATTGCTGCAATGTAAACTTTACTCAAGCAAGACAAATGCAATCAGGCGGTATTTTAATTTCAATACCAATGAATAAATCCCTGCTCACCATAATCTGGGTTGAAGATCTGCTCCACAATCAGCTGAAAGAACTCTTTGCTCAAGCCTCCCTCATCAATGCCCTGCTCCCCCTCAAATTCCACTACCATCTGCTTCTTTAGGTCTCCAGGATTGTCCAGTGCCACCATCTCCAGCTGCAAAGCAATGATGATGTAATGGCGTGCTTTGAATACATCCTTGCTTTGACACTAAAAGGGTGAGGGTTACAGGGCAAATAACAAGACAAGGTTTGCTGTCTGTTACTCAGTACAACAAAAAGTTAAAATGAAGTCACATAAAAAAAAAAAAACATGCACCGTCCTCAAGAAATTACTAGAAGAGTATGAGGAGCTGTTCTGAACACATGGAAATATTGAAAGAAAAAAGGAAATGTGGGAGAAAAATTTATATGAAACAAAATGTTACTAAAATGAGCAAGAAAAGAGAGCTGGAATAAATCAGCCATACTAAACTGATTCTACTCCACTCTGTCTCTTGAATTATTGCCTTTTGCTGACAATTTTTTGATCCAGGAAGAATATATCAAACCTCACTGTTCTACAGCAAGGAATTGCTAACCACTACAATGGAAAGTGTTAGTTTCACCCTCAAAGATGACTTCACTCCTGTTAAAAAAAAAGACAGACAGACAGACAGATGTAGTAAAGCTTCAACCACGCAAGTTCTTCTACACCACTTTATTTCAGATGAGCCAAGAAATGAAAACCATTAATCTACAGGATTTTTAGTTCATATTTTCATTTCAGAGCTCAGAGAAAACAGAGTAAGCAATATTACCTTCATATATCCCTCATAGACAAAGCTGTACACAATGACCAACTTGTCCCCTTACTCAATAACACATCCAACGTTTATTCCTTGTCTCTCTTGTCCGTTGATCTTTTGTCACCAATATACCTCCCTATTGTATCACTAATCTTACAAAAAAATTAAAAGAACATGTATTTGCCAACTTTAAACAGAAAATACCAGTAATACTTTGAAAATATCCTCACATCATCTATCTGCCACAAACATAAAACACCAGCCAGAGAGAGGGCACATCCCACAACTTCCAGCAACAACTCACCTCCACTAAGGCATCGTCAATGATATGGTCTCGCCGCACCCTCAGCTTCAGGTAGGGGTTGGCTGCCATTCCCTCGATCAACTGCTGGTAGATGCTCATGCGGCGCTCAGAGTACATGCGTATCCTGTTGTCATAGTAGAGCCCCAGTGCCTTGGTGGCTGGCGTCAGGATGAAGGGGTAGTAGAGGAAGCTGAACTTGTCGCTGCTGCCCGCCTTGTACAGTGCAAAGTCCCGGTCCATCTCCAGTTGGTCACTCAAGAAGTCATCATAGAACTCAGACAAGGGCACGAGGGGTGTTCGGGCATCCAGGACGTGTATACCCAACAGCGAGCCTAAGGAGTCTTTGGGTGGGGGACGGGCAGCCCAGTCCTTGCCTACACTACTGAAGGGATCCTCGTGGGTGGATGGCTCCAGGCTGGGATCCTCTGCGGGAAGATCCCGTAGGAGTGGGGTGTCCAACTTGCCACCAAGGATGCTAGCGTAGAAGAGTAGCTTCATGACTTGTGTGGCAGAAGTGATGGCTTCCTCATCATTGATGGTGAAGTCCTGTATAAATTCAGTGGTGAGGAGGCGGATGGTGATGAGCTGGTGAAGGCTCTCCAGCAGACGGTGTAGGCGGGGAGCCTCCCAGGAGGCCAGGTGGCGGGTGAGGTGTGCTTGATCCCTCTCAGGCAGCTGGCCAATGGTGCGGCACAGGCTGGGCATAACGCCCTCAATGAAGTCGGTGGTGTTGAGTGCTGGACTCTCCAACAGGATGATAAAAATGTTGATGTTGTTGGGTATGGCAGAAAAGGCATCCTTGTACACCCGCAGCTGGATGCCCAGAGAGTCCGACAGGAGCTGCACCACTGCATTGGTCAGGGTGCTGCTGAATTCCGCCTCAGGACATTCAAACAGTGCCGCGTATGCCCGCCGCACCTCACTGATATCTAAGGCAGTTGAATTTGGAGTGGTGGCAAAATCTTTACAGGGGTCTTTGGTGTCTCCCTCAGGGGTCGCCTCGGCACATGCCGCTGCTTCCCCCTCACAGGCGGTGTCCTCGGCACTGTCCAGATCCTTGTCCAGGTCTTCCTCCTGTGCTCGGATCTCTTCCTTGCTCTGGGCACCCTCATTGTCTTTACTTTTGTTCCTAACTAGCAATTCACTCTTTTTCTCTACAGGTTCAGATCTCTGTATAAAGCTGTGTCTGAGGGCAATTTCATTTGAAAATACTGCCCACAACAATCGTCTAAGTTTAGCATAATTGTTAGAACTGCGACACTCAGCTATAGTGTGGACAAGTGTCTCCTCGGTGAGGCCCGTGGCTGTGTTCAGACCATCCACCATGGGGGAGAGAGGGGGCAGGGCAGAGCTGGGAGTGGACACACTGGCCATGTTGACATCCTGCACCAGGGAACATGTGGCAGTGTTTCCTGAGGCAGAGCTGTGGCCCTTCCCAGACACAGAGGAGGCAACACCTGCCTCCAATGTCAGGGACTGACTAGCCCGGCGAACCTTGGCACCCACCACCTCACACAGTCTGGCACGGGCAGCACATAGTTGGAGTGCCTTCCCTGCTGCCTCATTACTTGTCAGGGTACCAACCTGCAACACAGGGAGAGTGACAATCAAGAGAGTACTTGATTCATCACAACTGTAATAAGCACACAGCAGGGTAGCAATGCTAAAAATATCATGCAGCAGTGGTGTATAAATATTCTGAGGTGCCTTGTCTGGCTGGGAACAAGACAACTGGGTGTGAGGGACGACACTGTCTGCAAAACCACCTGTTCTTACCTGGTACGTATACAAGCTGACACATTTTGTGAGAAGCAACAAAACCTTGCTTTATTCCCACTGGCACCATTATCTGATTGATACAAAGAACTCTTCCTCCCGATACACCAAATACATCATGATATAAACACATTGCTGCCAACTCTCATTAAACCATTCAGTGCACCAGACATGAGAACAAAGGACTGTGGCTCCCTTACTTGTCCCACATTTAAAACATACCTGCTTAAGCTTTTTACACTGGCTGCATCACCCCCCACACTGGTTACCTGTGTACTCACCTTGCCTGAGGAGGCACAGTTGGGGTTATCACAGTGAGCATTACCACATCCAACTGTCAGCTGGAAGTAGTATTTTTCTATGAGTTGGGCAGCTGCTCGCTTCATATCCGTGTCTTGTGGCTGTGGCCAAGAGGACCCTCCCTGCTCTGATTGCGCTCCAGCCTCTTCCTCATTACCTATAGTCTCATTACTGTAAAGAAAAAAATATACTATCATGAGTATCCAGATCATGATTTTTTTTAGGTTGTTTCCTGTTCCTCTTCCTCATACTTTATAATCTCTTTCACAGATGAGTTATGTCAAAGTCTTGGATGCTAGTTATATCACAAAATTATTTCTTATTCTCCTAGTGCTGTTTTGTACATTTTGGAACCATCCTGACTGAAGACTCAATAAAGTGATCAATAACAAGGAAGTGTACAAGATTGGTAAAACAGGATAATAGTCAAGGTGAGGCTTTCCATCCATGGATACAATTTTACCAGATCATACATTAAATCTACTGACTAAATGCAGATACTGAGCAGAAATCATTAACCAGCCTTCTATTCATATGACAAGAAAAAATATAGAGGCAGCAAAATAAAAGCCCCACTGAAATCCAATACGCTACAGTGAAGTAGGACTTAACATCCATCCAACTTTGCCATCCTTTTTTTTCTAAGCATCTGTCAAGTCTATTAATAAACACATACATAATCCCACTAGGCATCTGTTGTCAAGATAAGGAAGTGTCAGTAAGTCAGTGACTACTGCTTCTTTTTTCCCTGGGCCCTAACCTTAACCTATCTAACAAAGTGACACTAGGGGAAGCAAACCAGGTGAGTACTGAAACACCTGTGCACTATATTTGAGCACCCAGCAGTTCCTCTTAAGTAACCACTGAAGTGGTTACTTAAGTGGTTACTAAGTGGCAAAGATGCAGATATTTCGGAATGGACAAGAAGAGTTAATAGTGGCAAGGAGTGTACATCAAGTGAGTGAGCAAGTGAATAAATACAGATGCTGAGATAGAAGGACATCAGTATCCTACAGCTAAGTGTGGTAACCATGACAATGCAGCAGCATGCAATCCAGTGAATTAATCACATATTCACTGGCCAAGACAACAGATGAACACAATGGCTTAGCAGCACACACGCCCTCTATCTTCTCCCTCATGAGACTCACCTACATTCAAACACACACATACACAACATCTTTGTGATGGATACACATCCATTTACACTGTTATTTTTTTTTCTGCATGATGAATGTGTGCACCTGTCATGTGTCTAATTAGAGATATGGTATTTTGTTGTGAACTGCAGCTTATTAATCATGTTTGTAAACTCTATATTTGTAAACTGCAATCAACTGTACATTTAATTTTTCTAAGAAATATATATATATATATATATATATATATATATATATATATATATATATATATATATATATATATATATATATATATATATATATATATATATATATATATATATATATATATATATATATATATATATATTTGAGATCTGATTAACAAATACACTGCACAGCAATGCAACTGCTTTTCAGAATAATGAGTTGCACTTCAAATTATGTCAAATTCAAACACAACACATTTACTAGGAAAGATTAATTACATAAATCTTTAAAACTTACTGTATTATGAATTAGTATCAAGTACATATGTGTAGTAATAAATGATCTTGAGTAGTACTGAAGGTCAGACTCCTGATGTTAGTTTACCCAGTCCTCTTTCCCCGTGTCCCTATGTGTGTGTGTGTGTGTGTGTGTGTGTGTGTGTGAAATATGTTCAGGGTGTAGGTAAGGAGCAAGGGTAGCTACACAGGGCCAGTCAGACCAAGCAGGACCAGCTGAACCACTTGCACCACCTCCTCTCTTCCCACTGGTGTGCCTGTGCCCAGTACTTGTGGTAATAAACACATGCGAACAACCACACTGTTTTCTTGAGCCTGGCAATACATGAAAAAAAAAAAGAGCAGCCTGTCCAACCATCTGAGCCCACTTGCACCCTGCGGGGTGGGTTTGTTACGCCCACCCCTAAACCAATGGCTGCCAACATCCTTGGGAGGGCTGAGGGCATAACAATAATACAAAATTTTAAAAGTGTTAAATTAAATAACTATGTGAATCGAAGTCCCACCTAACATTAAACAATGTAGGACGATAATCTTGCAGGGTATAAAGAAATAATCCATTGCTGCTGCAAATACCACACTGTTTTGCAGCTTAGCAGACCCTCGCCTGCCACCAGGGGTAAGAGGCAAGGCCCCTAGAAAGTATTGTTTTGCTTGAGACCAGCAAGGCTAGAGATTAGAAAAAGCTTGGATTTATTTAGATAACACACTTCAACTTTTCCCTTTTTTTTTTTCCTTGAGGGGAATTATCTACCTGTCTACATATGCTAAAATGAATTTGCAGCAGGTTTCATCATATAATAACCTGAAACGTTTAAAACACATGCAAGACTAATAATATATTAAAGCGACCAGAAATAAACAGAGGCCCATGACGGCAGTACACATGTCATCACGCCACAGGCAGACACCACACACCGGGGCGGCGCGGCAGCCCAGGGTGGTGGCGGGGCACTACAAGCAACCCTGCACCACCACCATGCCCCTCCACACCGTGTCTCCCCAACGCGCTGCCTGGCCCCGCGGCACCTACGCCCCTGCCGCAGCACCAGCAGGGCCAGGTAACGCCCAGGCATCACGGCGGGACTTCTGCACTTTCAGGAGAGTCATGGGTAGCAACATTTACCTGGCGCCCTCCTCGGCCCCGGCGGGGTCTGGGCTCCCTTGTGGCGAACTCATCAACTTCCTCTACCGTTTGTTGCTGCGGTGAACAATATCCAAGCCCACTTGATGCAAGGTGCGTGTATTATTGCTGGGTAAGTCTCACTCCCCGCCTCCAGGACGTGACCTCGCCGCCATGTTTATTTTGCTCAGCTGAGAAGATTCATATTTGAACAAATACTTCGAGAATGTACTAGAGTACCTATATTGTGTCATTTCATGAATGTAACTAAGGTTTATTAATTGTTTCCTTTCCACCCACATGAAAACCGAAGTCTAATAACATCATGTAATCTCAAATTTTGCAATACTATTACGGCTTCAAACTTTTGAAACTTTGCATGGGGCTGGTTACAACGGAGAGGCGTGTTCATTTTGTCATTACTAAAATATTATGGTTGCATTTATACCATGATCAGGAATATTTATATTTTTTCTCCCGATAGCTTCCCGGCGGGATGACTTTGCAGACATCGCCTTCCCAATATTGTCCATCATGCTGCACTCACGGCACACCACTCAGCATGATGGTTTTCATTGTGCATTGCTTCCTGTGGTGGAAATGCATTACATGACAGATAGAATATACCACACCGATTCGTGACTATTTGTATAGAGATGCAACACTGCTATTGTACCACCGTTAGCGCGTGTGGGAGCCGCGGTAAAGCCATGCATGCTCTGTCATGCCGCCAATGTCTTCAAATCAGGGGTTATCATCATGACCACGATAACACGTTGATAGTGTTGTCCATGCCTGCCCCTGTAATGCTTCCGTACCTTGTGCTTCATCCTCGTGCCCTTTGAACACACACACACACACACACACACACACACACACAGAGAGAGAGAGAGAAAGAGAGAGGGGGGGGGAAATTACTGTTCAAGTAGAAATAACCAATTAAGAATTTTCAATCCATGCAACGCTGACTAGTCAAAATTTAAAGAACAATACAAGTTCATCTGTAATTAAACATCATTCATTTATTGTTTTATTTTATTTTATTTATATATTTTTTCTCCTTGACGTTGGCGTTGGCATTAATTTATTGCCATTACTTGTCTATTGCATCGATATATGAAGTATAATGGGTGTTTCAGATTCACACTAGGATATATCTAAGTCTTATATATATCATTACCATCACAAGCGCAAGAGATAAATGAATATCAAGGGAAATACACGGCGAGAATAAGCCATGACGACAGGAAACAGAGAACTTGGTGTGCAAAAAGAGGCAAATTCTGAATAATCAAAACACCGTATTGACGAAAATATACACTGAACGGGAACAAGAAAGCTTCACAGATCACGGCAAATGAAAACACGTTAATATGAATGAAGACAAAGACTCAAAGAGGGAAATAAAGACGAGAACATGGCATGAATGTAACGAGACCCTTGCGATAATCAATACACCTCAGTGCGGGGGACAAAATTACGGAAACAAATCCCTCATAAACCGCTCATATACCAAACTTTGACCATTGAACCTATATTAAACAGATAAAGACACACATGACTCCTCTTATATAAATCTTAAATAGCTTGTAGGTTGTTAAATAAAGCTTAAAATGAGGTGAAATGAGGCGTTTCAGCTCCACTTGCAAGGCGGGGTTTAGGAAGGTAATGGAGGCATGTCTGTGCTGGCTGCGTATTTCCCATCACTCGGTTCTAATTTAAGGCTGAGAGACTGTGAGTTATTTATTGTCAGTGGTGTTCATGGCTTTGTTCCACGTCCATAATTGTAATAGAAGTGTTCGTGTGCTTTGTATTTACGTGGTGTCAAGGGTTGTGCTTCAAAAGGGGCGGTGTTATGTTAGATGTTTAGATTTGTTAGGTTATCTGTGTAGTTGTTTATTGTCAGTGGTGTCACTGGTGTTGTTTCACGTCCATGATTGCTTGTAGTGAGATGCTAGTGCTTATCTTTGTATTTGTATTGTATTAAGGGCAGTTAGTGAAATGGGTAGATTACGGTATCTACATTAGGTTACGTGTGTAGTAGTTCGTGTCAGTGTTGCTAATGATCATGTTACAAGGCCATAGACCTCAATAGAAGTGGCTGTGACCAGTTTTATTTGTGTGTTGTAAAGGGTAGTTAGGTTTAGGTGACTGCTTGTTAGGTCGTGATGCATCAGTTCTTTACAGAACCCTGATTCGCGTCTCGCTATTGCTCGATTGAAATGGGATTAGAGCCTTTATTCCTAAGTGTGTAAATCTTAGCAATAGCGGCTGCTTATGTATTCAACTGTCTCCCCTCTAAAGGACAGGCTAGCATGGAGACCTGGTGGGAACATAGGGTTATAAGGTGGGGGAGGCCAAAATAAGCCAAATTTGGGAAATGTCAAGTCAAAGGAGAAAACACTTTTGGGAGAAATCCCTAAATAATAGTCAATAAACAGGTAATATCTGCCTCCCCCACTCCCCCCATATCCCCTAGGTATGCTCACCTGACCTTTTGAAGTCATTGACCTTGCCACTTGGTGGCCTCCATATCCACAGCTACGCTATCCTTGCCAGTAAAATTGCAGTTTAACACAATACATCCTGTCTCCTTTTTCTCATTTTCTATCCCTAACATGCTTGGGTTCCTGGTGGGAAAGCCAAACTATCCCTAATTTGGACTTAAAACAACAACAACAAAAAAAACCTAAGGAAGAGACACCATATTTTGAAAAATTGGGAAATTTGTTGTCCAACTTTACCTAACTTAACTTAACTGGTGGTGGGAGGGGAAGAGCTGCAGTTGGTAAGATTATCCCCAAAATGTTTTTTGGTGCCTTATCCCATCTTCATGCTTACAACAGGCTCTAGGGGAAGGTATCAGGGTTTTCTGTATCATCATTGAGAGAAACATCCTCGAGAATCATTTAATTGTCTTTATGGTCTGGAAATTGCCTTCAAGATAGTCACTCCATCAGGGGACTATGCCAAGCACAAAATTCACAGGGCATGCCATGCTCAGGAACCTAGCTGCTGTTCTGGAGGAAAGTTAACTGTGCCTTGTACTTCTCCTGGCCTCCTTTTCATTAATATCCTTTGTCCCTCTCTTAGTTCTTTCCGGTGTTGCACATTTTTCTCCTTACATTTTTATCACATCATTCTTTTGTTCCACACACTCTATAGATTCTTCACTGTGTTTTTTCTTGACACCAAGAGCTGCGTTCACCAACAAACACAGTCTTCCTACACCACCACTTATTTCCAGTCATTGACACTTTCCTTTCCTTAACTATTAACACTATCCACTCCTCACACTAACTTGTTTCTCCTAGTAACACCTTTGTTTCCCTCTACTGATGGCCTCCATTTCCATTCCTCTGCAGCCAACACGGGGCAACGCCACCACATCACACGCCAGGAGCTGCCACCAGTAGACTGGATGCGGTCACCACTATGTCTGTGTCGGCGGATGTATGGGTTCTTCCTCAACACGGACAAGTTTGTGTTGTTGAGGCGGGTGGTGGACTTCATCACGAGCCTTGCACCTGCCACAACACTTGTCATCATCCTGCTTCTTAGTTATCATTCATATCAGGTACCTCAGTCGCTCAGTCACTTCACTTTCTCAGGGAACTCTTTGATATATCCTTTCCTTGGGTAGTTTGATAATTCAAGTATCATATCCTTATCTTGGATAGTTTTTGTCTACTTTAAGTAGTTTTATTAATTTTGGGCTTTCCCTTTTTCTCATTCCTATTTCTTTGTCCTATTCCTTGCTCAGTTTATCCCTGCTTTGTCTTCTTTGTTTTCATGTTTGTTCCATCTTTCTCTTTATCATCTTCGTCTTCACTCATCATGGAAGTTAATTCACCTTCCATTTACCTTCATCAGGTAGTGTCTTCCTCATACCTCTCAGTTTACTCTTTTTTGGTTGCCTTCACTTTGAGGGGCACATTGCAAATGGTATTGGCAAATTGATATTTTCATTGGGTGTATGCTTCCATTTTGGGCATCATTGGCTTATTATTTAATTTTTTTGTCATAATGTTTGGTTGCTGTTTAAATATCCAAAAATGAGAATCTTACCCTTTCTTATGTGGAACCAAACCCAATCTCTATTTCTGGTAGTTTGACTTATGTACCTACTGACAGAACATTCTTTGATAAGTCATGACAGATAAAATTGTGCAACTTGCAAATTGATTAGTTGTCATGAAACTTTTTATCTTTCTTTTTTTGTTAGAAGTAGACATGTTGAGAGAAGTTTCCTTTAGTTATAACATGTGCTGATGACTAACTAGGAGCACTGGGGCCTGCAGCAGCTTTGCCAGTGTGAGGGTGACCCAGGAGTGCTGTACTGTATTCATTTAATGCATGCCACAACTACTTCAGAAATGTACATAATCTTGATGGTTAGCCTGCATGCCATCATGAAAGACAAGATGTAGTGAGACTGTTGAATTTGTTTTTGTGTAAGAATAACGTCTTCACATGATCTCTCTCTGTCCACAGCTTATGAAAGCTAGCGGTTTGAACACCATTCTTGTGTACTTCTTCAGCATTGAAATTTTTGGAAATTGGCTGCTCTTTTTCTGCACCAAGAGCTACATTGACAAATCCTCTGGAAATAGGTAGTGTGTTGTTATTAGCTGAAGTGAATAGACTTAATTTTGTAGTGAAAGTTAAAGGTCACAGAGTAATTGGACCTCATAGTAAAATTTGCCCTGTAGATGTATATTTGTATTTTTACACAGTGATTTTTTGATAATATGTAACAGTAATGTCAGTCAAATTATTCCTAAAATCTTAATACATGCAAAGTCTTATGTAGTTACCTTTTCATAATCAAGCATCTAAGCCTACATTGGACATTAGGTTAGTGTATTAATTGGCTAGCTACCTCAGAAAGCACTACTTTGGAATGCTCTTCTTATGTAGCATTGTTTTGGCATAAATTTGACCTGTCACAAGTGTACCACCTCACACACCACATGCACCAAACCTCACAGTTGTTTGCACTGTAATATGAGGCCCTAGAATGCAACTTGCCCATAAAGATCCCTTCTACGGTATTTTTATATCGACCCTCACCTCAGTTACCTTCTTTAAGGGGGATCTCATCCTGGTGTGTAGATAAGTAGTAGATTTAAAAATGAGCTGGGAGTGAGAGTGTACTGTAAGTTCACTATGTACGTATTAGTTTCATTTTCCATATCTTTGTGCAAAATAACAGGATATAGACATGGTCGTATGGCACAGCAGAATGAAGGTGCAAGGGGGCTGTGAGTTTCCTCCATTCATTATTCTACAAGTTCCTCATGCTGTTGTAGCTGTTTGCTGGCTGGTATGTCAGTCATTCCAAAATGTTCTGTTCAAGAATACTATACCAGTAATTGTTTGTATGAAATGATGTAAATCAAAGCTTTTCTTCATATATTTATGGAAAAAAAAATGTTCAAAGAGATTATTAAAGAACACTAAGCTAGCACTTAAAAAATATATTACCAAATTAATTAGACTAGAAGTACATATGCATGTGTACAAGTTTCCTGCAACCCTTCTCTTGTTATAATTATCTAAAACCTCGAGCAATTCTATAAAAATAATTTGTGGGGATAAGGACACTTGCATCCTTGGTGCCTGGTATTAGTAAGATTTATATGCTGCTAGACACACACACACTACACCTTTTGTGACATTCACTACTTCCAATATTGGCAATGTGAATGAATTGGAATTCAAAACCATGCACTATTAGACACTTACTGAAGAAATATACATGTGATCATTCACGTACAGGGAAACTGATTGATTGACATTTGTGGTGAGCCAGTCTTTTGACTGGGGAAAACAGTCGAAATTATCTTGTACAAGCAGAATACCATCCTTGATATGGAGTGCACTGCCAGAATGTTGTTTAAACAGAACCAGCAGGGAGGCAACTGCAACCACTTGCAGATAACTTAGATGTTGTTGGATATGAGGGGAGGGGTCATACTGAAAACAGTGCAGGAAACTGAGACATTAGGACCTAAAAAGCCTGTTGCAGTTAAAAGTTAAATGTATTTAAAAGAGTATTAAAGGGAATGTGTATGGATAGGACTAAGTAAAAACTTTACTGCTGTGGTCATCTTCATGGATCTGTCTGGAGCAAGAAGCATCAGAATACATACACATTCGTGTTGTTGAATGACGGGAAAATTGGCGCAAAGAACCCCGTGCCTTGTAGTTGCTAATCTGAAGGGTGTCTGTGTGTTGTGGTGCTTTGGCTTGGTGACCACAATCCTGAGAACTGCCTTGTGTGAGCTGGGGAGGCATAACTTGATGCAGTGCATGGGGTGGCAAGGCATGGCTCACACTCAAACCCGCTTATGCCCCTCTGGCTTCTGCTATGCCTAATTTGGACTATGACTATCAACACACCAGGTGAATGAAGTATGCGTGGAAAGGCATCTTGGGTGCAAAAAAGCAAGATACACAACACAAAGTACACAGTAGCATACCTCAAAAAAATAATTACTAAAAATTGTACATTCACTTGTATACACATTTTAAAGTCACAAAATAATACACAAATACAATAAGATAAAAATATATGCATCTAATATCAAAAGTCTACTTCTTCCTGCAAAGTACACCACCCTCCCTTCCCCCCTCATCTCCCCGTGGCCTGCAGTGAGCTAGCCCCGGGCCTGTCCCACGATGACTGCAAACAGCTGCGCTACTGCCCCACCTGCAAGATCTACAAGCCAGAGCGCAGCCACCACTGTTCCCTCTGTGACCGCTGCATCCACCAGCGCGACCACCACTGCTTCTTCCTCGGCACCTGTGTTGGGGGCTACAACCTTTGCTACTTCATCCTTTTCTGCTTCTATGCCTGCATTGGGTGAGTATTATCTGCTGCTTTATTCTCTTCTGCCTGTCTTGGATGAAGTACACACAGCAGAATAGATAGATATCATACAGTAGCATCAGTTGGAACATATGTATCCATATAAGTGTTTGAGTGTTTTTATAAGTCTTTTATGCATACCTGATATAATATGCATGCAGTTTAGTAGTTTAAGGGTCCTGTATCTTCATGAATGCTTGTTTTTTATTTATTTTTTTATTTATTTATTTATTTATTTATTCATTTATTTTTTTTATAGATTCTTTCCTCAAAATATCAGAAATATACTAGGTAGCTGATGTAGCATCCTGGATCAAATAGTTCATCTCACACATGCAGAGCACTAACACCAGCACACTCCCACAGGTGCCTGTACTCTGCAAGGCTGCTTCACCGCTACTACTCTGGCACCTACCTGAGGGCATTCTGGTCCTCTGAGTTCCTGTACTACTTCTATCCCGTCACCCTCGTCATGTGGATGCTGGACAAGGTGGGGACTTAAGGAAGCCTCATTTTTACCACCCCTTCTGTGATGTGACAATGTACGCTTTAATATCCCTTGTAGTGTGGAAATGGAGGTCTAATTCTGTGTGATGAGAGAATGTACACTATAATATTCCTTGTGCTGTGGGAGTGACCTTAATTCTGTGTGTGATAACAGAATGTATACCTTAACATCCCTTGTGCTGTGGGAGTGGAGGTCTGACTCTGTGTGGGTGTATCTGCAGGCCCAGCTGGCAGAGGTTGGTTGGGTGACACTGCTCTACGTGTCCTCAGCCACAGGGGTCTTCACTGGGTTCTGCGTGATACAGCAGCTTGTGTATGTCCTTCGAGGCCAGACAGCCTACGAGTACAACAAGGTAACAGGACTCAGGCATGTTGTTGATGCTTGCAGGGGGTGATTGGCTGTTGTGGAGATAAAATTAACATGTTTTCTTTTCATTTAAGCCTGAATATCCAAGGCTTGTAGTGTGTGGATATGCAGTGTAATGTTTGTGCTAATATTGCAGCGTGACAGTGAGAGGCCAATATATGATGGAATGCTTGTGAATGTGAATGTGCTGTGTGTGGATGCCTTGCCTTGGCTAATCTGTTTTTATTGAAGGGAATGCCAGAGGTAGATGTTTTTCAAAGTTCTTTATTTCTTTATTACTTTCCTGCAAAATGTATTCATGAGAGAAAACTAGACTTACGACGATGATGGAATGACACGTTGCCTTGTGCCTCAGGGTCTGCTCATGGTTCACCGCTCAGCCTTCCACAACTTCCTCCACGTGTTTGGACGGTACTGGATCCTCCACATCCTGATCCCCTTTCCCCGTCGCCGAGCCTCCACCGACCCACGCAGTTTCCTCAAGATTGTCTGAGAGTGCGTCATTCCCTCGGTTTGTGTGTGGGGTGGTCACAACAACTCAGAGCTTCTGTCACCCTCTCGTAAATATCTCGTCTGCTAAGTAAGAATGAATTTGTAAGAACGACTTCCTTTCAGAGTAAGTTTTCATTTCAGAGCAAGTGTTTTGGGGGATGAACACACTGATGTTAGAACAATGTTATATAAATTTCTACTTAATTTGTTTTCTCAACATCTACTTTCAAATACTTTTACTCATAGATGACTGCACTTTTTAGCCTAACAAATATCTGTGGCTCATATATTTTGGAACAAATGTGGTACTTCAGAGTGTCCTCCATCCATGCGATCTTCCATATCATTCATGGTAGCCTGAAGTGCGGGAATAATGTGTCTTTGATCTCCACTACGGATGATAGTTTTGTACAGGGAGGTTGTGTACGGGGACGTCCATCACCTGCGATCCTTGACAACCGAGGCTTTGAGTTGAGAAGGTGATGGCTTTGTTTACCTAGTGTCACCATAGAGCAGGACTATAGTTTGTTATCATAAAAAAGACCTACATATATACTATTCCTGAACCATTTAGATCAGACTTTATATATATATATATATATATATATATCAGTAGTAGACATATCATAATGTAAGAATGTCGCAAATATTTTTCCAGCCAAAAAAAAGCAGAGTTGATAATGCAATTTTAAAAGAGAGCAGAGGTCTTGAATGTGGGAGGGTTGTGGATTTAACTCACGGTTTTACACTTGGTAACTATAGAGTCATTCCAACCTTCACTGTTTTATAGAGGGTTAAAAACTAAATTATAACATTTCTACCACACTTTGACACATTTTGATACAAGGTACGAGCAGGTTAGATGTATCACCAGTGCTAATTCCAATTTCTACAAGGTCAGTAAGACTGTTGTGTTGTGGATGTGACACTAAATATTCTCAAGTAACTGAAACATTCTAGTCAACACACACTTGGTTGTCCCTTCACCAGGCAGTCATGGATTCAATAGCAGCACAATCCTGAAGCATATCATGTCACAGACGCTTCCCACACAGCAAGACTTAACACGCTGACAATTAGTTAGCTGAGGATTTGTTATCCGTGATGTATCATCCTTTATATGCACAAACGGGGTATACAATGTACAATGTTTTTACCACACACGTCATCCTCAACTGGAGCTTTGGAGTAAATATTCAGCACCTTCTTGTATGCACTGTTTGAAACACACCTTGTAGTTGTCATCTTTGCACAGGTGCAGAATAATTTGTTACTGTAGATGTTACTTGTTTAATTGGCACAGTTTTAGTCTCTGCACAAATCGTACCGTTACTCGTGCAGCACCAAAGTAATGAGTTAGGTAGAACGTTCCTAGTCAGATCATTTGGAACAGGTATATTTTTTATATTGTATAGGTGTTTTGTTTGTTTCTAACCATGTCTGCTCCAGTACTGAGGCAGGGCTGTCACCATCTTGTTACTCAGCCTGTGTGTTCCTCACCAGGATATTCTTGTTTGTTATTTTGCTTCACAGTCTGAAGTGAAATGTTTTATCTCGGTGTTTTTATACACATGCATGTATATTGGATTTGTTGCTACTTTGTTCAAATTTCAGTTATTTTCTTTCCTTTCTTTTCTGAGACAGAAGAAATGGCAAGTTTATGAAAAGTATTTAAGTACATTTTCATGATCTTTTCATAAAAGTATAGAAAAGAGAACCTTTTTATTGGTTGTTGGTAAAGTTGGCTACCTCAGTGCTTATGTCCCTCACTTGAGTTAGATTTTCTATTTGTTGAGGGTTAAGGGAAGGCAGATGGTGGTGGTGGTGGTGGTGGTGTACTGGGGCAGAGTGTTAACCACAGGCTTGGTAGGCCCTTCTGTCATGTGCTTGTAGTCTGCATGATGGCCAGCATAGCGTGCCGGTGTTCAGTATGCTAGAAGGACATTAGTCTTACATCACTTTTCCTTGCACTTTCTCTTCTGCTACAATGCTGTACTATGCTAGCACCAAAACTCTTATTGGGTACTTTCCAGTGGCACATTGGATATCATTAAGAAGCAGCCATTGCTCAATTTGCTCATTTGTTTGATATTCTTGCTATAAACGCTTCACTTGACTCCCTCCGAATATCACAAACTTTGCATTTCTGAATTTCCTCAGTGAAAGAATTTCCAACATTGCTGTGATACTTTTCATATCATTCCTTTGAATGTCCTGAATGTACATATTTATATATATGCATATACATACATATATAAATAACTACATATAAATTGTATGTTCCTTGAATATCTTCTACAAGTGTGTAAAAACAAAATTTCCTTGCAACTTACCAAGTGCACTGCTGATATCAATGTAGCACGATGCAGTGTGTTGCCCTGAAGAGGCTGTGTGTGGCCACCCACCCCAGCACTGGGGGCTCTCCTGGGGCCTCATGTGGTGGGGAGGGTTGCATTAGGAAGCCAAAACACAATTGATTTTGCAATTCATGTATCTCACTGTGATTTTCCTTTTTCTGTTGGCATTTTCTTGACTTATACATATTTAAAGTCATACATTTTGATTGTTGATTGCCACAAGCAGACTTACAAGTATCTTCCATTTAATTAAGTCTTGTTGATTGCCACAGGCAGGCTTATCTTCCTTGGGTACCAGGAAGGCATCATGAGATCTTCCATGCAGATTGTGTTAAAGAAAATGGACTTTGATTTGTTGTTATTAAATATTATATACAGTGTGCTTTGTGAAGTTATTGGTGTCATTTTTATAATGTTTATCCCTGAGGGTGAGGTGTTTTTACTATTGTATGTGAAGCATGTTCTGTGCCATTACTGGGTTCTGTCATTCCGTCACAGTGCAAGGTCTGTGATTTTTTGTTGCAGGGATTACCACACCAAAGCAAATGAAACTTTATTATGTGCCAACACCAGACACTGACCAAAGCTGTCACACACCCACACACACACACACACACACACACACACACACACACACACACACACACACACACACACACACACACACACACACACACACACACACACACACACACACACACACACACACACACACACACACACACACACACACACACACACACACACACACACACACACACACACACACACACACACACACACACACACACACACACACCAAGCATTTTTTGTATGAATAAGTGGGAGACATTTATTTGATTCTTGTTGGATGTATATTCCACATTCTCATACTTTGTTATAAGCTTGTTGCTTCATTTATTCATTCATTCATGCACTGCAATTTTTTATATCAGCAATTCTCAAAAATAATACTTATGAGCTTTTACCTCTGAATTATTATATTTATAAGGATACAGTAATTGGGGAGGGAGTAATGGAATAATGGGAGGAGGGGAAGATGCTCATAGTTGGAGGAGGAGGAGGAGAAGGATAGGAGATGGTAGTGCATTAGTGGATGATGAAAGAGAAGAGGCCAGTATTTTGAGAAGGATGGTGATGGTGGTGGTCATGATAATTGTGTGGTAGCAAGATAGTAAGAGGAAGAATGAAGTGAGTCATGAAGAGGATGAGGAATGGAGGTGATAGTGGAGTGTGTAAAGAGCACATATATTGGGTTACCTTGTTATAAGTATGAGTATGCACACCTTGCTCTTAGAATATTAGAGTACTCGCTATGATAAAGAGTAAAATTTGCGACCATATTCTTAAACACTTCTGGACTGCACTTCCTCTACATTCAGGAGGCTCTAGTTGAAGTGGCATGGGTTTTTAAGGATGTTTTCACAGTTCTAGTGACAGATTAACAACATTTCTGCCTTATTAATAGGAGAAACACTCCTGAGAATTCGGCTAGTCATCTCTGTGGCCTTGGAAAACAGTCATGGTGAGAGCAAAGTTTTTCATAATATGGACCTAGTCTGTCTAGAGGGTGCCACCATCACACAAAGAGTCTGATCAGGGTTGTGCAACTCAATAATGGGTTGTTCAGTATACTTTTGCAGTATTATATATGTATTTGTGTGAAATGTGGAATTTTTACTTGTCTCAAAACTTCATTCTTTTTATATCCATACTATTCTTGCTATTATGATTCATATTGAATTATATCAAGATGGTAAGAGTGTTGTGAATGGGAGTTACAGGAAAGTCATCATTACTATATAGGATTTGCTCATTTGCTCATTATGAATTGTAAGCAAGATAAGGAAGGACTTGACATGGAGAGTAATCAGTGTGAACTAAACACCTACAGTAATGCATATCCACCTCAATTTGAATTAGGGAAAAGATGTATACATTATTAGATTATTTGGGGAAGCCTTTACATCTAGTTATAGGAAGGATAATCAGCATCAGTTCTAAAATCATGCATATTTGCCTTAATTTATACATTCTACTTAAGAAAATAAGCATTACCTCATTGTTTTGGGAAATCCTTTACCTCTCGTCACGTCACAGTGGTATGGATTGTACTGTTACGTAACAAGTTTACCAATATGTAAAGCTTTGGTCACAATGCATTGAACGTTATACTGCACTGCACTTATTAAGATTGCTGCACTTCGATGTCGTCCATTACCATAGACTAGCACTTTATGTATGATTGAGAACCTTGTTTACAAAAATATATGATGAAACTATGACATGAGTTTGTTTCTAAGTAAATACCTTCCTTTACCACACGATTCGCTTTGGACTGAGGAAGATAATGGTTCCTGCAAAGACAAGTAAGTAACTGGAATAGATTCAGACATCAGGCAGCTGTTACAGCGTCAACATGATGGCTTAATTAAGGAAAGACCGGATAAACTTTTAGACTGATATGAAAGATAAGTATTGGTAAAGGATAGCTATTGGATTCTTGTAGCTTCCCATTAGTTCATTGTTGAGAGTGACAGTTTTTCTACATGTCTTGCTCTTTGCACTTCCTTTGTATTCCTCTGTATCTTTTTGTATGTCTCATAAAACAAGAAGAATTACAAGAAAAATGCAAATATGAAAAGTTTCCATTGCTTAACAAGAGAATCAAGATGGGATATGTTGCAGGTTAAGTAACAGGCAGAAGGAAGCACAACAACGGAGTTTAAAAGTATCCTAATAAAAGAGAATTCAGTCATCATGACTCGTCCTGCTCCATGAAAAATATGAAACGTGGAATTTTTACTTTGTCACGTAAGATAGTGTTCAAGGCAAGCTTATGAAGAAAAATGAATGATAAAACATGAGATTAAGAGCGTGGTTATCTTCAACAGACAGACAGACCGACGGATATTTTAGTTTTCCCACTGATCAAAGTACAAAGGGTGCTGTTGGCTGTAATAAAGCGAGGAGAGTCATAACAACAGCCCGTCAAATTATATAATGGGTGGGGGGCGAGTCTCTCTCTCTCTCTCTCTCTCTCTCTCTCTCTCTCTCTCTCTCTCTCTCTCTCTCTCTCTCTCTCTCTGTCAACCAACACTAGTACAGTGGATATTCTGTAAATAAACAAATAAATAAAATGAAAGACTGCTTCAAGAGTTTACTGATTTAGGTATAAAAATAAAATGAACTCAGAGAAATCATTACCACTTAATGCTAATAAATAAACTACTAATCTTTGGCTCTACAACAAACAAACAAGAAAGGGAAAGCCTCTTCGATCCATAAATATGCAGAAGTCGTGAAGCTACGTATATTTGGGGCATTTTTTTTTTCCCCTTCAGTAGTCTCCCGCTCAGACACATGACCTTTGTTGTCACGGGAGGAACAACAAATCATCGAGCTAAGTCTGCAACACAATTGAGACTATTCTAAGACGTTTCATCGTCTCATCTCGACACTTTTTACTCTAGTCAGTGCAGTGGACGCTGTGAGTCTTTTCAAGGCTGCTTTCTCGGCTATAGTAATAGTTTAATAAAGATTCTGCAATATCAATGGGGAAAAAATACTTATAAGTATCCGACTCTTCATCTCTGTGGCTTTTAAAAATATTAGTGAGAGAACAGAGCGTTTGTTGATTCCTGGTTGGCAGAAGAAAACTTGTACAGCATTGTATTAACGTGGCAGGCTACTGGTTTCAATTTGTGGCTTCTCTTACTGACAGATATAGAGATAAATCGTATATCCGGTATTGTGACACACTAGACATGCTAAGATAATCTCGCGAGTGATATGCGTAGAGTTCTAGTTTATTCATTTATCAATTAATTTATTTTATTTTATTTATTATTTCTGTATCAACCTACACGAGTAAACATCACAACACGGGCATCTTCTGACCTTCTCCGTTTATCAGTGTCGATTGCAAGACGTAGAGTGTTACTTTGGGTGTCTTGGCGGGGTGACACACATTTGATCTGAATTTTTACAACAAACGTGCCAAGTACGATCGCACCTGTCTAGTTTGGCTCCAATGATCACTGGAATATGCATCCTCTTCAACACGAGGGTGTACAGCTAGACTAGCCACCAAATGTTTTAAGAGAGAGCAATACGCAGTCTCAGAGGAGTAAGGTGTTTTACTGCAGGCTAACTTCTTACAGTATATGAGTGTTGTACTTAAATTAAGAATCAATTGTCTCGTCTATGATGCTCTGAATAATTTTGCCTCTTTCACACGACTATTTTCCAAGGCCACAGAGATGATCAGCCGGGTTCTCAAGAGCGTTTATCCTGTTCATACTGTAGGAATCTTGTTAACCTATCACTAGAATCTTAATGATACCCTTGAAAACCTGTGCAACTTCGATTAGTCTTTAGAATGTGGTGGAGATCAGCGCAGAAATGTTTCAGGATATGGTCCTTATTCACGCACCTTCTACGTTCACCACAACAGTATATCACTGAAAATATAATACTAACAAGGTAATAAGCCTCAAAGAAGTACAAAAAAAAACTATAAGCCTCGCCTCTCCTCATCGTAAGTTAAAATTATACCCAATTAGCAGTGTGCCGTCACCAAGGACGCACCGCTAACATCACACCACAGGCACGCGTCAACCCTTAACGTGCTTACAGCCTTAAACCTTCCTTTATTTCGTCTCGGAGTAAGCTAACACTCCTCTAAATTACCAGTCCGTTGTCACTCAGGGACGTCACCACGTGCCTATTCCATCCTTCGCACCTTCCAACCACCACCACCACTACTCACCCCACGCCAAGCCACCTCGCCCTCCCAGCCCAAATATACCCAAGCCTGCGTACCCCCGCGCTTGCCTCACCTGCGGTTCTCTCTGAAAGCACCGCTCCACGTTTTCTACTCGCGGGTCTCATGTTATAATATATCGTGTACCTCCACGGACATGCATCACAGTAACTCTCATGACTGGTGCAGGTGTTTGCTATGTCATTTCGAAGCTACCTTCACCGTTCGTCACACATTCCTAGGCACATGTCAGACTATATCCCATTTCTGGGGAAGGGGGCGGGGTGGCAAGGTTAAAAATAGCTGGTTTGGGGGACATTCCCTTCGGGTTTCATATTAATTTCAGAACTGTTCGCTCGCTCGTTTAAGGAACATTACCGCACGTCATGGCGGGAGTAAACACATCACTCGCGGGCAGTACACTTGCTGCTGTACTAGGGAGCTGAGTGACGGGGCAATAAGGCGCCTTACTGAAGTCTTAGTGGCATTTTTATCGCGTTTCTTCTCTTCGCTCGGGAACAGTTCACACGTGGATCCGTTTATAGTAACAGCAGACTACTACTACTACCACCAGCACCTCAGCTCATGGTCCAGTGGTGCTGCCGGGGGGAGGGAGAGAAACCGAGAACGTTCCCGCGCTTCAGAGTCTAACTGACCTCCGCTATGGCCGGGTAAGTCCCTGCAGTGTGGTGAACGATAGAGCTTTGCGAAGTGAAGTGGAATAAAGGGAGTGTTTGTCACTTTTTTTATCGCGGTGCAGAAAACCAATTATTTCATGTGTCAGGTTTCAGTGGTGGTGTTTTACGAGGGTGTTTTTTGGAGAGTGGCAGTGTACGTGGTATGCGGCGTGATTTAGTGGACCATGCACTCAACTCAACAGGCTGCTTGAGATTCTGATCATCTGTTGCGGTGTAGGGTGTGCGGCGTGGCGGTGTGGTGGTGTGAGGAGATGAAGTCTAGCAGCTGTGTTGTCATGTGGGTGGCGGTGACGGGCGTTTGTCTTTGATCTCATAGAAAACTTGATATTTAGGTTTCCTTCGCTCGAGCTAACCCACATCTCTACACTGACGCTTATTATCCAACATTTTCCCCACTTATGAGCTTATTTTGTGCCATTATTCACTCCCCTTTTTCTGTGCTGAATGAAAAACGAGGGATCATCTGACACGCAGGGGAAACGAGGAGCTGAGAAATGGGGTATCCAACGGCATGGACGATTTGGAAGAGTACCTCCATAGACTGTGCTCCGAGGTGACGCTGTGGAGCACTAAGGAGGGGTTCTTCAGCCACTTCGTCGAGCAGATCAGCGCACATGTGTCAGAACAGTTCCTCGAAAAGTTTGGGAAGATGAAGGATGATGACGAACGGTTTAGGAAGATATGGGAAGTCAAGGTATGTTGTGATAACAGTATAAGTTGTTGATTAATAATAGTATAAGTTGTTAGTGTCCCAGCCCGTGTCTTTACCGACGTGTAGCTAACTTTCCCCGGCGTGTCTTGCCCTCCAGCCCATCCACACACTCAAGGTGACGAGCTTCTTCAAACAAAAGAGTCGCGAAGTGTCGGAGAAGCGGCGAAATGACGGTAACAAGGCTTTCCAGGACAAGAAGTACCAGCAGGCCCTCATCGCTTACTCGCAGGCTGTTATGCGCGCGCCCCACCATGACGGTATGCATAATGACAGAAGCGATGGAGTGATATAGTGAATTAGGTGCAGTGAGAAGGCAGTGAAGAGAGTGCATTTATTAAGTTTTGTGATTTTGTTATCTTGCTTGATTGTTGAATGGTAGCAGGACAACTTTTAATGCTTATTGAAGTTTTGTTACTACGCCAATGAATAAATAAATAGATAAAGCATAAAGAAAGTGTTGAACGGTGTTGAAGTCAATATCTGTCACTGCTGTTCAGATATTCGTTTTAAACTAATGCGGAACAATATAATATACATATTGATGCCAAGCTCTTCCTGTAAATAGATAAAATGAATAGATGAATAAATAAATCTGAAAAAAAAAGTGTTGAAAGATGGTGACGTAGATTTTAAGATTTCATTGCTGCTCAAATATAAATTTTAAACTAATGCAAACAATATAATATACAGATTAATGCCTAATTATTAATTTTCTGCTTCTCCTCCTTATTCTTATTCATCTTTTCTCCTCCCTATTCTTACTCTTCTTTACACCTCCACCTCCAACTCCTCCTCCACCTCCTCCTGCTCCTCCTCCTCCTCCTCCTACAGGGGACACGTATTCCCTGGCGCTGGCTAACAGATCCGCAGTGCTGTACCACCTGGAGCAGTACCGCCACTGCCTCACCGACATAGACCTGGCACTGAAGGCCGACTACCCTCCCTCGCTGACCTACAAGGTGCCCACAGAGAGAGAGAGAGAGAGAGAGAGAGAGAGAGAGAGAGAGAGGGAGGTTGTTGTACTACAGATGCTGTCTTTTTATCTTCTTCCTTGTCTCTTGCTTCTTCTTCCTTCTGCTTCTTTCCTCTTTTTATTTTCCGCCTCTTCCCATTCTCACAAACGAACAAGAAAATCAAGGAATAAACAAACGAAGATTTAGAGGACACACACACACACACACACACACACACACACACACACACACACACAGAGAGAGAGAGAGAGAGAGAGAGAGAGAGAGAGAGAGAGAGAGAGAGAGAGAGAGAGAGTCCACCACCACATGCTTCCACCAAAATACACTGTACACATCACCATACCAGCAAACACTTATACCCTTCCTAGAGAGATCAGTAACCGTACACCATACCCCCTTTTGCCTTTGATAATATTGCTAATTTTTCTCTAATGCTATACGTTGTTACTCGTCGTGTACTGAGGTCTAGTCAAAACACCCGAAGATCCTGTGTAACGCCTTCCCATCTAATAACTCTGCCATCACGGACCATATTTTGAAACACTTCTGCGCCGCATCGAGTACACAACTCTCAAAAGGCTCTAGTTGAAGGAGCATGGGTTTTTGAGGGTGTTTTTATGGTTCTAGTGACATATTAACAAGATTTCTACACTATCAACAGGAGAAACAGTCTTGAGAACCCGGTTAATCGTATCTGTGGCCTTTGAAAACAGTGGTGATGGAAGAGCAGAACATTTTCGAACACGACTCCATCATGTCTTGCATTTTAACATCCCCAATCTTACCTCCTTCGTGTCTTCTCTGTACAGGTGTTAGATCGCCGCGGCCAGTGTCTCCTGAAGCTGCGTCAGTACAGAGCAGCCTTCGAGGCGTTCAAGGAGGCTGCCCAGGCCCTCTCCGCCGCAGACCTCAACGAGAAGAAACTGACGGTGTGGGAAAAGGATCTGGGGAAGAAGATTGATATGTGTCACGGGAAGGAAGATGAAAATGGTAAGGATGATTCTCTCTGTTGTACTCTCTCTCTCTCTCTCTCTCTCTCTCTCTCTCTCTCTCTCTCTCTCTCTCTCTCTCTCTCTCTCTCTGTTTTTGTCTTCATGCGTTTTGTGTTTACAGAGAGAGAGAGAGAGAGAGAGAGAGAGAGAGAGAGAGAGAGAGAGAGAGAGAGAGAGAGAGAGAGAGAAATGGATAAACACAGAACGGAAATAGAAGAAAAGAAGAAAAAATCACCTTACTATGAGAGAGAGAGAGAGAGAGAGAGAGAGAGAGAGAGAGAGAGAGAGAGAGAGAGAGAGAGAGAGAGAATCAAATACAATAAACACAATCATTTGACATAATGTGCAACGGAGTCAGTCGAGCGAGAACTTCACTTTAATAATGTTTGAAAGTGCGAATTTCAAACAGCGCGACATAAACAAGCTTAGTACTTCCTAAACTCGCCCTTATGTATGTATTATTATTGTGG
>NC_087172.1:14582429-14652429 GCF_035594125.1 Scylla paramamosain
GTCACTTGTGTCTTATTCTTAACTCACTAGGTAGAAAGAAACTGTAGTAGCAGCAACAATTCGCATCAGTGGTTTCGGCAGTGGTTTGCTAATGACCTAATGACTCATAGCTGCCGCCTTAGTATTCATGTGATATGCTTAACTCACTAGAACATAACTTAGTCAAAGCTGCAATTCACATGAGGCTCCTAGAGATGCTACCAAACAGGGCCGGTACTCTGAAGCGCTTCGATCCCGTTGAGGGCTACTTTCAAAGGCCGCAGAGAGGACTGGTCAGGTTTTCACGGGTGGTTTTCTTATCAGCAGTGAAGAATCCTTGTTTAACTCTCGCTAGGATGACGAAAACACCCATGGAAACCTTCAGTCACTTCCACTAGAGCCTGTAAAAAGTAGTCGAGGTTTGAGACATCGAAGCGTTTGGGAATATGGGTCCTGTTGCTGGCTAGCCTATATTTGTAACACCGCTGGTACTCGGTTCACTGCAATCTCAACAATCTCCCTTTTCCCTCTCGCATTTCTGAAGACATCTCGTGGCTACATCGTTTCTTCTTCCCGCCCCTACCCCCCCTGGTAGCTCCACTCCCCCCTTGTCCCCCTCGCTCCCTGTAACCCACACTCACAGATCAGCGGAATGACCTTCATGAGTGGTGAAAATAACTACGTGGCCACCAAAAGCGTGTTCCTCGGCCTGGCAGTGTACCCAACCGTCGCCTTCTGCAACCACTCCTGCTTCCCCGCCGTCGCGAGGTAAAAATGTATAAATGTTCTTGTTTTTCCTCTTGTTTTTTTTTTTTTTCGTTGTCTTCTTCCTTCCTTACTGTCTACATTTTTTCTTTTGTTATTGTTTTCAGTTCGTATACAATAGTTTTCGCTCAGTGTTGTTATATGTAATTATCTGTAGTAGTAAATGTACGTAGTAGTGATAGTAGTAGTAGTAGTAGTAGTAGCAGTAGTAGTAGTAGTAGTAGTAGTAGTAGTAGTAGTAGTAGTAGTAGTAACCTCAGAACTTTACACATACAATACATGAAATTAAATGAAATGCACCAAGCAAAATCTGAGCGAAAGAACAGGAAGAAAAAATAATAAGTAGACTTTGCTATCCAACCTCTTCAGTACGTCAATTTTCGCCTGAAGTACGACAGTTGGCCTTTATTCTCTCGGGCAAGTAGTATTACCATTAAAGCAACTGTTCTTGCTTTTAAGTTCTAAGAGGTATTTTATGGCCATGCTCGAATTATCCAATTTGTCTAGTACGTCAATTTCCGTTTGAAGTACGATAATTGGCCTCCTTTTTCTTGGGTAAATATTATTATCGTCCAAGCTGTTGTTCTTGTATTTATTTTATTTTTTTTATTTGTAGTAGTAGTAGTAGTAGTAGTAGTAGTAGTAGTAGTAGTTATAGTATTTCCTTATCTTTTATTTATTCCTTTTTTATTTCCTTATCTATTGATTCATCTCCATGGTTGTGTTCCTCTTAGGTTCTTCGATGGAGACAAGATGGTGATAGTGAACCTGCGGCCCCTCTCTCCCGGGGACGCTGTAGCGGAGAACTACGGGCCGATCTTCACTCACATGCCACGCCAGGAGAGACAACGCAAGCTGCTGTCCCGATACTGGTTCAGGTGGGCACGGGGACAACAAGGGCGCGAGAAATAATAAAGGAAACTAAAGGAGGAACAAAAATGAAGGTGATATTAAGAAGAGAGGTATTGAGAACGTAGAAAAGGAGCAGGGGATGTAAGAATAAATAATAGTAGGGTAAGAAATCGGAGAAAAGAAAAAGAATGATAGATATAGTAAAAATATAAGAATAGATGGAGAAAAGAGAGTGGGAGAGAGAAATAGATTAACAAGAATAAAAAAAAAAAAGAACTAATGTGGAGAAAATACGGAAAAAAGATAAACACAAAGAACGTAGATAGAAAAAGAGAACATAGTAAAATAATTAAACACGAGCATTAAGGTATATTGAAACAGGAAGGAAGGAAAGGGAAGAAAAAAAAAATAGATAATAACGCTTGTGTAAGGAACTAAGAATAGGAGGGAAGAGATCATGGGAGAAGGAGAGAAATTAACAACAGCGACGGAATGAGAAACGAGAATAAATGAAAAGAATGGAAGAGACAAATGAACAGCCACGCCAAAATAACAAACGAGAGAAAGTGAGAAAAAAAAGAGAGAAAGAGAAATGGACAACACCGGAAAATTAAACTAAAAAAAAAAAAAAAAAAAAAAAACAAGAGGGAGAGAAAGACATACATTGATATAACGAGAAGACACAAGGAAAGATAAAAGAGAGGTACAGGAAGGACGGGAATAATTAAACACAAGCTTGATAAATTATTTCCTTTCTTCCTTTATTGTCACGTCTTGTTTCTGTAGTAACGACACGCACAGTAGTAGTAGTAGTAGTAGTAGTAGTAACAAGTCACGTGAGGCAGTATCTAATCAAGAAGCAAATGACATAAAGGAAAAAGAAACCACTATTTATTACAAACTATACTTACAAGCGATATATTCATAGAGATACATTAATTTTCGTAACGGGACACGTGGGCACCTCTCAGGGTCTCGTTTTAGCCGCGCGGGTGACGGAGAGTCGTAAATCGAAGGGCGTGGCGAGCATCGTAGGCCGGGTAATGAAGAGACATTAATTATGGTGCCAAAGTGTGACAGCCTCGTTGTCATCGCGACCGTTCCCGAGATGGCGCGTGGTAATGGCAGTGGTGGTGGGGATGGTAGTAGTAGTAGTAGTAGTAGTAGTAGTAGTAGTAGTAGTTCCTCTGTCAACTCAAAGCAAGGAGACCCAACTTATAAATACATTTCCTTATTTACACATTCATTTATCAGTCATTTATCCATTTGTTGACAAGTATCTATTGCCATTACTCTGTTCGTAGTAGTAGTAGTAGTAGTAGTAGTAGTACAAGTGTTTGTATGAGCCTTGGGGTTTGTTTGCCTCTGTCAGTCTCGTCTTCGCAACAATGAGGACAAATGCACAAATAAAATCAATACATTTCTGCGCAGAATGGTCGATAACAGGTTTGTATGTTGGCGAGGTTTTAAAAATTCTACCTTCAACAAAAATTACCAGCAGTACTGTAAGGGCCATCCCGTGAAGCTGTTTCGAACCCTTCCCAAGCTGCTCGAAATCCACGTTTTCTGTGAGCAGTGCAATCCCTTGTTTTGTTTATGTTGATTATGTTAGGTTAGTGCAGGCTACGTTAAAGCTGAGACTAGTTTTATATATATTTTGTAAGTAAAACGAATCAAACACATTATTCTGCAGGTGTCGGTGTGAGGCGTGCGAGCAAGACTGGCCGATGTATGAAATGATGCCGGAAAGAAGGATGCTGCGCTGCCAGACTTGCGGCACCGCTCTTCCAGTCAGGACAGGGAACAAGTCACACGTCAAATGTACACAGTGTGGCTCCTCAACCAACGCCGTGGACGCCTGCAAAGCCCTGGACAAGGCACAGAAGGGTGAGCGTTATGGCGTCACGGATGTAAAGGAAGATTTCTTTTGGTGAACACAAAGAACGTTACGCACACACACATACACACACACACTAATACATGCACACGTACATACAGTGATGGTCATAGGTCGAGTAGCCTGCTAAACTATGGTCCATATTCTGAAACACTTCTGCGCTTCACCTCCACAACTTTCAAAAGGTTGTAGTTGAAGTTACGCGGGTTCTTAAGAGTGTTTTTTTTTACGATTCTGGTGACAGATTAACAAGATTTCTGCATTAATGACAGGAGAAACATTTGAGAACCCCGCTCTTCACTCGTAGTGGTGAGAGAGGAGGGTGTTTTTAAAAGAGGGGTCTAACTTTCAACCTTAAGTCCTTCAATCTGCCGATAGTCCCTTTATGAAACCAAGCAGTTCAAGTCTTTTCGTAAGCTCCTGAACCAAAACGCTTCATGTTGGTAAGCGCCTGAACAAACTAAGCAGATGAGAGGGTACAAGAGTGAAAGAAAACGGTAAACAAAGAGAGAGGAAAGTAATGTTCTGTATAAATCAACTTACCTGACTGGACGTTCCCTCCTTGCAGTGTTCGATTCAGCCCGCGAGTACATGGACGAGGGGCGGCGCGAGGAGGCCATACGTGACTTCAATAGGTACGTGGACACTGTGAGCGGCCTGGTGGTGCCTCCCCATAAGGAACTCCACCTGGCCATGCAATCCCTGCGACACCTGGTGGCTTGCCGCGGCACTATCGTCACCGCCCCTGCTAAAAAATAATAGAGAATAATAGATAAGTGAAATAATTACTGTAGTAGGAGTGTAGAAGCAGTAGGTGTAGTTTAGTGGTATTAGTTGTTATTGTTGTAGTAGTAGTCGTAATAGTAGTAGTAGTAATGTTCAAATAAAAGAATATATTGGTTCTATTCATATATTTGTTTATTTGACCATTCATTCACTTACCTATTAATTTATTTGCCCAGCTATTTGGAAGTGATGGTACAGTAGTAGTAGTAGTAGTAGTAGTAGTAGTAGTAGTAGTTATTCCATTGTCAACACAAAGCAAGGAAACTCAACTCATAATACATTTCCTTATTAACATACATTCATTTATCAGAGTCACTTATCCATTTGTACTATTTGTTGACAAGTATTTATTTCCATTAGTCTGTTCGCGTAAGATAGAAGACAAGACGAAGGAGGAGGAGAATGAAAAACGGTAAGAAGAGACAAGGAAAGATCAATATATGTCACAGGTCTTCCTTCTTCTGCGTCCGTGTGTCTGTTATGGGCATCCCAGTGACTGCCAAACTGCTGACAACTCTAGCAAATGACGCACGTGGTGTTTACAATGACCTGTATTCTGAAACGTTCTGCGCTCCCACCACGACTATTTTCAAAGGCCACAGAGATGGTTAGCCGGGTTCTCAAGAGAGTTTCTCCTACTGATAATGTAGAAACCTTATTAATCTGTCACGAACCATAAAAACATCCTTAAAAACCCGTGTTCCTTCAAGTAGAGCCTTTTGAAAGTAGTGGAGATGCGACGCAGAAGTATTTAAAAATATTATGTCTAGTACGAATCCTTTTTTTTTCTATATCAGTGTTTTTTTAAGTCCTCCCGGGAAGGCAACGTCTGTGATGCGTCGTGTAAGTATAGATAGGTACAGTTACTTATTCTATTTATGTACATATAAGGTGATACTGAGTGTTTATATTGTGGAGCGTCTCTTAACTTTACTGTGCAGGGTGTGGCGGCGTGTAAACATGTCATCTAGTCAGCCTGTATCGCATGATCGTGTTTCTCTCTCTCTCTCTCTCTCTCTCTCTCTCTCTCTCTCTCTCTCTCTCTCTCTGGTCAACCCCCTTAGTGCTATTAATATACTGCATTAGTCGAGCTGTGTGTGTGTGTGTGTGTGTTTACAGTTCATATACGTCACACACACATGACTGGCACGTCTAAAGAGGCCATAAGACAAAAGAGTGTCGTGCCAAACTAAACATTACACATGATTAGTGATATTGCTCTTTTTTTTTTATTCTGCCTAAGTCACCCCTTCCCTCACACCTCACGCCTCGCCCCCCCATCCTCTCGTCACCTCTTACTCATCACCGCTTTATTAATATCTCGTCCGGGCGTCACACTTTTTGTTGGCACCCCTTCGTGTCCTGCCATCACGTCCCAGACTCTCTTGGGTGTGGTCTAGTCACTCTGGTCACGCTCGAGAGGAAATTTTGCTTTGTATTCTTGAACTCTTTGCTCTTTCTCTTCTTCTCGTGTCAGTTTCCAAAGGCACGGAGATTTGTCAAGTTTTCGTGAGTATGTGTGTCTTTTTTTTTTTCCACTGATGATGCTGTGTATTTCTGTTAAACTGTCATTAGAAATAAAAATATCCTTGAAAATCCCAATAATTTTCACCCTTAAGTATCCCAGTAATGTTCCACTGATGCCTGTTAAACTATTGCAAGAATCATGAAAGCACCCTTGAGAAGTACCAGTAATTTCCATTAGTGTCTATTAAACTATAACAAGAATTACGAAAGCACCGTTCAATACCCTAATCAATTCCACGAGAAGCTGTCAAACAATCTCTGGAATCACGAAAGCATCATTGAAAACTCCAAAAAGCGTCCACTAGAACCTGTTTAACTATCACTAGAATAATTACAACTCTCTTGAAAACTCTCAATTTCTACTGGAGCCAATCAGAATCATGAAGGCACCGAGAATCACAGTAATTTCCATAAGTGCCTGTTAACCCTTTCATTGCTAGATATTTTTCCCGTAATCACCTGTAAGTTTAAACACTTATCTTTGCCATAAATAGTGTAGCTAAGAAGGAACAAGATTATCCTCCTATTTTGTCTACTTCTACGTGTCCATACAAGCATTTAATTTCCCTCGATGTTCTAAATGCTTACAAATAACAAGTATACCAATAAAAGGGTTGAATTATCATTAAAATCATAAAAAAAACGCATATGATTGTTACTCGAGCCTATTAAATTATCACTGGAATCATGAAAACACCCTGGAAAACCCCCAAAATTTTAACACTAAAGTTAGGTTAGGAAACAAGACGCCGGGATGCTGAGAATGCAGTGCAGCCTTGTCCTCCCTGACCTCTCTCCCAAGGCCAAGAGAGACACTTCTTGGCCATGCCCTCGCCAAGCACTCCCCCAAGCACTTATGGTTATTCTATTCTCAGCCCGTAGTAACAGAGGAAGAGCATAAGAGGAAGTGGTGGGTGATGGTGGTGAGGTGGCCGAGGTGCTGGTGGTGATGGTGGTGGGTGTCTTCTTCTTCGTCTTAAATGTGGCTTCCTTCCTCCCAGTGAACTAAATATGTGTTGATCTTTATTTTCCTTCTCCCCTTGCAAACTAGATAGTCAACTTCCTTTTCCCCTCCACTTAAATAAAAGCAGGTTTCTTTCTCCCTAACAAGGTAAAAGATGAAATTTCCCTTCTCCCCAAGACAAAACATGAAACTTTCCTCCTCCCTAACACAATGAACAACAAAATTTTCCTCCTCCCCAACACGATAAACAACAAAATTTCCCTTTCCCCAACACGAAAAACAACAAAATTTTCCTCCTCCCCAACACGATAAACAACAAAATTTCCCTTTCCCCAACACGAAAAACAACAAAATTTCCCTCCTCCCCAACACGATAAACAACAAAATTTCCCTCCTCCCAAACACGATAAACAACATAATTTCCCTCCTCCCCAACGAGATAAACAATAAAACTTCCCTTCTCCCCAACAAGGCCAAATACAGTTACGCACTTTTCTTCCCCTACACCAAAAGAATAGGCTAGGTTTCGTACCCTCCCCAGCAACCACAGCGCCATGCAAAGCTCAGGCACACACACTGTTAAGCAACTCACCAAATCATTCCCTGCAAAAAAGAAAAAAAGAAAAAAAGAAAACAGAAGAAAGGAATTGGTCAGAAAAAGAGCCGTGGCACTTATTCATAAACCTGTACTGGTGATTGTTCCTTTCAGGTTATGAGAGGAAGCGAGAAAGGTTCTGTATAATTCACGCAAACACACACACACACACACACACACACACACAGACACACACACACGTCCATTCCCTCCCATCTCTTTCACTCCCCCCATGCAAAGGGACCCAAAGACCTCAGCAGAGTGACAGAAACCATGCAATGAATACAGTGACGAAAGCGTGTTAGGCTATCGACTATTACGTGGACTATACGAGTATGCATTCAACACTACTATCACTTTCCTCTTTTCCCCATTATAACACTCCTAACTAAGGCTTCTACATAGTAATTCTTATAAGTCTTTTATGTTCTTTGCTCCCAACCTCCCCTCACTGTCTCGACTCCCCTCGTATAGCAGTTTAGGTCCTTCCCTTCCTCTTTATCTCTGTGAATGGCGCGAAGACTCAAAGGCCCATATTTTCAAACGCTTCGCTCTCCCACCACGACTATTTTCAAAGGCCACAGAGATGATTAGCCGGGTTCTCAAGAGTGTTTCTCCTAATAATAATCTAGATATATTGTTAATATATCACTAGAATCAAACAATCACCCTTGAAAATGCGTGTAACTTCAATTAACTAGAGCCTTGTGAAAGTAGTAGGGGTGCCGCGCGGTAGAGTTTCAGAATATGGTCCCAGGTCTTCAAGTGTTCAGTCCGGCCACTTCTCTCCGGTGTACTGCAGATAATAAAGGTGTATCTACTCGTGGACATCTGGTTTCTTTCTCCATTAGCGAGAGAGAGAGAGAGAGAGAGAGAGAGAGAGAGAGAGAGAGAGAGAGAGAGAGAGAGAGAGAGAACCGTAAATAGAGCTTAAGATACTTGAAATCTCTCTCTCTCTCTCTCTCTCTCTCTCTCTCTCTCTCTCTCTCTCTCTCTCTCTCTCTCTCTCTCTCGTTCGTTCTTCTTCTATTTTCTTCTTATTTTTGGATTTAATTACTGAAATATTACCTAGAGAGAGAGAGAGAGAGAGAGAGAGAGAGAGAGAGAGAGAGAGAGAGAGAATCAGTGCTGTCAGAAGAGTATGAAAAATTAATTAAAGCAACCACGGGAGAAAAATACAAAGAAGAAAATAGAGTCGATTTATAATGTATACTAACCCGTGCGTGTGTGTGTGTGTGTGTGTGTGTGTGCGTGTCCCTAGTGGCATATTAACGCCATGTGGGGTGACCCACAAACTTACACCTCTCGGCAACTGAGACGGGAACTAAACAATATTCTTTCATCTCTATAGTAAACTTACTATTGCCGGCACGGCTATCGGGAGTAACGTGGCCAATATGCTGCCACCTCGTTCGGAGATGAGAATGGCTTTTCTTGTACACGGACGTCTTCTTCAAGGCTACAGTGCGAATATCACTCTTGAATTTTTCAGAGGGTTAATGATGGTATCGTCGTCCGTCAGGCGTTTCTTCAAAAGTTGGGGAATATTTTCGAGATGCAATTGACCGCTCTTATTCATACTTTGCAAGACCTGTTTCTGCAATTTAGGGGAGACGTGAGACCAGAGGAAAAAACAAATCCTTGTACTGCAATATCAATGTTTTTTTTTTCTTTTTTTCTCATCCATATCTTATTAAGTCGTCCGCATCTATCCACCAGTCAAATTTATCTGGATATCCACGCCAGTGGACGAAATACTTTCTCTTACCTCGCTCGATCTTCGATTTTAATATATCGACCTGGTAGTGCGCCGGAAGAGAGGACTTGATTAATTCTTCCTTGGAGAATGCACCGGTCACGTCTTCACCCGCCAAATCCTTTATGTAATAAATAGGGATTTTATGTGAGTAATCCACATGACTTATCTTTAAAAGCTCCTCAGTGTTGTTGACGTATAACCCTTTTTGAATTTAAATTGCTTTCAGGAAGCACGTTGCAAGCGTACAATGTCTTCCACGTCTAATTTATGACTGACGGCTTTCTTTCCTCTTGGCTGATTTAAATACATTTGTTTAAATTGCCTCCTGACTTGAGTCAAGTCGCCTGGGGCCGGTGTTTGGTTATCACCCAACCCGCCGTTTGGGGTGTAATTGTACGTGTTTATTAGGGTGGGAAGACGTTAATATACGTCAGTGTATTGTTCTGCGTGAGATATTTATATATTTTCGCCTTTATGGTTCGGATGACCCTTTCTGCCAAACTCGCCTTTGTTTCGCGCGAGTAATTGGAATGCAAGGTAATACCTTTCAAAGTTAAATATTTTTTTCACTGCTTGATTATAAAATTCGGATCCCTGATCGGTAAAAAGACGTGACACGCCTATAAAACTTCCCGACTGCGACTGGGTTTACTTGTCAGCATCGCCACTTTCAAGTACCTGCTGAAAACGTCCAGGCAAAACATGATGTATCGAACGCCGCCATTGTGTCTGTGCAGCTTCGTAAAATCTGCCAAATCGCAAGTTAAAATGACAGACGGTTTAGGAGCGAGAATTTTTCGCCGCGGAAAACGTTTCAGTGTTGGTTTGTGAAGCACATAAGTTCGGACGCTCTGCAGAAATGCCTTCACATCGCAGAGTGTTAGATTCTCAACCTTTTTCTCTCCCTCTCTGCAGAATGCTTGCACACCTCCTAAACCCGCAGGATTCGTTATATCCCGATAAAGTTCGTTCAAGACGGCGTTCATAGCAGATAGACTTTCTCACAGGGCGGTTCATTCACAATATTCGTGCGCAGTTGAATTTCTTCGGGTGTGTTCGGGGATAAATCGCACAACAAATAACAGTGATCGCGTCCAAGCACGAAATTTATGTGAGATTTCCACAAAGTGCTTGGCGCGCTCCTTTCCATAAAGTTGCCTGGCCAGACATTCGATTTGATAAATATCTCTGTTTTTCATAAGAATGTAATGCGAGGCGTTTAAAGTTATCGTTCTAGCATACTTTCCGGGGAAAAGACATTCTGCGCTATCATTATAACTGACAAATTTTTATGTCTCCCTTTGATAAAAGACCTCTGATATCATTTGAGAATTGCCAGCCGTGAGGAGATTATCATGTAATATCAAGAGCGTGTGCGCTTGTGGATCGGCATATAGATTGTCATCCATCACGGAATCAATAACTTTCTCAGGCACTTCGACCTTATTTGAAAAGGCGGAATTCTGCTGCAGTGAATGCGATGAGATGCCACAAATAATAATTCTATTAAATCCATGTTGATATTTCTCTATAATTTTATTGCAGAGGTGTGTCTTGCCGGAATTTGTTTAACCTGCGATGATTATGTGAACAGGATATCTGAAGAGATTCAGCATCTCTTCGCTAAATGTCTTGTCCATGTTTAGTTCAGAGGGGCACTAAAACACACTGCGATATGTTTACAGTATTTATTGCTTAACCTTTATTTACATGGTCATGTAGGTAACAGCATACTAGCCAACCAGCTGCAACCTCATCCCTACCCTCTAATTATGACATGGGCCTCTCCCGGCTCACGCCTCTTCTTCAACCTCCTCTTCCTCCTCCTTAGCCTAAGTACAAATGTTCTTACATTACCTCCTCCTCCTCCTCCTCCTCCTCCTCCTCCTCCTCCTCCTCCTCCTCCTTAGCCCACGTGGACAGTACAAATGTTTTTACATTACATGTACAACAGCAACGCTGGCAACTGCAACCTCTCTCTCTCTACCCCCTAGTTATGACGTGAATAATGTCATGGAAAGTCCCTCCCCATCACGCCACAGCCCACTCATTAACCCGTCCTCCCCCTCCTCCTCCTCATCATCATCATCATCTTCCTCCTCCTCTTCTTCATCCTTCTCCACCTCTTCCTCCTCCTCATCCGCCACCTCCTCATCTTCCACCGCCTCCTCTTCTTCCACCTCATCCTGCGCATCTCTTTCCCTCAAATCACTAATCACTGTCGGGGTGATAATACGCCCTTGAGATATAGCCATCGACGTGAAAGCGCTTGTCGTCAAAATGTGACAACGTACGCTTTCGTATGCGAGTGGTACAAATTTGTCCTTTCACATTCCTGATATTATAGCAATCCACCATCCCGCATGCCACATTGTTAAGTGTTTCCCTGTACTGCTGATGGTGAGTTGGAATACCTTTACCTCGAGATACTTGCTTGTCATCTTTCAACAGCAGCGAATACATCTTTGGCTTTAATATGATCGCCTCCTTGATGAGCGCGGATCCGGTTTCAGGTTTCAGCAAGCCTAGTTGCCCCTTCCGCTCCCCATTCAAACACGGGTGATCTGAAGCAAGGTTACAGGTGTCGAGAAAATTTGCCATGGGTCCATGTTTCAGTTCATCATTAAATTTTGTAAGTATGTCTAGACTGAATGTGAAACTGTCCGTATCTTCATAAGCTCATTTAGCCCTCTACCCATAATAAGCTTTGATGACACGATACCAAAAGTTGTACATGTGCTTCTTTGCCACTTCTAAAATATGGAAACCCTTACTGTTGACGCACATAACTCGGTCCTCGCCTAATTGGTATACCCTTTTAAAGGATGGATTTCTTACATACTTCAGGAAAGACTTTCTCTCTGTCACTAATTTCTGTTGGAGTCCATACTTCACTTCAGATAAAATGGATTAGCCACAGATTACGTCTGTCATCAGTTTGCAAACGCGATTTTTAATGGCGCACGTCTCATTTTTACGTTGAGTAACGTTCCTTTCTATGAAAGTTTCAGGTATGGAGCCTGCCTGAAGCTATGTATAGCATGGACACATTGTATTTCCAGTCTAAGAGAGAGTAAAAGCTGCAGCAGTTCCAGACTGATCAAATGATCTTTCAGTCCCTTATGACTGGCCACGCACGAGCTTACGATTTTTCTTCCCCAACTTACGACCCTCAGTTTCTAACAGTCTTTTACTGTACGGCGAGATGTCATCTTCTGTAATAGTCATATGTGCGAGGCACAGAGGGAACTCGTCCGTGGCCCGGGCCACGTCGGGAGAAACGTCGCAGGTGTCCAAGTGCAGCCAGTAACCGACGTCGCCATCTGCCGCCATCTGATTCTGGACGCCAACTTCAAAAAAAAATCATCCATCTCTGACTGAGAAAGTTTTTTGATGTCACCCATAGGTAGGGGGAACACATAACGCTTGCATATAATGAATTATAGTCCAGATAGAACACATAGGTGTTCCCACCTCCGCGTCGGATGTTGGATCGTGACTCTTGCCGACGTCGCCGCTCTGCTCAATCGAGTGTGAACCTGTACAGGAAGATGTACTCAGCGCTCAAACTTGTAAAGATTGACAGTCATTTCATCTTTATTATTACATATTCTCTCTAAAAATAGTAAATGAATGGGTAAGATTCTGTTTTCAAATTCTGTTGTTGTGTTTTTAGGAAATCACCTGCCGCCTGCAAGAGAAGATAGGTATACGTATATATCGTCAGTATCTCTGAATGACATGTTTTTTATGCCCTGTCAAGTAACAGATTGACTTGAAACTTCGCTTTTTCGTGTTAACATATACGTCAACAGGCTGGAGGTTATAACGGTGCAACGCGGCAGACCTTGACCATCGAGTGGTGGGAGACATCGGAATGTATTGAGATGTCGGAGGGAACACGTGGCGGCAAGACCCAGCCACCTTCACCGTCCAGGACCCGCGCGTGGCAGACCACCGTGTTGCCTCCCCTTCCCACCCCCTTCCAACCCAAAGGCCACATGGGCCTAGGTGGTGCGCCGTCAGCGACCACATTGCCTGATGCGTTCAGTCACATCGCCGTCCCAGCCCCCTCACCATTCAATTACTTCCCATCCCGCATTAGTAATTCATTTAGTCATTTCATAGTCGCCAAAGGATAAGGACTCACACACCCACTCTCCCCGTCACCGCCGCCGTCACCATCTTCCCCTCCTCCTCCCCCAACATGGTCACTGTTGGCCATGTCAGGGAGGACCCACGTTCATATCGCCACCAGAGACCACCCCCCCAAGAAGGGACATGCCACCGAGGACCATATGGCCATGGATGACCCCACATGGCGTTAATTTGCCACCAGGGACTCCTTAAGAAGAGCCATGCCACTGAGGACCACCCATGGCCATGTGGTCCTCAATGGCATGGCCCTTCTTGGTGAGGACCCTGGTGGCAAATTACCAACTACTTGTGTGTGTGTGTGTGTGTGTGTGTGTGTGTGTGTGTGTGTAGATAGCATCAGACACGCCCTCCCCCTCCCCTCACCTGGCACGGTTATGAATGATGGGTGAGCGTCGCGGCGCCTCCTGCACGCCGCCTCCCCACACACTGCCACGTGTGGACTGAAAGATGTAGTGTCCTGGCAAGTTTATGAGACGTACATCCTTTTCTCTCTCTCTCTCTCTCTCTCTCTCTCTCTCTCTCTCTCTCTCTCTCTCTCTCTCTCTCTCTCTCTCTCTCTCTCTCTGTCTCTCTCTCTGTCTCCCTCTCTCTCTCTCTCTCTTACTCCTACTACTACTACTACTACTACCTCCTCCTCCTCCCCTCCTGTAAGTAAGTACATATGCTTTGTCTACACCTCCTCCTCCTCCTCCCTTCCTATTCTTCCTCCTCCTCCTTCTCCACTTCTCCCCTTCCTATTCTTCCTCTTCCTCCTCCTCCTTCTCCCCTTCTCCCCTTCCTATTCTTCCTCTTCCTCCTCCTCCTTGTCCCCTTCCTATTCTTCCTCTTCCTCCTTGTCTTCCTTCTCCAACAAGAGTTAGTATCAGATCATGACAAATACATCCTTTCTTCTTGTTGCTTTCTTCTCTTTCCTGCCCTATACATAAGCCATACTACCACCACCATCACCACCACCTCCTCCTGCTCCTCCCCTACTACCACCACCACCACCACCATTGTCCAGTAAGACGGCAGGACAGTTGACTCGTGATCGCCGAAGGAAGTGGACGTTCCAGGAGCAATGGTGCGCCTGCTGTGGGTGTGTCTGATGCTCTCGACGGCAGCAGCGACCCTCCTCCCCGACGTCATGAGAGGTACTGAGGTGCCCCGCCTGATTCACACTCGTTTTCCTTAACTTGTCAGGAGAATGTGAGGGAAAAGGAGATGTTACGTTATCTGGGGACTTTGTAGAGTAGACGAAACTAGATTTTAAAAGGGAAATAGGCAAGAATTAGTTAAAAAAAATAGGGTTGTAGATGAGTGGAGTAAACAGAAACGTGGAAACTGCGCAAACGTTATACAGTTTCAAAAAAAAGGTGGATAAATTTATGGATGGGTTTGTTTGATGCTCTCAGCGGCTGCAGTGTCCCTCCCCCTTGACATCTCGACAGGTACTGAGGTGAGATGCCCCGTCTGGCTTCCTTTTTATTTCTCTCTCTCCCTCTCTCTCTCTCTCTCTTCTCTCTCTCTCTCTCTCTCTCTCTCTCTCTCTCTCTCTCTCTCTCTCTCTCAGTAACTCCTTCCTCCCCGTCCCCCAGGTGACAGCAGGAGTCAGGCCAATCTGCGGCGCCTCCTGCCTCGCCACGCGCCAGGTGTGAACGCCACCAGGTGAGGCAGCGCAGCAGGTGAGCCAAGCGTGGGCCAGACAGACACATGACAGCCACACACACACACACACACACACACACAAAGAGATAAGTTGGCTTGCCAGTAGTTCATCAGTTACGTATGTAGTCTCTCTCTCTCTCTCTCTCTCTCTCTCTCTCTCTCTCTCTCTCTCTCTCTCTCTCTCTGCTCAGTAACACGCCAGTTCCCCCTTTCCTCTTCCTTTTCCACCTTCCTTTCCTCTTCTTTCTTCCTTCTTTCCTTTTTCTACTCCCTTTTCCCTCTGTTTCCTCTACCATCTTCCCTTCCTCTCCTTTCTTCTTTCCCTTTCCCCATTCTTTCCTCTCCCTCTTCCCATTCTTTCCCCCTTCCCCTTTCCGCCCTTTCATATTTCCTTTCTTCCCCCTTGCTCTCCCCTTTTCCTCCTTTCCTCTTCCTCCTCCTTTTCCTCCTTCCCTTTCTCCCCCTTTCCTCTTACCCAATCTCTTCCCCTACTCCATTTCCTCTTTCCCCTTACTCCTCTTTCCTCTCTCTCATATCCCCTTCTCTCCTCCCCTAAGTATCCCTCCCTCTCCCACTTCCCTTACCTAACTACCCTATTGTCTCGTTACGTAGTTACCTAAGGGAGGATGAAGGAGTCCGGCGCATCGAGTTACTGCTCTCCACTGGTCAGTCCGCGGCGGAGAGGGAGAGGAGGGTGACGATGCAGAGGAAGGCGAAGACGAAGGAGCTGCTGGAGGGACACGTTATGACCATCGTTCTGAAACATGTGAGAGAGAGAGAGAGAGAGAGAGAGAGAGAGAGAGAGAGAGAGAGAGAGAGAGAGAGAGAGAGAGAGAGAGAGGAGTGGAGGGCATAATTCTTTTAAACATTTCCGCATCTCATCTCCACTATATTCAAAAAAAGGCTCTGGTAGTTTAAGTTACGCGGATTTTCAAGGGCGTTTTTATGGTTCTAGTGGCAGATTAACAACATATCTACACTACTGACAGGAAAAACAGTCTTGGGAAGGCGGCTAATCATCTCCGTGGCCTTTGAAAATTGTCGTGTTGAGAGAGCAAAAAAAAAAAGCGTTTCTGAATATGAACCAGAGGGAGAAAGAGAGAGAGAGAAAAGGGGGTTGGTGAAGGAGTAAATGAATGAATGAATGACTGGTGGGGGGGAAACGTAAGAATGTTTGAAATGAGGAGCTGGAGAAGATGAAGGAGTAAAGGATTTTGGAATAACGAAGAAAATGAGAACTAAAGGTGATGGGCAGACTGTCTTACGTATGTGGGGAAAGGAAATGGTGGAAGGAAGGTGGTGGAAGGAATGGGAGAAGGAAAGGGGTTGAAATTTATAGCCTGACGTTTGAAATGGGAAAAAGGGAGAGAAGTAAGGAGATATAGGATGAAGGAGGAGCAGGGGGAGGAGGAAGAGGAGGGGAGATTACATGAGGTAGAGAGGAAGGAAGGAAGGAAGGGTGAAAGTATGAAAATAAATGACATACCATGTAGTTAATTGCGCAAAGAAGGAAAACAGGAAAATATATAAAAAAAAAAAAGTAGGTAAGAGAGAAACTTTAAAGAGAGGAAGGAAGAAAGAGGAGAAGATTTATTATACGAAAGAAAAAAGAATAAAGCGAAGGAAGGAATGAAGGTTTTAAAGAAGGAATAAAAAGAGAGAGATCGAGTGAGAAAGGGAGGAAAAGGAAGTAAATAAAAAAAAAGAGAAGGGAGAAGGTAAAAATATCATGATGAAGGAGAGAGTAAGTGAGGGAAACAACGAAAATAAAGAGAGGAAAAGATAATCGAGATAACTAAACATACAAGACGAAAGAGGAAGGAAAGAGAGGAAGAGTAAAAAAAGAAAGTGACAGAAAATAATGAGAGGAAGGAAAGACATTTTTTATTACATGTTTCTCTCTCTTTCCTCCTCCTCCTCCTGTTTCGTATTTCCTCTCATCTTTTTTTTTATTTCCCTCTCTCCTTAGTTCTTTTTTTATTCCTCTTTCCTTACTTTCTTTCGTGTTTCTTCAATCTTTATTTCTCTCTTCCCTCCTCTTCTTTCTTACTTCTCCTCCGCTCTTTACTATCTCTCTCTCTCTCTCTCTCTCTCTCTCTCTCTCTCTCTCTCTCTCTCTCTCTCTCTCTCTCTCTCTCCTCCATCTCTTTCCTCTTCCTTTGATCTTTTCACACAACAAAGTTCTCAGTGTTCTTTTTTTTATTATTTATTTCTTGGCTTCTTTGTTCCTGCTCAGATTTCACTATTTATTTGTTTTATGTTTAGTCTATATTTTCCCCTTTATCTTAAGCGGTTGTCTCTTCAGCGTGCTCTAAATGTATACGTGCATATCTCAAAGCTGCGTAGACGGATCTTGTTTCGCTTTTGTTTTTTTGTATCCCCGTGCCGGACCGCCAGGGGAGTGCGTCTATATTTGTGAATCGCGTACCTGTCACCCTTGCTCTGTTAACCTGAAATTATGAGGAAGGTCTGGTAGTTATTTTAATCCTAGATGTACGATAATAGCAGTGTGAAGGAGCGTTTGTGTTGTCGTTGTTCATTTGTTTGTCTGTTGTAAGTTATTTAAATATTTTGGAGAGTTTTTTTTTTTATGTGTTATCGTGTGTTATGAATGTCTTTTGTAGTTCTGTGATACGTATTTTCAGTTTTCATTCATTCCTTTCTTCCTTCCTTCATTCCTTTCTTCCATCACTCCTTCCTTCATTCATTCCTTTCCTCCTTCATTCCTTTCTTTCTTCATTCCCTTCTTTTTCTTTTCTTCTTTTCTTGTAATGCACTTATAGCGTTTAAAATAAGTACAGTCTGCAATTATGACTGTCTCGTAAAAGCAAATAAGCATAATTCTGTATCATCTACTTTCTATTCCCCGTGCACCTGATGAAGTTGTTGTTGCTGAAATATAAAGTCCCAACTCGGTCCACTAAAAAAAAAAAACACAGAAGCAGAATTTATGAACACTACCAATTAAATAAACGTGAATAATCCAACGTATCTCACAAGACTCCCTTCTCTCGTGTACCTCATTCTGCTGGCGAGGAAATAATAAAAGTACTAGTTTCTCTGTTCTCTTTCTTTCACGTCATAAACTGTTTCATTAACCTCAGATTCTTTTCACGTAGTTCACAGTTTCTCTCTCTCTCTCTCTCTCTCTCTCTCTCTCTCTCTCTCTCTCTCTCTCTCTCTCTCTCTCTCTCTCTCTCTCTCTCTCTCTCTCTCTCTCTTAATGCACCTGCTTCTCTCGTTTTGAAAGTGGAGAGGTTCGCATAATTTACTCTTTTTTACGTAAATATTTTCATTATCTTGTCATCCTGTCTCTTCCTCTACTTCTTTATTTATTTTCTTTCTCCTTACCTTCCGTCCTCTCGTCTTTTCTTTCTTTTTTTTTCTTACCTTTCCTTCTTTCTTTGTTCTTTCTTTTTTTTTTCTTATCATCCTGTTTCTTCCTTTACTATTTTTTTTTCTTCTTACCTCCCGTTATCTCCCACCGTTCATCTTTTTCTTTCTTACCCTTCCTTCTTTCCTTCGTCTTTTCTTCCTCTCATCTTCCTTCCTTCTTTTCTATTTTATTTATTCCTTTTATCTTTCTTTTTTTATTTCTTTATAGTTATGTTTCGTGCAGTCTAGTTCTCAATAAGTTCTTTCTTTCTTTCTTTCTTTCTTTCTTTCTTTCTTTTTTCTTTCTATCTTTCTTTCTTCCCCTTTTCCTTCTTTCCTTCTCTTGTTTAGCACTCTCCTTCTTTTCCTCTCCTTCCTTTCCACCTCTCCGTCTTCCTTACAACCTTTTTTACCCGTTTCTTCCCTTACCTCCTCTTTACTCCCTTCTTCCTCTCACTCCCTCACTCACTCCCTACTCACAACAACACGGGGACGACGTATAAACAAGCTAATCATGTTTGTGTCTAACTAAACAAACAATTGAAGGAGTGTGTGCAGCCAACGCCATCTGGGGACCGCTTTCTCAAACATTTCAGCGCCCTCTCTCGACTACTTTCAACAGTCGCTCATAGTAGAAGTTACTGTCCATTGTTTTTTTTTTTTTTTTAGTTTTTAGGGTGTTTTCAGTAATCTAGTGGTGGTTTAAAGGGATCCGAGGAAATTATTCAGGTTTTCAAAGGTGTTTTCGTGATTCCAGTGATGCTCAAATAGGCTCAAGGGAAAAATTATTGGGAAGTTTTAAAGGTACTTTCACGATTCTGCTATTAATGTAACCTCCTTCTCCTGTTACTACTACTACTACTACTACTACTACTACTACTACTACTATTACAACTACTTTTTTTATTTCTCCCTCCTCCCCCTCCTCCTTCTCCTCTTCTTCACCTCCTTCTCTTCGTCTCCTCCTTCCCCTCCTACTCCTCCTCCTCCTCCTTCTCCTCTTCCTCTTGCTCCTCCTTCTCCGTCTATTACCGCCACAACCACTACTAACCCAACTAATATCACCACATCTCCTCTCCTGCCATCTCCTACCACTTCCCCACCTCCCTCTCGCAGCGGCTCCCCTACGTATCCCTGAAGCTGGATGGGCGCAGGGTCCTAGGCGCCTCTGGGATCCTGATAGAGTTGCTGCACAGTCTGACACGCCTCTACAATTTCTCCTACACAATGAAACTACCTGACGACGACCAGTGGGGCTCCATCAACTCAGAAGGAAAGTGGAACGGAATGGTGGGGGAGGTGCATCGTTACGTGAGTGTTGGGGGTGTTGGGGAGGGTGTAGTAGTAGTAGTTGTAGTAGTAGTAGTAGTAGTAGTAGTAGTAGTAGTAGTAGTTATTCTTTCCTCCATTCTCTTCTTTACATCCTTTCTTCCATTCATTCATTAAATCTCCTTACTTTTCCATTTGTTTCTTCCATCTACTCTTCCATCCTTCCTTCCTTCCTTCCTTCATTCCTTTCTTTCCTCATTTTCATTTTTTTTCCTTTATTCATTCATTTACTCACCAGTTCTCCCACTTCCTACCCATAATGGTCTTACCTTTCTTCCTTTCTTTCTTCCTTTCTTCGTTCATTCATTCATTTATTAATTCATTCATCGCAAGGTCATTTTAGTGTGTCTGTGTGTTCCAACAATTTTCTATCCTTAAAATCACAAATATTCACAACATCTTTAATTTTCAAGTCACATACGATCATTTCATTTTGCATTTCCTCCTTTTCATTCTTAACCTCAATTTCTTTCTTGTTTTTCCACAATAAACACTAATGAAGTACTGGCATGTTTTCCTCCACATCCTCATTTATCACCAAACTCTTTCTTCTTCTTCCTCCTCTTCCATTTTCTTTGCTTTATATAATTGTCTACATAAATCTCTTTCATGTCTCGACGAATTATTTACGTTTTCTTTGGTATCTTTTTAATAGTCTCTCCTCAAATTGGACACGGGCATAATATTTCACCATTAAGTTTTCGTATCACTTCATTTACTCGTTTAGATAAGGATGGTTTGTTTTCGCGTTCTCTGTCTTAAAAGTGGAAAGGAAGCCAGAGAGAGAGAGAGAGAGAGAGAGAGAGAGAGAGAGAGAGAGAGAGAGAGAGAGAGAGAGAGAGAGAGAGATGAGATTATGTAAATGAGGAGGAAAAGTGATAATGGTAATATTTCCTTTACTACTACTACTACTACTACTTCTACTACTACTACTACTACTACTACTACTACTACTACTTCTACTACTACTACTACTACTACTACTGCTGCTACTACTACTACTACTACTAATAATAATAATAATAATAATAATTTCCATGATTCGCAATACACACGTTCATTATCAATCATGTTTTTTTTTTTCCATAATTAACATGAACGTCCGGTGCATGAACGATAATTTCACGTGTTTTCTTCGTTTATCTATTTATTTGTTTAGTTATTTAGTTAGTTAGTCAGTTTTTTTTTTTATTGCATTCACCAATTAAGTCTTCACATTTCTTTTGCGCACATTTATCAACAAACGCTTTTTCTTTTCTTTTTTTTATATATATATATGTATTTTTTTTATTTCCCTTCCCTAATACTGACTGAGAGATGGCAACACTTCATTACTTACCTACGTCACCATTCAACGTCTCATTTTCTTAACTTCTGGCTTACGTAGTCTTCTTCACGCCATTAATTAAAATCCTGACATGTTTTGTAATCCTCCTTCCTGACAGAAACACACAAACATTACCGTACGTCAGATTTTTTTTTTCTTTTTTTTTCACCGATATTGACAAATGCGGGCTCATGACAGGTGAAATTGGGGGCTGTACAGGTAGACATCAAGGTGAAGGAGTGAGTAATTATCTCCATCAGGGTGAGAGGGAAGGTATGGCGCAGGTAGACCTAAGGTGACGCATTGACTCATTAGGGGGAACATGGCAGGTATGTCTCAGGTGATGGAAGGTTAATTGGGTTAACCCGCCTATCTTTTTTTTTCTTATACTTGCGTTCATATTACGTTTTCTTTAATGTACTTATTTACTGATTTTTTTTTTTTTTTTTTTTTTGCCTTTTTGTTTGTATTTGTTTTATTTTTATTTATTTTTTTTTCGTTTCGGTAGTCTTTTGTTTATATTTACGCTTATTACATACTACTTACTCTTATACACCAATAAACGTACACACTCGCACTGCAAAAACGAAGACTTCCCACAATCCCCACCACGCATTTCCCTCGCCTGCAGTATGTCTCTCCAGCGTCAACGAAACAAAACACATCTCACACTCCCATCCATTAACAAAGTCGACGAGTTATATACCACCCCCCCACTCTCCTCCACCTTCGCCAGGAGATGGACATGGCGCTGGGTCCCACATCCATCACAGAGGAGCGGGAGAAAGCCATTGACTTCACTACACCCTTTGACTTCGAGCCTTGGGACATTATGATTGCTGCCGCGGGGGAGAACGTCGACTTGGCAACCTTCCTCATGCCCTTCAATGACCTGGTGGGTGGGAGAGTGGATGGGGTGCCAGAACAGGTGTAGAAATTAATGAAGGAGCAAATAGGATGATGCAGGAGATGCGTGAGTGAATGGAGAAGTCGAATGAATGAAAGAATGAAGTTAATGAATAGTAGAAGCGACTAGATTTGATGGAAAGGAGCAAGAATGAATGGAGAAGTTGAGTGAATGAGAGGATAAAGGGAACGAATGAAGGAGGTGGATAAATGGGTGGTGGAGGTGAACATATTGATGGATGAGGTAAATGTATGAACGGAAGAGGCGAATAAGTGAACAGAGGTAACGAATAAATGAACGAAGGAGACAAATGAATGAAGGAAGGCGGTAAGTGGATAAGTGCATCAGAAAACGAGTCAATGAATGAGCTGGGGACAAATAAATTAGCGGAGGACGTGAATAAACGAAAAAAAAAAAGGAGAAAAAACCTATGAATGAACAAATGACACTCTGTTCTCGTAAAACTTAAAAGAATAAATAAATAAATGTTACTTGGCGTCTATTCTTTACAAATACTCTTTCTTTTCCTTTTTTCCTTCAGAGAGAGAGAGAGAGAGAGAGAGAGAGAGAGAGAGAGAGAGAGAGAGAGAGAGAACACATACTCTTTCATCTCCCACCAAAACTAACACAACATTCCCATCACGCTCCCTCCTTCAGGTGTGGGTGGGGCTACTGGTGTCGTGGGCACTGGTGGGGTCGCTGACTGTCCTCCTGTCTCACCCCCTCAGTGGATTCCCAAGGGCCAGCACCTATCCGTACCGTCACGCCCCACGCCCCGTCTCCCTCCTGCGCTCCCTTCTCGACAACCTTGGCTCCCTCACCTCCCAGAGTAAGTGGCTCTCCTTCAGTACCTGACGAAGTAGATGACGGAGAGGACTTTGTGCTACGGATGGATAGATAGATAGGTAGATAGATAGATAGGTAGGTAGGTAGGTAGATAGATGGATGGATAGATAGATAGATAGATAGATAGATAGATAGATAGATAAATAGTAGTAGTAGTAGTAGTAGTAGTTGTAGTAGTAGTAGTAGAAGTAGCAATAGCTGTAGTAGTAAGAAGAGGAGGAAGAGAAAAATAATAGCAATAAAAAAACATCACTACTACTACTACTACTGCTACTACTACTGCTACTACTACTACTACTACTACTACTACTACAATAATTACTACTACTACAACAACAGTTACTACTGCTACTACTACTACAACAATTACTACAACAACTACTACTACTAATACTAATACTAATACTAATACTACCACTACTACTACACCACCACCGGCAGGCGTAACGCAGCCGCAGACGGAGGCGACGCGGGTGCTGGCGGCGTGGTGGTGGGTGTTCAGCGTCATCACCATCGCCTCCTACAGTAGCAAGTTGATCTCCTCTATTACCGTGCGCTTCAGTAACCCCGGCATCACCTCCATGCTGCAGATGGTGGAAACGCGCTCCATGTTGTGGACCTACCAAGCTAACAGTGCCATGGAGGAGCTTTTTAAGGTGTGCGTGTGTGTGTTCGTGTGTGTGTGTGTGTGTGTGCATTGGTTTGCGTTTGTTTTGTAATTATCTCTAACCTCTGATTCTCTTTTTTCACTAACTAAAGTCTTTCCCCACAGCAATAATCCCTAATTAATCTTTCTTTTTTCTCTAAGGTCTTTTTTCCACGAATAATCTCTAAAACTCCGCTCTCTCACTAACCAATAACTTCTAATTACTCTTCTTTTCTTCCTTTTTTTTTCTCTTGATAACCAAAGCATCTTCCTCCACCAACATATCTAACTAATCTTCTCTCTCTTTCTTTCTCTCTCTCTCTCTCTCTCTCTCTCTCTCTCTCTCTCTCTCTCTCTCTCTCTCTCTCTCTCTCTCTCTCTCTCTAACCAAAGTTTTTTTTTTTTCCACCAATAACTTCAAACTAATCTCCTTTCTTCTCCAAAGCCTTTTCTCCCACCAGTAGCCTCCAATAAACGTTTTCTTTTTCTCTTCCCCAACTAATCAAAACTTCCTTCATCAACAACTAACTAATCTCCTTTCTTCCTCTTCTCCCTGTGTGTGTGTGTCGCGCCGGCCCACCAGTACTCAGAGCCCAACAGTATGTTCGGCAAAGTGGGAGGGCTGCACCGGGAGAGGGATGGTCTGCTGGTGTTCTCCTTCGAGGGCGGCGTGAATGCAGTGCTGCAGGATGGTCTGGCGTACATCGAGGTGAGAGAGAGAGAGAGAGAGAGAGAGAGAGAGAGAGAGAGAGAGAGAGAGAGAGAGAGAGAGAGAGAGAGAGAAATATGAACTTGCTATTGATTAACTTATCTAATGTTTATCAGTTCTCTCTCTCTCTCTCTCTCTCTCTCTCTCTCTCTCTCTCTCTCTCTCTCTCTCTCTCTCTCTCTCTCTCTCTCTCTCTCCTCATTTTTTTAAGTATTTATAGTTTCATTCACCCTTTTATTCGCCTTACTTATTTTACTCTATTATTTATTCATTTATTCACTTACTGGTACTACATTTGAATTTTATATTATTCTATTTCACTCACTTATTTTACTAACCCTTTATTTATCAATTTATTTACTTAGTTATCTATTTATTATCTTACTTGTACACTTAAGTTTTATACGATTCAATTTCACTCACCTATTTACTTACTAACCCTTTATTCATTTATTTATTTATTTATTTATTTATTTATTCTATTAACATTTTTAACACGGGGAAACCAATTCATATATACTAAAACTCATATTCAGAAATGCTTTGTTTTCTTATCCCGTCTATTTACAAAGATCACAGAATTCTCACTAAAACCGTGAAAACACCATTAAAAACCCGTCACTTCAACTAGAGTCTTTTGAAAATGGTGGAGGTGCGGCGCGGAGGTGTTTCAGACTACGGACCTTAGTAATACCAGTGTTGTGCTTCCCCTCAGGACGCGTCGCTACTGGAAATGGCGATAGCGAGCGACTTAGCCATCCACGGGTCCTGTCGCATGAGTCTGGTGAAAGACCACTTCTTCTCCACCCGCTTTGGTATGATCCTGCAGAGAGGCTCCCCGTACCGCGACGCCTTCAGCCTGAAGTGAGTGCCAGAGAGAGAGAGAGAGAGAGAGAGAGAGAGAGAGAGAGATTGACAGACAGGCAGACAGAGAGAGAGATAGATAGATAGATAGATAGATAGATAGATAGATAGATAGATAGATAGATAAACAGATAAGTAGTAGTAGTAGTAGTAGTAGTAGTAGCACCACCACCACTAGCAGTAGTAGCAATAGTAGAATTAGTAGTACATGGTTAGATTAATAATAATAATAATAATAATAATAATAATAATAATAATAATAATAATAATAATAATAACAACAACAACGACAACAAACATTTTAACTTCCCATCTCTCCCCGGTGGGCAAAGCATCCTGCAGTTCCTAGACACGGGCCTGATGGACGCCTGGAAGAAGCGGTTCTGGCCCGTGGCGAGTCGCTGCGTAAGTGGGACAAAAAAGCAACCGGTCCGTGCCCTCAACTTGCTGGATGCTGCTGGTACCCTCCTCCTGCTGCTGGGCGGCGCTCTGCTCGCCTCCACTCTGCTGCTGGGGGAGATCCTGCTGGGAAGGATGATCAGTAACCAGGACTGAAGCAGATAATGTTTGAAGTCCTAAGATGCGGGATTTATACTTGAAGAAAAAAAACTATTCACATTATTTGGTTTTAACTTTCCTGGCTATGTTATATGTAACTTATTTCATATGTAGGATCTATAGTTTCTTATGTTATATTTGATACAAGCAGGGAGTAATGGAGTAAGTCGTGGGTAAAGTGCATTGCAGGATGGGTGGGATGCATCTGTGCAGCAACAGTTCCTTCCAAAAGCGCGGGAACCATTCATGCTCTATAACAACTTGAAAATATCTCCTCTAATTCCACCACACTTTTTATTACACACATGCACATTTCATAAACTGCATTTCTTAAAGTAAATATACAGCCTAAACATACATACACTATTTGTGGGAGACGAAATATTATGATGGAAACAGTACGCAATAGTGACCCCGTACAGTGCGCGGCGAGGTTAGTGAAGGATTTCCTCTTAAAACTGAGTTCTGATTGGCTGGTGCCCCGCCTGTCGACCAATCAGCGGTCTTATTTCGTCCTCGGAATGGCTCCTAGACGAAAACATTGGACGTCAATAATGGTGTAGTCGTCGAGAAATGGGTAAATATGTCCTTATATCCCCACCTGGAGGTTACTTAGGTCCACGCACCCGTAGATTTGGTTAAGGGGAAGACCCGGCAAGGGGGTTTGGTCAGGAATTCATTGGGTTTACAGCATAACTTAATGTGTTTAGTAGCGGCCACCTCCCTCTGCTTCCTTACCTTACTGATTGCTTACCTTGGTGATAGAACAAGAGGACGGGAAGCAAGAGGAAAAGAGGTTAGGAAGTGAGGGTAGAAGGTGTCAGGGATGAAGAGGGATTGGATATGGGTAGGAATAATGGCCAGATGATGTATTAATGCCCCTTCTGTACTGTTACCACGCCGTACCTGCGCTCCTCGCATCACCTTGCCTGCAGTTGCGTCTCATTCGCGTCCCGCATGTTGCTTTCCGTCCCAGTGTTGCGGTCTGCGTGCTATATGTTATGTCAGGCAGATGTTTACGCCCTGGTTTGTTCACTCTACCGTCCCGCATGCTGTTATTCCTACGTAGTTCTCGCCCTCTGCCCCTCTCGCTATTGTTGCTGTGGTGTTCTCTCGCTGTGCTGGAGCTAAGGGGCTGGTTTGGTAGTACCCCGTTGCCCTACAGCGCCGCCTTCAGGTTCCATATGGAGGGGTCCCTGTTTGTTGATGGGTTTCATTTTGATAGGAAAGCAAGGGAGGTCAGGAAGGACAACTCTAAATACTGTGGCTTGATTTTTGTGTATTTCATAATTAGATCTTACTCATCTAGACATCCTTCCTTACATTGCGTTTCATTAAGATGTATTTTAGACTTGGGTGACTGCCTAAACTCCTTATTGCATATTATTTTTTTTTACTTTTCTTCCAGATTTTGATAATGGCAGCCTCTGTACATCCTGTGACAGAAACATTTCAAAATTAAAACTGATTAAAACCTGTATGCCAAACCTGATAGTTCAAGTCGCTCTCAACAGTTTTATTTTGATATTAGCTTAGTCAGGGAGAGGATTTTGCTTTAGAGAAAGTGTGACTTAAGAAAGGTGGGGCAGGGGCATCCTCTGAACCCACAAATTTCTAGCCATACCCCCTACATACTCTGATGCATGCTGTTAACATAGAACTATCAAAATGTAGAATATTGAGACAGGAGGAGTTGGTAGACATCTGCCTAAATGATAATTACTCCCAGTGAGGTTTGAAGCACTGGATCACTGTGTGGTGTGAACTTATCAGTAATCCGACTGTGACCTCACTCAGTGTTTCCCTTTGTGTCTCACAACACGAGAGGGCAGTCACAACCTTCCCTCTAAAGAGAACTCTCTTCCTTCGCACAAGTCTACATGCATTTAACACACACACACACACACACTATTCACTTAAGATTTCAAAATTTTATGGTGACTCCCACACCAGCCACGGAGTCCCTGTCTGGGAAGGGGACCATAAATGTCCCCAGGTCAGACTATTCTTCCTCTGGTATTGACCCTAAGTGTCTTGACACCCCCTTCAACTTTTCTCCATTAACTTCTGCAACATTCACAAACTTAGATCTAATTTTCAATATGTGGAACACTACCTCTCTACTAAATCTCAACTTCTTTTCCCCACCAAAATGCAGATGTCTGAGGCAACTGACAATAACCCCTTCTCTGTTCCCTCTTACTTTCTGTATTCCCATTTTCAGTTCAGAGCACCTATGTGTGCTACAACCTAACTTGCTGTCATGCCCACACTCTTGAATATTCCAAATTTTCCACCATCTGCCTTTGACTGCAGAGTCACTCAAGTTTCCTTTCTGACCATTCTATTGCTGCTGTGGTAGACAGTCACTGTTCTCCTATGTCTATTAACAGTAGTGTTCCGAAGGGTTTTGTCTTGTCACGTTTTCCTATTATTCATCAATAATCTTCTAAACTGAACTTGCCTTATCTACTCCTACTGATGATGCCACCCAGCACTTTTCCATGTCTTCCTGGAGACATCCAACTCTTCAGGAATTAAATAGCTTCTATGAAGTTAGGTGTTCTGAGTCGTCTCCGTCAGTTTTTCTCACCCCCCATCCATCCATCCACATATGGAGTATGCTTCACATGTATGGGAGTTCCACTCATACTGCTCTTTTAGACAGGGTTGAATCAAAAGCTTTTTATCTTAGCAACTCCTCTCTTCTGATAAACTGTCTTCAGCCTCTTTCTCAATGCTCCAGTGTTGCATTTCTTGCTATCTTCTACTGCTATTTTCATGCTAACTGCTCTTGTGATCTTGCTAACTACATGCCTCCCCTCCTCCCATGGCCTTGCTATGCAAGACTTATTATTTTTTCTAACTTCTCACCCCTACTCTGTCCACATTTCTAATGCAAGAGTTAACCAATATTCTCAATAATTCATCCCTTTTTCTGATAATCTCTGAAATTTCCCTGCCTGCTTTTGCATTTCCTCCTTCCTCTGACTTGAACTCTTTCAAGGGGAAGGTTTCAGGACACTTATCCTTCAGTATCTGATGATTGTTTCTAACTTCTTTTTGGGGACTGGTGCCTCAATGAATCTTATTTTTTCTACATTTTTCTTGCCCTTGGCCAGTGCCTGGTGAACCATTCATGTCTTATTACTGGTGGTCTTTGTAACCTTTGCTTTCAACCTTTGTTTTGAGAAGTAAAGATCACCTGAGAACTGTGTGTTTGTGTGTGTGTGTGTGTGTGTGTGTGTGTGTGTGTTTACTAATCTGTTGTTACCAGGATCACTAATTAAGTTTATCAGTACAGCAGGAAGGGAGATAAAGTTTTTTAAATGTGGTTTATGATTGTTTTATGTGTGTGAGTTTCACTTGTTAGTTGTAAGTTGCTTGAAAAAGTTTGCTGTGAATAGATATTTCTGTCCAGTGGCACTGCATACAAACTTATATAAAGAAGATATGGTGAGGGAAACTATACCCTGTGTTGTTTTGTTCTACGTAAATTGTTGGCCAGAATGTGCTTGAATTTTCTCCATTGTGTGGCTTATGGTGTGCAACTTCAACTAATGAGGGAATCTTCCTTTACAGTGAATGATGGGGTTGATGTAGTTATGGCCAAGAGTCTTTTCTATCTCCTTAATCTCTGTTATTTGTTTAGCTCATTTCTTCAAGCTTAAGTTTCATGATCTGCTGGCAGCCTTCTTACAAAATACAATAACTGATACATTCCAAGGAAATCAGAGCACAATATTCTCTCCTTTTCAGAATGTGTTTGTGAAAGGTGCAGAGAGTTTAGCCACGATGGATGTTGACGTTAGTGGAGCGAGTGTGTCAGACAGCGAGGGGTGCGGGAATGGACCGTCTTCGGGACACATGAGTGGGCAGGGTGGGGTGGGTGGCGGCAGCAAGCTGAAGAGGTCCAGCAGCGCCCCAATGATCAACCAGTTGGTTCCACAGGGACCCGCCTCCACTCCCAACATTTCCTCCATCTCAAGGTAATAGTGGTTCAAAGTTAGAAGGTTTGTGGGATGAACTGACTGGAATTTGAGTGGGGGTTTTGTTGCTTTGTTAGATTAGTTCTGCTTTATCAGATTAACACTTTAAATGTGAGATAATGAGTGTGATGTTGTTTCCTCAGCAGTCATACTGAGTGAAAATAAAACTTTGTTCTAAAAAGTTTAAAATACTTAACCACTCCATTTGCCATTCAATTTTATACTCAGAATTTGCTCCATGTATTTTTATATAAGCTTCGTGAGGAGCCCTAACAGCTAGGAGGTTAGCGGCGAGTAGTGGTTCAGTTTCATTATAAACTTGTATTTGAACTTATTAGAAAATTGTTACATCTCGGTGAACTCACGCCAGTGTAGTCCTGATGTCTCATCATCTCTCATCTTGGTCTTAGAATGTCTCATCTGCAACCATTATAATTTATCTCAACTTGGTTTTAACATATCTTCTCTTCTTATCAACCAAATTTGTCTCAGCTAATTTCACTCATCATCACCTTCACTTGTCTCAACTTATCATCTCTGCTTGTCTCAGCTTCAGTGTCATTTCTCTTAACTTGCCTTAACAAACCTGAATGTTTTCTCCACCCCAGTCGGGAAGTGCTGAGTGAGGTGCCGGGGAGTCAGCATCGGGTGCGGCGGTTCAGTGCATCCTTTGGGCCCATCTCTCCCCTGGTGAGTTGTCAAGGGCTACACACAAACTGGTCAGGGGAGCATACCATACAGGAAATGTTGTGTGTGTGTGTGTGTGTGTGTGTGTGTGTGTGTGTGTGTGTGTGTGTGTGTGTGTGTGTGTGTGTGTGTGTGTGTTGGTGAGAAGTATAACTGCTAAATTCTTGTATTTTATAACTGCTCATACATATGTGGAGTGTGTATATGTGTGGTGTTTGAATTGTGTGAATGAATTACAGCATTTCTTTCATTCTTCTTGTTCTTCCTAGAGAGAGAGAGAGAGAGAGAGAGAGAGAGAGAGAGAGAGAGAGAGAGAGAGAGAGAGAGAGAGAGAGAATGAGTTAGCTTACAGCAGTGATAATAGTACATAGGTAATAGCAGCAGAAGCATTAATTTTTCACACATCAAGGATTTCATTGCATAAACACCACAGCAGCATCACAGTACCATCATTGTAGCACAGCAGCAATGACATCACCACATCCATGTTCTTTGCAGTCCCCTGGCAGCACGAGGGGGAGCGGGCCACTGCGGGTGTGCCAGCTGAGGGAGGAGGAGGGCATGGACGTGGTGAACCGAGAGGCAGCACACGAGAAGACAGTCAAGTCCACCCTGCAGATCACCGACTGCCTCTCACAGTCATGGGAAGACATCACGCTGGTGTGTACTGCATTGCTGCCTTCTTATTCTATCACATCCAGTGTTTTCTGCCATTTTTCCTCCCTGGTTAATTTGCAGTGCCTCCTCTAAGCACCTCATAGAAAATGCTGAGAATTTAATTTGAAGGCAGGATAATTTCATGACAGCCTTGCCAGGGATCACACCCCTGAACATCAGCACACACAAGGACATCAGTGTTGTCACCATGAGTAGTGATAGTTACCAGTGTGCAGGATGGCCATGATGAGGCTGAATTTATTAATAGTTTGATTTTTTAAGAGTAGAAGCTTATCAGTCATAAGGATGTAAAGAGACATGCTCACAGACAAGTCACACACCCAGTGGATATTCTACAGTAAATTTTTCTTTACCATCAGGATTATGTAACAGCCAGACTAGAAAACTGTTTATATTCTAGAGTCATATTACCACTACCAGTTACTTTACACCAATGGTCACAAATCAGACAACCATTAAGTAAACTGAGAATGGCCAATGAGATGACCAATGATGTTCCCATCTCAGACCGAGGACGTGGGACGCCCCAAGTCCCACAGCATCAGTGGTGTCAGCCTGCCCACCAGCGTGTCAGGCCCCATCAGCGTGTCAAGCACCGTCACCTCCATTGCCTCTGGTACAGTGTCGGGCAGTGCAGCACCTGTGCACCGGGACTACACCGACCCACTGCACCTCACCATAGTCCCCACAGTGGTCCCTCTAGGCAACAGCGCCTCCCCAACACGCGGCGTTGGGCGGCAGTGCTTCTCGCCGGCCCTGCAGCAGCATGTGCCCAATATCTCCTTCTGTCCTTCCCCGTCCCCCACGAAGCGCACCTTCTCCACGCGCCGCAGCCTCAGTCCCATCGCCCTGCGCCCGTCTCCTCTTGGGGCAGGACTCAAGCGCAAGTATGACGTAGAGGAGCGGTGCGAGCCTTTCCTGACACCCCGCAAGCGTGCCTCCACCTGCACCCCGGACCGCTGTGTTGGTGGACTCCTCATGACTCAGGCCCACAGGTGAGGCTAGCTGCATATGCTTTGTTGTATTCACTTTATTGTTGTATATGCGGCCTCAGTTGTATCCCTGTAGTCCTGTCTCTGTATCTATACTTATCCAGTAGCCTTCAGTTGTTGTAGAAGCCTTGCCACTATCATGTCTTCTTCTAGTATATTCCAGATATCACTACTTCTGTTTCGTCCTGTTCCTGTGTCCCTTGTCCTCTAGTGTGAGTGTGTTTTAGTGGTAGTGCTCCACACCGGTCTGTTTCTGTGTGTTGTGAGAAGCCAAGATCTTGTTTATTTCATTGTCAACTAGCCAAGTTTTTGTTAGTTTTAGAAGCATTACACTTGTCAGGGTATTGTAAGATCTGAAGTCATTGTGTTACTCATATTGTCTTTCTCACATTCTCATTGACAGAAGGTTTCCATTTATACTAGTGTATGCCAGGTATTGTCACCTCACACTCACTGCACTCAAGGAACACCAAATGCATCAGACACTCCATTTTTTTTTCAATGCATTCAGATCTCTTATTGCAGTCTTAAACAAAGAATATTATTTATTAAATTCTGAAAGCATTCACTCATGTTGGTATCAAGAAGGTAAAGTTTTTATCTCACATTCACCAGTGTAGTCGACAGGCTCTTGAGGAACCTTGGCAAAATAACTATCCTTATAGTGAGATAGAGTCAAGCAGGAGGATGCACAGTGCTTTACTAACATTGCTCTGTGCCTGCAGTGTTGGCAGCCTGGAAAGTACGCCGAGCCCTGCAGGTCCAGGATCACTCGGCAGCGTTGGCACCCCAGACTCTGTGTGTTCCTCGGGCTCCCCAGGCCTGTCTGCCCCACCATATTCTCCTGCGTCCATTGCCGAGACAGCCGCCCCCACCCCTGACCCGCCACCTCACTTGTTCAAGCCTGTGTCTCCAGCCCTGAACACAGACCAGACAGCCTCATTCAGGAATCAGGAGCATGGGGGTCGCTATGGGGGACAGGACCCCGGTGACTGCTTCAGCAGCCACGACCACACACACCACTTCAGGGGAAGGGAATCCAGGGACCACTTTGTTGGGCAGGAGCATAACGACCACTACAGGTCGCAGGAGCACAGTGGTCCCATTGTTGGCCAGGAGCACCGGGACCAGTTTGAGGCCCAGCAGCACCGCCAGGCATACGATGGGCAGGTGAAGGGCGCAGACACCAGTGACGGCAGCAGCAATGATGCCATGATCACCGAGGATGTCCCTGCCAGCGATCTCAAGAGCTACCAGGACATGGACTTGAGTGAGTCAATAACACAGTCACCGCTCAACATCTGACATCACTTCTGACTGTCACACGTCGTGCTCGCCGGGCGCCGCGCTGCTGCCACCAGTGGGAGCGGCAGCCTCGGTGCAGCTGCAGTGTGAACAGTATTGCTTGTCATTATATACCTTATATCATCTAGTGTTATCTGTGAAGATATAGAGTGCTCTATGTGATATGTAGACTTCCCCTTCATAACTAACCTGCAGAGCTGTGATGTCATGTTTTGTGTGGCGGGTGTGCACTTCAAGCATCGTGTGGTGTAATTTATGTCATGTTTGAGGATTGAATCTTGAATTCCCAGTGAACTGTCATTGTATATTTAGAACCCTGCATTTATGTGCAAAGTCCTCGAGTGTATGAGGAAATAATGATATTGGTCAGTTAAAGCTTTATGTCACATGTAATTTAAGAAGTGTTGTCTTCATTCTTCCTTTTAGACTTTCTCATAATTGTGATATTTATCATATTGATATTTCCGGGCTGACTTCTACATATCTATCCATATAATGTGCATTAGTGTTGTATAGCAAAACTACATTACTCTTTCACAAGTGTCACGGATCATGTTATTTCAACTAGTCGCAGTGTATAAAGCATTATACTTTTAAGAATGGAAAATATCAGTGTGTACAGAAGAAAGCAATGAAAATGAGAGCTTTCTCCAGTTGAAGAATATTTTTTTCAGGTTTTTATTATGCTATGGAATCTGTTACTCAAAATATAGAACATTATACAATAGATACATTATATAACTACTAGCTATACAAATAGTACATTAGGCATTCAGTGTTCCAGTCCATTAAGGACCTAAATCTGCATAGTGCATTCAGGTTGTTTTGCCACTTTATGAAACCAGAAGCTGCCGTTCATGGTGCCCAGGAGTGTAACACTGAGAGGCACATTAAGCTGTTCGGCTCCTCACTACCACCAATATTCAAGGCCAACAAGTACCATCAGAGACGAAGGAAACATGGTGGTGAGAGGAAACAGGATGAAGTAGAAGTATTTAATTCTTGAAATGTTTTTACAGTTGTTTTTGAGAGTGAAGGCAACAGGCAAGACCAGATAAATTACTTCTGCTTCTTCTATATTTCCTCTCACCGCCACATTCCTCTCACCATCAAGCTTGCCAATACCTGTAGTTTTATCCCAACAAAAAGATAAGCCAATATTTTTCATTTTTTGGATGAGTAGCCTCAGGAAGGTTTTCTTTGTTATACACTTCTGAATGATGTGAATGTTATCCAGGAGAGAACAAACATACAAATGTTTACATACATGCAATTGATGATTGACATGACAAGTAGTTGTTTTATCATCACATTTCAATTTAATATTAAAATAGTATCAATTGTTTTCCAAATCTTATGCATAATTTTTCAACACCAAAGGCAAATCCCTCCTTCCCTCACTGACTGCATCATGCACTGGTGCTCACATTACCCCAGCTGTTGTGTGTTTGTGTGTGTGTGTGAGAGAGAGAGAGAGAGAGAGAGAGAGAGAGAGAGAGAGAGAGAGAGAGAGAGAGAGAGAAAACAAACACATGCATACATTCCCCACATTGACGTGTGTGTGTATTTGTATGTAAAAATTTAAGTCACTCATTTGGACCTTCACAAATAGCTCAGGTAGAGCCTTTCTGCCTCCTGCAGACTCCTATGCCAGTCTCCTCGCACAATATTTTAGCTTCATGTTAACTTTTAAAATCATACAGAATACAGGTTAACATAATCTTACAGAAATTATGGAAATTATCTTGAAAATATTGATGTCCATCATACAACATCTCAGAATCACCAGTAGTTTTTAAACACGTATTCAAATGGTGGACGTATTTACCACATAAAATTCAGTGTCCCTCACGTAATAGATAAAAACATCTTAAAAATCTAAAAGATTAATTTACATGCACACAAAAACTTGTCGGCAGAGATGCACCAGAGCATTTCCTCAGAAGAAAGCCAGGCACCTGAATTCCTTCCTAATGAGAGTCTGTACTGTGCTGGTGTTGTAATCTCAGGTGTGCATCAGACTGACCCCTTCATCCCATATTTTGGTCACAGCAGCCTCCAGTCTTGTCCACAAATTGATCATGAAACTGTTTGCACTCCTCTCCTGCCCAGTCCATTGTTATGAACAGCATCAACAGCAACAACATGTGAATCAGTTTGAACAACCCAGTCCATAGCATTCTTGTTGTAAACAGTGTTACAGCAACATGTGAATCTCATATGTGGCCTTCACTCCAGCCCTGCACCTCCATACAAACACTTGCGTCAGCCACTGAGTCACTGATTGCCTCCCACACCCACGGTCCACAGAGCAATAGCAAAGTTTTCTGATGAGACACTTGTCTGTATACATTTTCTTCTGTAGTACATTGTGTTTTGTGTTAGTGTTACTGAGCAGTTTGCCTTAGTTGACATACCAGTTGTTGGTGTTTACTGTACCTCCTTTTGTTTTTACATCAGAATAGTCATTGACTCCAGTGCTGTATTTTAAGAGGCATTACTCTCAAGTTAATTGTTTGAGTTGATTCTGTTAACTGTTGGTGTAGCGTTCAGTCCATGTACATATGTTGTGTCAAGCCATTCCCAGTTTCCTGCAACATTGGATAATATGGTGCTGTCTTGCAAACTAAGAACCCTCTAGGTGTGAACTAATGACTCTTCCATTAACCTCACCTTCATTCGTGTTGCAATGCCATTTCTTGTGCATTACATACTGCCTCCCTGTTCTCATGCCATAGCACTCACTTTATGACTTCAGCTGTCTAGCACTTCTTTTGTGATGTGGAATTAGGAAACTATCCTTTTATTCCTCCACTAATCCCTTAAGTGAAATTATGACATCAGTTTGCAAGAAAATTTCCAGAAGTGTGGATCTTGGATCTTTATTACTGGTATCTACGGAAGGTGTGTGTACAATGTCCTTCAGAAAAGAGGGGATGCATGAGATCAGTATTGGCCTGCAAACAGACACCTGCTGGCAGACTCTCACTAGACATCTAGCACACACATAGGTCCATCAGTACCTGGTAGTCCCTCTGTCTTGTCGCTTTGTAGTCTCTTGTTCCTGGCTTGTTTTTAAAGTAATTGTTCAAGAAAATTAGATGATCAACCAGTTTTTAATTTGTTATAGTCATTTTCTGTATAAACTTGAGAGAATGCCAAGCATTGTTTGCATTTTAATTGTAAATTTCAGAGGCAAATGGAATGAATGTTTTTACAACAAGAGCTAAAGAATTTCTTAAAAGGAATGTAAAATATGCGAATGCAGTGGAAACTTTATGCACTGAGATGGACTTCTGAATGACTACTGTATATACTATATATATACATGTATAAACATATAGAGTCTTGTGCTGATATTTTCATATTAATATTACTTAAAATGATTTTGGCCATAAAGTTAGTCCAATCTAGTGATATGCCTCTGTCAATATTTTTGAGCAGTAAAGTGTGTTACTATGAATCTGTGATTCATGAAAGATTCTAAAACGTGGAAATAGATCCATTGTCAGTCTGGCTTCCTTTTGTTATCCCCATAAGCTGGTGTGTTCACGGGCAGGGGCCAAACTTCCTGCAGCAGAGTCCACTGGTGTGTGCTGGTGTTGCTGCACCACAGGGAAGTTGTGTTGTTGTGGGTGGGTCATATATCCTGGCAACCCATCTGGAACAGCGTTTCAATTTTGTTAAGGTGAGTCTAGCGGTGCCAGCCTCGCGTCAACCTTACTGCCCTCACCATAACACCTTCTCCCGTGGGCTGTAGTGTCTTTCAGTTGTTTATTTGTTTTATTATTCATTATTTGGGTATTTCTTGGCCAAACTGTACAGTGTGTGTGTGTGGTGGGGAGGAGGAAGAGTTATCACTTTGTAAATAGAGATCCCAGGGAGGAAGAGGAGGAGGGACACGGGGAATGGACATGTAGGTATTGCATGGGAACAGGGATTAGTATTCAGTATGGAAGAGGGAGGACTGCTGTTATTGGTAAGGGGCACCAGGTAGGGGACATGAGGGTAGTGGGGGAGACAGTATTAAATATGGACAGGGGCGCCCGCTCCCTCCTTTAGGTACCTCGGTGTGTGTTTGGAAAGCATTACGTCTTAACTCATTTGTAAAGTGTTTAATTAATTAATTTATTTTGCTTTATTCATTCTCCTTTTTCCTTTTGTTTAAATATGTGCGTGTGTAGGTGTAGGCACGCTCATTTTTTTTTTTTTTTTTTTTTGCTTTCTCCTCTTATTTCTCTTCCCTCCTCCATCTCCCGTCTACCTCCTCCTCCCTCTTCTCTATCACTCAATCTCTTCCTCCTCCTCCTCCTCTTCCTCCCTTCCTTTTCCCTTCCTAGTTTTTCACACTATGAGAATATTCACGAAAAATTACATATTGGCTATGATGTGTAAGTGTGCGTGTGTATGGGAGATGAGGGGTCACTTGAAATGAAAGACAACCCTCTCTCTCTCTCTCTCTCTCTCTCTCTCTGTTGTTGTTTGGGTGTATAATAGGTATCACATATGTGTTTTGGGTGAATTTTTGGGACAGTTTTGGGGCAGTTCCTTCCAAAACCACTTTGTATCTTTCTCGGGCTTCCTTTATTGCTCTTTCCTTCTCCTCGGCTGCCACAGAGAGAAGAGACTCAACATGCTGTTTCCTAGTCTCTTCTCTCCTGAGCCAATCTTGCCTCATGGTCTTGACAGCCAAGAAAATCTTCTGGTTCTTGGTCATCTTAACCACGTCGTATAGGTTTTTCTTTTCGTTGTCCAGTATGAGGTGGTCCTCCCTCAGGCTCTTGTGCTGCTGCTGACGGGCTGTGCGGCACAAGCTGCACAGCCTGCAGCAGCAGGCTGTGCAGCAGGGGCTGCTGTGCGTGGAAGTGATCAACCAGCACTCCATGGATTTCGGCGGGGGGTTCCTGCTCACCTATTATACCACCGCGCCTCCGCCGCCTTTACCCTCGACGCTAGGGAGACTGCGCCCCACAGAGCTTCCAAGGGGACTGCAGGTGCTTCATGGGACGCCAAGAAAGGTGTGTGTGTGTGTGTGTGTGTGTGTGTTTCTCTTGTGTTTACCTGCGAAAATTCGTATATTTATAGTGCCATTGGTAAATATGGAGAGAGAGAGAGAGAGAGAGAGAGAGAGAGAGAGAGTATTCATTAAATCATTAAATCATTAATTCTCTCTCTCTCTCTCTCTCTCTCTCTCTCCATATATCGATCTCTCTTTCCGTCCATCCGTCTACCTGTCATTCAGTCAATCAATCCATCTATTTCACCCATGCATGCATTTGTGTGCGGTGCAGGTGGTGCAGTGGCGGGCGTGCCCAGGGAGCTGCGAGGTTACCAGGAGCTTTACAGAAGGTTCGGCGGGCGGGCAGCGTGGCCCCGCCTGGTGGAGCCCAACCGGAGGCTCTGCAGGGAGGGCCACGCCGCCTTTTGGCACCTGATGCTCAAACCTACCCAATACAGTGGTGGCATTATGAAGGAACCCAGCATGAGAGAGAGAGAGAGAGAGAGAGAGAGAGAGAATCAGCCACCAGAACTATAAAAAAAAAAAAAGCACGAAAACCCGTGTCACTTCACTTAGAGCCTTTTGAAAGCTGAAGTGTTAAATTTGAACCCTTTGTTTCCCCAGTGCAGAGGGTGTGCCAGTCCCTGCCGCAGCGTGCACTGGTTGGTGAGTGAGGTCCCATGCTTGGATCAGTGTGGTGAACGCCATCCTGGTAAGCACTACAAACACGTCCATCACGGCCAACGCTGACTTACGGAAACAAGGTGGTATGGCTGGCTACTAGAGGAGGTAAGTGGAGGTCAAGAGTTGCAGGCGGAAAGAGGAACGATATTGTCTCCCTCCACCCGCGTATCACTCCTAACCTAACGTCCCTTTCCCGGGAACTGCAACACTAGAGGGTGCCAGTGGAGATGCAGGCGGGAAGGGGCGGGTTGTTGTGTATCTTCACCTCCTCCTTACTTAACTTCACTTTCCCCGGGGCTGTAGCACATGTTGGTGGTGTGTTTAGCTTCTCGTTGCGTCCCATCCGTCAATCCTCGTCCTGTTTAACGTTGTGTTCTCTTAGCACCTGTACAGTAGCTAGATTTACTTCAATAAAACAAAGGTGTCATGCACTCACTAACAGTCAAAAGGTTAACATAAGTTTATACCTCTATGTATTTATCTCTTTCGCTCCTTTACGAGTGTATGAGACAGGTGCAATACATAACAAGTTAAAACACCTGTGGACGTTTATTTTCTCATCATTTAGATTTCATAGTGACATTTTTCCTTTTTAAATATCAGATTTAACTCTCTCTCTCTCTCTCTCTCTCTCTCTCTCTCTCTCTCTCTCTCTCTCTCTCTCTCTCTCTCTCTGTTATGTAAAGAAAAGTCTATGATCTTGGTAAGGAAAATTCAAAAGTTAACAACGTAATAACTAAATAAAACCATTAACTAAGTAAATTAATAACCAGACTAATGATAACTGATATTAACAAACAGGCATAACAAACAGTGACGTGATATACTTTAAGAAAAAGAAAAGAATCACGTATATATCTTATTTGCTATTACACAGGTTATTGTACTCAGTGGTTTTCCTTCCCTACACCCTCATTACTCTCAAAGTTAAGTGCCCTGTTACCCCTCCTTTCCCCTGCTCCTGCATTCCCACATCCCCCCGTTTCCCCGCCACCACTCCCTCTTATGCGGGCACGTTTATAATGATAACACAATATTAGCTTCATCTGCTTCCGGCTCCTTTGTTCACGTATATGCATCCTGTGTGTTGGGGAAATCTAACCATTAGTAAAGTCCCACGTGACCTTTTTGTTGTGGTGTTTACATGTCCGAGCAGTTATTATAGTGAATTCTGTCAGGATGTGTTGTACTTGATACTTGAGAAGCTTGAAAGTAAACAGGGCGTGATAACTAAATAAAACCGAATGATTAATTAAACTAGACAAGACTAATGATAACTGGTAAAGATAATAAATTCCGATCTTGGTAATGTCAGCTTAGATGTATATTGATGGGAGTACTGAGATGATCACGAGTTAAAAGTCTGCTGTGTCGTGGTTTGATTAGTGTCAGATGTCACCACACAGCAATTAAGATTAAAACTGCCTAACTATAACAATTCTGTCGTTCACTCCTTTAGAAATAACAAATAAAATTATGAGCTAAACTATTTTAAACTTTGTTCTTTTCTAATACACGATTTTGTGAATGGTGATGCCGTGGGTAGACTTTTTTTCATTGTTCACACACACACATACACGGAAAGGAGAGAAAGAAGAAAAAACAATATCATGGCTTTATAATTCCATGCAGTACACGTTTCACCTGCCTCACAATTTCTCAGGCAGTACTCACATGATGAACTGCAGGGAGCACACAGCTGTCACGTGTGATAGTGGTAGCGGCAGCACATGGGTTGTAGCTCCGAGCCTTTACTCTGAGACGCCTTTCTCTCGTCAGGATCATTATCAAAAGTTCACAGATATTTTTAGTGTGGTTCTCTTGGGTGTTTTCTCGATTGATATTGCAGAATCACTATTAAGCTATCAATAGGCGTGAAAACCATTTTAGAGACGATCTTCAAAAGGCTACGTATATCATTAGCCTAGGTTCCCATGGCTGTCTACCCGATTAATGTTGCAGAATCAATGTTGAACTATCAATAGAATTCTGAAAGCACCTGAAAACCCTAGTGACATATATTCGAGCTTGTTAAAAGTACTGAAGACGCACTAACGTTTGGGAATTCACGTTACACACCGATACACAACATTCAAGAAGAGACAGATTCCTCTAGTGGACATACAGGTGTCTCAGGTGTCATTAATCACCCTTCACACTTGTAGACGCCGTTGTTACATTCAGTATGGCCCTTCCACTGTGTTAATAGTGAGCCGAAGCAATGGAAAGGCCTGACTTGAACGGGGAATGAGTGTGCGTGTGACTTGAGCAGGTGTGTTAGCGTCACAGCAGGTGTTGCCATGAGTAAACACCCACATGCTGACACTCCTTTTCCTCCTCTGCCACTCACACTCAGTACCTCACCACACTTTGCTGCGGGGAAGGTGGCGCTCTGACGGCTAAGGTTTTCACAAGGCAATTTCGTACGTGTCTTTTCTCCTTTTCTTAATTGCACGTAATTAGTGACCCCACAATGATCTTGAATGTATAACACGTTTCTTACTCAATGTTTGGATTATACTGGCATCTTGTGTGTAGTGTTGCATGTTTTGGTGACGTGTGCCCTGCTCATGCACACGTCTGTTTAGAGTACGTGTGTATGTGCGGGTAAATGACAGAGGTTACATGGGGATGGGGGAGGGGATGGAGGCAGCTTGGCGGGGACGTAAGACCCTTCAAAGTAAAACAATATTCCCTTCACCACATTCTTCTTGTGTACCTGTGCGGATGTAAAGCAGAGGTTGAATGGGTGTCGCTCACTGGATGGGAGGGGGATGGAGGCAGCTTGGCGGGGATGAAAGACCCTTAAAAAAAAGAAAAATCTCCACATCCCCTTTCTCACATTTCTTTTTTTGAACTTATTAATCCCTGGTGGTGTCGGCCGCTCTTATACAGTCGCCAAAAAAAACTCTCGTGATTCTTCTTCCTCCAGGCCCAGCTGATTCGTGTCTCTCTCGATTCCATCTTCCTCAGCTTTGCTCAATATTCTGAAACACTTGTGCGCCCCACCTTTACTACTTTCAAAAGTCTCTGATTGAAATTACACGGTCTTATTTTTTTATGATTTTTAGTAACATTAACAAAATTCATACATTATCAACCGGAGAAACACTCGTGAGAACCCGGCTAACCACTATGTAGCCTGTGAAAATAATCGTGGTGTCGTGGTGAGAAAGAAAGCAAAGAGAAAAATAAAGCAAATATAAATGGTGTGAAAGAAGAGAAGAAAATGTAGTAGTATTGGAGGACTACAGCATGAAAGATGCGTATCCACATCTCTCTCTCTCTCTCTCTCTCTCTCTCTCTCTCTCTCTCTCTCTCTCTCTCTCTCTCTCTCTCTCTCTCGTTGAAATAGGTATCAGTACATTTATACATGAGAAAAAGAGAGAGAGAGAGAGAGAGAGAGAGAGAGAGAGAGAGAGAGAGAGAGAGAGAGAGAGAGTTTTCATGCTGTAATTCTCTCTCTCTCTCTCTCTCTCTCTCTCTCTCTCTCTCTCTCTCTCTCTCTCTCTCTCTCTCTCTCTCTCTCGTTGAAATAGGTATCAATACATTTATACATGAGAGAGAGAGAGAGAGAGAGAGAGAGAGAGAGAGAGAGAGAGAGAGACGGTGCTAGGAATTGCGGGGCCCCCACTCTACAAAACTAAAAGTTTATATATTTATATTTCGTGAGGAATAATAATTTCTCATTCTTCATTTCACGTTTTCAGTAGTGGTTTATTCCTCCTAGAATGCAGATAAGGTTTCAAGCGGTAACTCTGTCGCCGCTGACGCGGGGTCCCTTAAGGTACGGGGCCCAATTTGATAAAATTGGTCAAATAGGCTTAAAACCGGCCCTGAGAGAGAGAGAGAGAGAGAGAGAGAGAGAGAGATCCTGTCGCGGGTGGGGTACACAGATGTTTGGTGTACTGTAGAGCTACAGATCTACATCAGTCATAAGGTCATAGCATAAAAAAAAAGAAAAAAAAATCAGCTTACAATACAAGAGAAGTGAGACAGCTGAGTATTAGCGAGTGTGAGGACTACAGTATAGATAAGAAGGTATAATCTATATCTGTTATCATTTATGGGGGAGTGTACAGTACAAATACTTAGATATACATGCACCTCGTAAATGTGTCATGGGTGAAATGTTGACGGACATGACCTATTATACCGAGCCCTTGTAGAAGAGACCTTGTAGCGTACAGCTGAAATGTCACACACACGTGCTGTCAGCGAGTCCGCCAGTCAGTATCAACAAGGCCATGCGTGAGGGACTGTCTGCTGCTCTCCGCTCGGCTCATGGTGCTCGCCAATAGAAAGTCAGTGTGTGCAGTTCCCCCACGCAGCCTCCATGCACCAGTCCAGGCACAGCAAACTTCCCTAGCAGTGTGTGTAGTGAAGGAGGCCTGGAGTTAGTTGGGCTGTCTTTCCCTGCCCTTTAAATTCTGACTGCAGGGAAAGTTAAAGGTAACGGTGGTTATTTTTCGGTTAAGCTGCATCAGATTTGTGCGGGGATTTGTTTGCTGGTGCTCCTTTTGTGTTGCAGTGTTAGGTTTTGGTGTGCTCCAGGTGTGTTCTTGGTGATTTGAAGGGTGTGAGTGATGCAAGGAGGTGTTGCGCCTGGTCACGGTGAGTGGTAACCTTTTCCTACTGCACCTCCCCCTTCATTTTTTTTTTTTTTTTTTATGTATTTCCGGAACTTTGGCCTGGCAGGGAAGTGGTTGAAGGTTAAGGTGGCCAAGACGGGTGTTCTCGTCTCGTGCAGGGAAGCAGGTGCTGTGTCGCGCTAGGTGAGATACTGTGGTGTGTGTGCAATGGGGGGGGGGGGTGGAGGGCAGGCAGGCAGGCATGCAGGCAGGCAGGCAGGCATGGAAATGACATTACTATGATTCTCGCATACACTCAGGGCATGACAAAAGTTTTGATTTCAGAAATCTAAAAGAGCAGGGAATCAAGATGGGATGAACTTCATGCTGAGTGGACCACAGGAGTGACTTGTATTTCTGGACTACTCTTAATATCAGTGGAGGAATCTTGCATTGTTGATATCACTGTGTTGCCTCCTCCAGGAGCATTCAAGGGGCACAAGCATAGCTGGGCACGATAACAAAAAAAAATTATCATGATAACTGATAAATTGATAACAATGACTTTATCAGCAATAGCTGACAATCGATAGCTGGCGATAAATTATTGCCCCGATAACCGATAAATTGACAAATCCAATATTCTGATACAAGTGATAATGATATTGATATTTTAAATAAAAAATTTATAAATCCAAATCTTTATTTTTAACTTTATTTTAGAAAACTTTGAAAAATTTTAGAAAAACTTCAAATTCAATGTTTATCCTGTCTTTTCATTAATGAAAAGTACTGTTGTGAGTAAAATAACTACATGTGATTTTGAAAGTTTAAAACTTTAACATGCTCATGTTCCAAAAAACTAAAAACTATTGACTGTTGCTTGTTTGGAACCAAAAGTATCAGTGATACTGATGAATTGATGACACGGGAAAAATAATTATCGGGTAACTGATAACCAAATATCGTTATTGCAATAAATTATCACGATCATTTATCATGATAATGCTCACCTACGGGCACAAGGGTAGCCTTGAGAGGATATGCTTGGAGATTTAGCCACTAGCAGGTCTGCAGCTGTAAGGAAGTAGAAGTGCTATTAATATGAATTGTAATTTTTTGTTAAATTTTTTTATTGTGGAAGCTATTATAGTGATTCACTGATTGTGTTAGATTTTAGCCACATTGAATGCACTCATACTATTGTTGCAAAGTCTTGATTCTCCTTTGAGGGCATTGGTTCAGAGTATTAAGTGGTCAGCCTTTCAGTAGAAACTATTGCAGTTTTGTAAATAGGCACACATGACAAAATAGTATGGTGAACAATCCATCATATTTCAGAATTACAGTCCAGTAAGGGAGCACCATGATCAGCGGGTTGTCCCCCGTCAGTCAGGCCCTGGTGGGGACCCTCTTCACCTGGGGTCTCACAGCTGCTGGCTCGGCTGTGGTCTTCTTTCTGGCAGGGACTAAGGTGAGGTGCTAACAAAAGAAGTTAAACATTGTTACCTCTGCTACAAATGCCTGGAAGATTCAAAATTATCCTTCCATCCTTGCTTGATTCTCATTTCCTTTCTGATACAGAGAAAAGTTTTGGATGGAAGCCTTGGGTTTGCTGCTGGCGTGATGACAGCTGCTTCTTTCTGGTCCCTCCTGGCCCCTGCCATAGAGCTTGCTGAGACATCAGGGTCCTACGGTGCTGAGGGGGAGTGGGCTTTCATACCTGTAGCCTTTGGTTTCCTCCTTGGGGCTCTGTTTGTGTATGCTGCAGATGAGTTCATGAGTTCTTATGGGATTCAGTCTTCCAGTATTATTATGGGTGAGTGGTGAGTCTACTGAACAGTTATACATTACCGTGGTTCAATTTTTATTCCTTTCTTCAGTGCTCTGAGATATTCCATATGCTTTATTGAGGTGAATGTAATGCTGTGATACTGCTTGTTGGTATTTTATGAACACATGCCCTTCATATAAAGTTTGTGCAGCTGATGGAATAAGGTGGCATACCATGTTATAATTCTAACCATGTGAGTAGTATTTCCCTTAATTTTTGTGTGTACTTGCAGGAATCCAACCAGACAAGAAGAAAGAGGATGATGCATACACATATGAGGCTCACACACCCTACCACCACCCCGCCATGTCAAGTGAGTCCCACAACACACAAAAAGTACTTCATTCAAACTATTATAAAAGAATCTTGGAGGTCACAAATCTTTCAGAAGCATTTGATAAATTTAAAGATGTTAAGATCATTCTGGAATATAATTTGGTTGTTGATTTTAAGATTTTGTGTGTGCTATCAGATCTACATTACAATCCAATGTATTAATATCTTAGCATCAGTGGAATAACCATCTTCTCCATGCAGTAGTGTCCTAGATGGGGTAGTTGTATCATAGAGTTATTTTATATATATTATCCAAAGTCATGTTTCCAAAAGCTCAGAGCATAGTAACTACTGTTCATTGTATTCTTGCCTACATTAAACATTTCTCTACTTATGTACCTATTTTACAAAGCTCTGATGTGCTGCAAGCTCCTCTCATCTCAGCCAGTTGTTGTGAAGTGTGCTAATTTGATTTGAGATTATTTTTATTTGCTCTGTTCTTAACTTTTGGCTTTAAAACTTTTGGTGTGTTCTAGTGTGCAGTTATTGTCATCTGCATGATTATGGTTTGTATGTGTGTGTGTGTATGTGTGTGTGTGTGTGTGTGTGTGTGTGTGTGTGTGTGTTTGTGTGTGTGTGTGTGTGTGTGTGTGTGTGTGTGTGTGTGTGTTTGTTGTATCTACACACACACACACACACACAAAAAAAAAAAAAAAAAAAAAAAAAAAGAAATATATATATATATATATATATATATATATATATATATATATATATATATATATATATATATATATATATATATATATATATATATATATATATATATATATATATATATATATATATATTAAAAAAAAAAGGACAAATCAGGAAGTGTATCCACATATACATATACTGTGAGTTAAGGTACATACTTTGGGATATGATAGTTCTAGTAATTCCAAGTCATGAATACTCTACACACGTATGCTGTGTTTTTGTTTTATTTTACCAGAAATTAGCGCATAAGTTGTGTGTTGTGGGAGCCAGTTGCCTGGGTGGGTGAGTTTATCAGTTTGAAATCTTCCATTAAAGAGTGCTACATGTGTACATTCACATTCTCATAATGATTCTTGAATTCACATCTCAGCAACACCATATCTTGAGGAGACAGTATGTGTGGCTGTGCACCTCACAGCTTGGTTAGAAAAAATACTGCTTTTTGTATACACCTCATGTCAGAAAGGGCAATTACAAGAAATACAATGTGATAAGGTGTGTGTGTGTGTGTGTGTGTGTGTGTGTGTGTGTGTGTGTGTGTGTGTGTGTGTGTGTGTGTGTGTGTGTGTGTGTGTGTGCACACATGCATGCATATTTGTGTGAACTTACTTTGTAGAGTAAGCAGCACCTTGATCTTCCTTCAGATGTCAGTGCTGTAGGACAGGGCTCCAGTTCTAATGCTTTCACCTTGGTCGACTTCAGTATGTATTGTTTATTATTTTGGTGGCCAGACTAGTTGTCCGTCCTTTTGTAGTGGTCACTTGGTGCTCACTTATTGAGAATGCTTGGTGAATTTGTGCTTATTTTCACTAGAATAATTTATGTTTCTTTTTTTATCACGCATGGCCACACTGAACTGAGACAAAATGATGCTGGCTTCTCCTTGCCATTGTTATCACCCACATCATCACTTTTCAGTGCCTTAGGCTTCCTCTCTGAAGTCCAGCTGTAATGGATAACCAAAACAGAAATGTTTTCTTGTTACCTTTACTATTTATTGATTTTTCACACTATCCCATCTGCTTCCTCTTGTCTCTTGTACATTCTTCACTCACACAGTAAGCGTCTTTCTCACATTTATAGCATTTATTTCCCATTCATATTCCAGAGGCCAGCCCTCTCATCCCCATCACATTAATTTGTGTGGCTCTTGGACTAAACATGAAATAAGTGTCACATTTGCTTCTGATACGTAATCCTACCTTACATATGATACGTAACATAATCGGTTGTGATTCCAAATTGTTGTTCAGATAACATAACAAATGTCTTTTTTTAGCCTGGAAATGTTGGTACTGAGGCCTTCATTCATTGTGTGAGGGTTAGAGTGGTCATCACCCTTTGTGTAGGATGTACCACGTGCTTTATGGTACTGAAACTTTAGTAATGTTAATATTGTGAATTGATGCTTTGTATGTACTGTGTGTATATTTTCAGTACTATAAGCACTGTCCTTGTTGCATCATGCACTGTGTGGTGGTTCAAGTCTCATTCACCAATAATAAGTTTCATAAGCAATGCTATGGGCAGGAAAGTAATAAACTGAAACACAATGCTGTTTAATGGAAACTATCATCAGAAAACCTTTCTGCACCAGAAATAAATTGCCTCTGGTAGAGTTGGTCATGCATTAGGGAATAGAATTTCCCTGCCAAATCCATCAGAGACAGTATTACCAAGTAGAAGTTCTCTATTTTAAATAAAAGCAGTAGTTTAAAAAGTGCATGTAATATTTTACTTTATATCTTAGGAATATGTTTCATTGCCTCAACATCATGTTTGTGTGGGGAAGTAATTACTTAGATATACCCAGTACTGTACATATTGGAACAGATGGTAATAGCAGCCTCTCTTAGTCTTGGATTTAAACCTGACCTCAGCCACAGACTGAGGTCGGGGTGCTTTACTAGAAACCTTAAACATGAATTCATGTATGAAAATTTGTTTTACTAAACAATGTGTGAATGTGATTTTTCACACAGATGGTGATTGCAAAATTTTGCAAGGTGTGAATGGTCTAATTACAGCAATGCTGCCAAAGTGTGGTGTGGAAATACCTGGCGTGTTTGCTGGAAATATTTGTGTGGTGCCCCTCACACATGCATGAATTCATGGTGCATGAGAACACATATAAATGACCCACTAACCTGCACCCACACAGTTGCACATTTTCATGTGCTTGGTGCATATAATTTTCAGAGGTGTGGTCAGCAGTTGTTACTCTCTGGATCATAGCTTTATTCATATCAAGGAGGGTTTCCTTATTACTCAGAACTGTGCCTCATTAGTTTACAAGTCACTCAAATTATTTTATAAAGATTATTTGCTTTCTTAACAGGCCTTTACATCTATTTGAAAATTATTAAAATAATATAATTTCAAAATTACAAAAGATAAATGTTAGAAATTGAAATATGGGGTACAGATGCAAGAGAGAGAGACTGTTCAGTATGGAAGACATGTTCAATAGCATGAAGAGACACAATATCTTGAGTTACTTCTGCTTGGCTGCACCTTGCAGGAACTTCATTCATTGGAGGTGATATCCATTGTAATGAACTCCATGTTCATGGGATTTTACTGCGATGCTGCTTATGGTTGACAATATCTTTGCATTCAGTACTACAGTATGAAATAGTGATCTGCTGACAGATGTTTACCAGACTGGGGATAAGAGCTAAGATGATTTTGAAATTTTACTGAAGATATGAATATGTATTATAACATAGTCTTTTAAGTGCTGTTCTTTCCCACACTTCTGGAAGACACACTCCACAAAAAATATCACATGCACACCCACACCTCCACCCACAGATGACGTGAAGCAGCGGCGGGGTGAGGCGGGAAGCAGAGTGGTAGGTGCCATGAATGATGAGGAGGACCAGAATTATGGCAAGCCCTCCAAACATAACCTGTGGCGGCGAATACTCCTGCTGATCATTGCCATTACTGTACACAACATTCCAGGTGTGTGTGTGTGCGTGTGTGTGTGTGTGTGTGTTACAGTGTTTATCATCTAATTACTCGTAGAGTCAGTTAACTAGTGTAGAAATTAAACTAGAATGGATTCTCTATTTTTTTCTGGAAATCTGAGAAAATATGCAAAAATTTGAAGCTGAAAAATATGTCGGTATCACTTAAAATTCTACTATATGTTTGATGAATATCTTGTCAGCTGAAAAAAAACTCAATCTCACTTAAAATTCAACTTTTATGTTAAATCAATAACTTTTCACTATCATAAAGCATGTAAAAGAATTATTAACCTAATGTATTTGAAGGTATGTGTGTAAGAAACCATTTTATGTGTTGTGGTAATATCCATTTTGAGTGTCTGTGCTATTTATAACATCCATCACAAAATCCAGACCTGTGGATTCTTTGGGAAACCTCATCATCTTTTAATTTGTAAATTGAAGAGTCTCTGTAGTAGGCAGTGCTCTGAGTAGACCTGTTGTCTCCCCATTAGAGGGTCTGGCAGTCGGGGTTGGGTTTGGAGCAGTGGGCAAGACTCCTCTGGCTACCTTCACCAAGGCAAAGTGAGTGTGTGTCTGTGTCCATCATGCCTCTCCTGGTTATTGAGTCTTTATAGTTGTGGTTCTTAATATATGGGTTATTGACAGTCCCAGTAGAGAATCTTGAATATTACAGTAGAGAATGTTGTTACCACCATAAACATATTCTATATTGATGCCATGTAAACACACATGATGTTATTTACAAGTTAAAAGTCATGCTTTTATTTTATTGTCTCAAAAACTCCATTACTTCATAAAAATTGGGTATGGAACAGTGAAGCCTTAAAGGTTATAGTGAGTGTCATGTGTCCCCACTGATGGCTGTGAGGAGATGCTGTGAGGGTGAAGGATTCCAGCCAGAAATTATTCAGACAAAATTATATCATGTGGTAAAAAGAGATGCCTTCTTTACCTTGCATTTCATTTTAGGATTTATAAGTAAAACATTTGTGTCCCCTGCAGGAACCTGGCATTGGGTATTGGGATACAGAATTTCCCCGAGGGCATGGCCGTCAGTCTCCCACTGCGAGGAGCGGGGCACTCAGTGTGGTGGGCGTTTTGGTGAGTGCCTCTGCTATTTGTTTCCATGGATAAAAATGGTAATAGTCTTTATTTTCAGCCAAGATCATAATGAGACCATAATTCATTAATATTTATAATAAAGAAACGCCACTGATATGTGTTTATAGCAGGAATAAAAGGAAACAAAAAAGAAAATGACAAAAAAGAAAATGGATGAAGGGGAATAAAAGTTAAGTGGCAGCAGTTTCTCTCTCTCTCTCTCTCTCTCTCTCTCTCTCTCTCTCTCTCTCTCTCTCTCTCTCTCTCTCTCTCTCTCTCTCTCTCTCTCTCTCTCTCTCTCTCTCTCTCTCTCTCTCTCTCTCTCCATCAATAATGAAATTGTTTTTTTGATGTTCCAATAGCTTGACATATGTTCTCCCTGCACCAGGTATGGGCAGCTGAGTGGGATGGTGGAGCCGGCCGCTGGGGTGCTGGGAGCACTGGCAGTGTCTTACTGTGAGCCAGTGTTGCCTTATGCCCTTGCATTTGCAGCTGGAGCCATGATATTTGTGGTCATGGATGATATTATTCCTGAAGCACAAATGGGGTAAGCACTGACTAACACAGCATTCATTTTACTCAGAATAAATACCTACCAAGGTGTGAAAGTTACTGTTTGTGCATAAAGCAGCAGAGATGGTTCACGTCTCATGCTAAGTGAATTGAAGTTTAGGTTTGTATACATTTTTTTTGTACAAACTCTAATAAAGATGATTACTCACTTGTTGCAGAGGCAATGGGCGGTGGGCGTCAGGCTGGTGCATCGTGGGATTCATTGTGATGATGGCCCTGGACGTGGCCCTTGGCTGAGGTGGTGGTGGGAGTGTGTCTTGCTGATCCTCACTAGCAATGCATTTCTATGTTAGCAAATATGAAACTAGTCTGTGGAGAAAGTAGAAAAAATTTTGTGATCTTACAATCTTTAAATGTGTGTATAAAAACACATCAAGCATAACATTTTATCATTGATTGTTGTTTTGATATTTTCATTGACTATAACATATCTACTTTGTTGACTTGAAAAATTATCTTGTAAGTAATCACAAGCTTAGTGCACCCAGCCATCATAGAAGCTTGGGACTGGCCTTTCAGGGACACAGACTATATTCACACAATATAACCTTTGGGGCTTGCAAGGGAGCATGGTATACTGTGAGTGGTGGTGCATCCCATGTGGTGTTGTGCAGAGCTGTGCCTTACAGATGTACTGGTCTTATGCCACACCATCACACCAGGAACTATGACACTGGTTGTGTGTGGCCAAGAAATGTTCAGAATAGTTACTTTTTATTTCAAAGTGTCATTTCTTATTTTGTATGGCAAGACTCAAAGCTGAGGCAGAAGAATTGAAGCACCATGGGTGTGGATTAAGTGTGCTCTACCATCTGTGCAGACCACTTCAGTGTAAAGTGATTGTGCACACAAACTTTCTGCTGGTCTGACTGCTTCAATGATCTTGAAATGAACATTGTCCCAAAATGTGGTCAACAGTGGACCTCTAGTGTGTTGACTTGTGAAGTGGCTCCTGAAGGTGTGATGCATCAGCTGAGTCACACTCAATGCAGGCATGCAATCATTGTGTACGTTTAGTTGAATCTTGCTGTGGCCCAGGTATGTTAGGGCAGGTGTGGATAGTGCAGGAGTAGAGCAGCTGACATGTAGCCGGGGAATAAGGATAATATATTTGTTGTGCACTCATCGTGCTGATGCTCCCATCCATGCCATCAGTACTACTCAGTTTCACTTGTGATTATCTGCTGTGATCATGCTGCAGCTACTGAAATTTGTTGTGTCTGCAAAATGTGAGGAAATGCACAGGTAATCTTTGAAATTCTTGTTCACACTCTTCACAAAATAGAGGCTTTGACAGATAGTTGTGATACCTTCAGATTTCTTCTCAGGCAAAGTTTGTATTCTTAATTTCTACTTTTCCATTTCTTTGAAGCTTTTTTTTTTCCCCTTGTAGTTATTACTTCTTTTGATATGACAGATAACATCTGGTCTCTTGCTGTGAGAGTCCAACTTGGTGATTTGTGTTTTGTAATGACATATCATAGGGATATGTGACATCCCTTGGAGAACCCCAGATATGATTACTTTATCATGGAGACAGTGCTTGAGTGTTCAGCACAGCAGTCCTTGAATGAAATGAAGCAGAAAGAGACTAAACATGGCATCTGATCTGGTTGTGGACACAAGTTTTCATTTTTGGAAAAAACCAGCCACCACTCATAGCATGAACTCAGGTAAAATAGAATCTCACTGTTGTGTAAGCAAAAGAAAAAGAAAAAAAAACCTGCCCTGGTTTATCTCATTCAGATATAGTTGTTCTCAGAAGGGCATGCAATCATTGTGTACGTTTAGTTGAATCTTGCTGTGGCCCAGGTATGTTAGGGCAGGTGTGGGTTGTGCAGGAGTAGAGCAGCTTACATGTAGCTGGGGAATAAGGATAATATATTTGTTGTGCACTCATCGTACTGATGCTCCCATCCATGCCATCAGTACTACTCGGCCAATCAATGATTGTTGATTGCTTTTATTCTATAATTTTCCACATGAGATCATTGGGGAAAATTTGGAAGAAGTCCATGTCATAGTCAGCCTCACTGAGTGGCTGCACCCTCAGGCCAGTGTCAGATGAAGAGGGTGTGCTGGTGCCCTTCATGCAGTACCTTGTGTGTCATGATTGCCTTTCATGTGCACTCTTTTGTGTTGGTCACATCATTCTCCATGCCTCACCTTGCTCCAGCCCAGGGTCACCAGCAGCAGTGTGTTTTTATATGAGGGCTCATCCAATGTCCAGATATCCATTACCACATCTATTATGCTTTGAGAAGTATTTTGCATAGAAAACTTGTAGTATATCATTTACCATGAACACATGTTTGTCACTAAGTAGTCTTTGCAACACCATGTTTTGCAAAGATTCTGCCATCATATGTTTTGATTTCCAAGGTATTCTGTCCAACTATTCCTCAGCTTCTCACTTACAGGCATTTGCTTGCATTTACCCATCACTCTGTAGATCCTCACCTTGTGTTGCTTAGCTTCTCAGTTTTACAAAATTTGAATCAGAATGTTTCTGAATAACTTCCTTTACAATTTTTATTGATTTCCTCCATAGCTTATTTCATTATTTATTCTCACATATTTGTTTTCTTTAATATTTCTGTATTGTTTAGAATTTTGTGTGTGGAATGTGATGAGTTTAAAGTGTACACATGTCTATGCATTCCTTGTGTCATAAAAAGGGGCAAAAGGTGAGGAGGGCTGGGAACCAAACTCTTGATTCACATAAACCACTATTCTTTCATGGATGTGTTTGAAAAGACTTAATGTATATCAAATATATTTTTTTACTTTCAACCATAAAAATGGCTCTACTGTGCACTGATATTGTGCATGGAGACTCATCTTAGATATTGAAGGGTCCAGAAGGTTGATGTGCTGTTCTCAGGATATGGCAAACTTGATTCTCAGCAAGGAAGAAGAGGATCACACAGCTAGTGCTTCCTTCCTTCACAATTGACAGAAAAGTCAGATATCATATTAATTTCTCATCTAAGTTAGTATGACCTTTGTCTTGTCTTATTGTACATGTTGTAATGCTTAATGCTGTATCTGTACTGGAGCACATGATACATCAGCTCACTGTGTACTGGAACAACACTTGAGTTGAGGTGGCCAGCATCAAGCAGAGACAACGATCATTATTGTACTGATTAGAACATTTATTATGAGTGGTGACAAGATGAGAAAAAGAAAAAAAATAATAAAGAAGTTAGAAGAATGATAAAAAGGACCTCATTGTTATCTGTCGTGGTCATGGGTTGTTTTGTATCTTGCAGAATTTAATACTGTTTTGTAATGCTAAAGGTATTATCTAGAAAAATTTTAAACAGATACATTCACATTTCCTTTCATGTTATAACTGTCAAGAAATATGAAAATGGTCTTTTATCACTTAATTCAAACTTAATGTTTCTGGGAATTTCTCCAGTTTCATTCTAATATATTGTCCAGATGTCACAAATTTAAATTCTTTCCAACATTTTCATGCCACACTCATCTGACATACATATAATTTTTCAGCATCTCACTTCCTAACCATGCTTGTCCTTGTGTATAAGGGGATGGTGGTAGTGGTGACTCCTCATTATGTGATTATTGGTCACAATGTCACTTGTTACTTTGTTCACATTGGTTGCATTTTGTGTCTCCCGGCTGAGGATGTGACAGTCTTGTGAGTACTTGGGATCTTAGTTCTCATTTCTGATTGTGTCCAGATCTTTAACTGTTATTATTATTGTTTTTTTTTTTGTTTTTTTTACTATTGTAGTTTTTGGTTATGGGGATTCTCTCTCTCTCTCTCTCTCTCTCTCTCTCTCTCTCTCTCTCTCTCTCTCTCTCTCTCTCTCTCTCTCTCTCTCTCTCTCTCTCTCTCTCTCTCTCTCTCTCTCTCTCTCTCTCTCTCTCTCCATACTCAGATTTGTTATCTGCTTTTGTTGCAAGTTTAGTAAATTGTATATTTTTTGTTAGCTTGTTTCTTTAAGTTATTTGAAAACTGATGAGAATCTTCTTTTCTTTTGTTATTGTTATTTTTATGATGATAAGAAAAGAACTGTGTGTGTGTGTGTGTGTGTGTGTTTGGCAAGAACAAAGCATAATTATGTATGTGTATAATTGACTTTTCTGCCCATTTTATGAAATGCATAATGTTTATATTTTCACTTTGATTGTTATTACTCCTTTTATTGGGAAGGGGAAAAATGCACTGAGTAGATGAAGAAAGTGAATGATCAAAGAATACTTGAATAGATTTCATTGACTGACAGGTAATTCTCACTGCTTGCTTTGCTTGAATGGTGGGTTGCTTGATCAGTAACTTCATCCAGGCATGTGATTGACTAAATCATGGACAAGCACATACGGTAGTGTATAGCAGACTGGTGTTGCCTTACTGATCTTTTTGATGCAAGTGACTGGGATTTAGGTGATACAATGAGATGATCAGCATCTGAGTAGCTCTACACTGAGTCATGTCATGTGGAGACTGAAGGGATTCCACACACATACAGGGCCAGGTTAAATTTTATACTCTTACACTCTTATTTTTAGTATAAGAAGCCTACTGGACAGTGTAATACGTAAAGAAAAGTCTTATAAGGTTGGTGTGTGATAAACAATTAAGATAAATAATAACAGCTATTTTTCTTCTAAAAAATACATACAAAAATACACTTTGATTCTCTCTCTCTCTCTCTCTCTCTCTCTCTCTCTCTCTCTCTCTCTCTCTCTCTCTCTCTCTCTCTATCTATCTATCTATCTATCTATCTATATATATATATATATATATATATATATATATATATATATATATATATATATATATATATATATATATATATATATATATATATATATATATATATATATATATATATATATATATACACAGACACAGAGAGAGAGAGAGAGAGAGAGAGAGAGAGAGAGAGAGAGAGAGAGAGAGAGAGAGAGAGAGAGAGTATTTTTGTATGTATTATTAGAAAAAAAAAATAGCTGTTGTTATTTATCTTGTTTGTCACACACCAGCCTTAAAAGACTTTTCTTTATGTATTACACTGTCCACTAGGCTTCTTATACTAAAAATAAAAGTATATATATATATATATATATATATATATATATATATATATATATAAGGTAAAAAGCAAAAAAGTTGGCTCAAACAGCAAAATTAAAGTTACATGCACAAGTAAATACTGGAATATGATAAAAATAACAGTATCGTTTTAGCACCAAACAGTCGGGCATAAACAAACAGGCGGTCATTGCAACTCAAGGAGGTCTATAAGTGCGGCGCGTCACGTAGGCCTCCTAGGTCCACCGCGTCCCTTGCAACCTACGCCATCCCGCGACCGTTCCCATTGCTTCAGGTGCGTGCTCCCATGAAAATATATGTGCTGCACACCTAGCTATCAGTTACTGGCAAGACAGTTAACAGATCTCTAGGTATCCGAGTGCATATCGTGGCGCGCGCCTGTCATAAATAATAAATAAATACAAGTTATTTGGCCAGAACGGTCAGTCACAGCATCAGTGGTTTATATGCTGATGTGCGATTACTTGTGTTGTGCTTTAGTGAGCCTATGCTTCTCACGGCCAATGTGTAGAAAGCTTAATGTTTCTCGTCTGTGTCAGAAAACGGACTAGAACTTGAGAGAGAGAGAGAGAGAGAGAGAGAGAGAGAGAGAGAGAACAGAACAGAACAGACGAAAATGAGCGAAGAATAGATGGCAAAAAGTTCAACATAACATAAATCGCAGCAATGAAGACGTCAAAACTCAGTGTGATGCAAAATGTAGAATCTAACGGTTTATATGAATAATTAGGTTATCATTATTTCACACCAACTTTGTTGTCATCACGTCGCTGGCCAATATATGACGCTCTATGTGCTTCACATCCATAGGAAAGATAAAAACAATGCGGATAAGTATGTTAAAGTGTGTTAAATGAGATACAAATAAGGCATAACCGGACCCGTTGTGCTCTAACATGACCGTCTGCTGCTGGCGGGCAAGCGAGCATCTTTAGTCCTCTCGTCTCGAAACAACATAATAATTAATGAGAATTGAAGTAATGTGTCAAGAAAATATTTCAGTTACATTCACCACAGCAATTATATATCAAAAGTATTAGATATTTTATGTCAGAAACGTGTGTAAGGTTAATTTACATACTTTTGTAAATTAAGTCTAATCAAAAGTACAATTAACATTTGGCGCCCGACATTCGTTACCGCCGCACGAGGTGATAAAACAAGTCTGCTATTTTTAGTGAGCACTTTCCAACGTTACAACCCCCAGCAAACATACATATTAAGCACCCAACATGCGGGGAGTGAAAATGTTTACATCCTACCACAGCATTCCCGTTTTCTAAGTTTACCGCCATTTTGTTTTCGTGCTGGGTATTGACTTTCGCTTCTTCATGACTATTTTAGTAAGTTCACCTCAACACGGACGTATAAATATCACCAATGGCCCCTCTTCGCGCCCATCCATATAGCTGGAGGTGGTGTGGGTAGCGGGAGGAGGCGGGAGGGGCGAGGAGAGGCAGAGTGTCACCTAACAAAGACAGGATCACCAACTCTCCTTTCAAAACAAACGGTTTCCCGGAGGCACGGAAGTGATTATTCCTCCCTGTTTCCTGATGAGCGGCGGTTACTGCATCCCACGCCGAGAGGGGGAACCACAGGGAGCCAAAGGGAACCACAGGGATGCACGGGACTTCCTGGCAGTTTGTGATATGCTAACATTGTGCTTTACCTGAGTAACTGGTAAACCTAAGAGTGGTGTGAATTAGCCAGCTACCAAATGTTCCTCAGGGTGCATTTCCTGCCCCCCACACGCCTCACCTGGCCCTGATCCCCGTGTGCTTGGCTTGGGCGGAGGTGTTCTGTTGCATCTCGCTTACCTGTGATGCGAGGTAATATGTGGAAATGATTTAAATTGGTGACTGGTGACTGGAAACTTACAGTGGAGGAACTAGAAGTGATAAGGCTGTGCTGGAGGGAGTGTTGTGCTGTGTGATGCTGTGCTGTGAGCTACTGTGGTGTGTTGAGTCGTAATTGTTCGTACTGCTAACTATTCATTGGAAACTTGTACATTGATGACCTTTGAAGTGAACTGGTTATTCTGGAAGGAGTGCTGTGTTGTGTGTGGTGCTGTGGTGGTGAGCCCTGTAGTGTGTTGAGCTGCAATTAATGTCACGGGTCTGTTGTGCTCAGTTTTTAAAGTTGCTGCATTGAAAAACTATTACTGGTGGTGTGTGTGTTCATAGGTGACTGAAATTAACTGAGAATATTGGTGTAAATGTTGGTGTTGTTTAGCTAGCACTTCCTTGTGGCATTTGGTGTGTTGGTGTGTGCATTTCCAGTGATGGTGTGTGTGTGTGGGGGGGGGGAGGGGACTTGCAGGCAGGTATATTATCACCTGGAAAGTCTTGGATTACTTGGTTTACCTGTGAGTTTGAGCGAGGCATGTCAGGATAGGGAAGGTGTTGGAGGGGTCTTGTGTTGTGTTGTGTTGCATGTCATACCTTACTGTAGCTTATCTTACATTAATATCTTACCCAAACTTTAAATTACTTGCCTTACATTACATTACAGTACATTACATTACCTTATGTTACAAAAAGATATCTCAGTTATTAGTAATTAAGGAAAGGTGTGCCGGTTACCAGTGATAGGGTTAAGGGGTGGTGACTGGGGGTACCTCCTGAGCATAAAGTATGTCACTTGGCATTGAAATCCTTGTAAGTTTTTTGTTGGTGTAAATGTTTGGTATTCTGTGAGTTTTGTGAAATTTGGGTGAATGTGTCGGGCAAACTCAAACAAAGCATATATTTTTCTTGTTTCACAGACTTAATTTTTTTACCTAATTGCTTTGAAAAAAATACCATTGGAACTTAGTTGATATATCTATAGAACTTACTTTTGTTTTATCTTTGAAAAATGTGCAATTTAGGAGACTGTCAGCTGGCCCAAGTGATAGAAGAATAGCAGATGACAAAATTTACAGAGAAAAGCTATTTCTAATGCGAATCTTACATGCATAAGCTCTGCAACTCCTGCCACGTGTGTTGGCATGCGTGTCAGGCTGTGATGCAACAGTGCTGGGTATGTAAATCTCATAGAGGAACCCTATTTTTTAAATTCCACAAAAGTAGGTTTCTTTACCCAGTAGTATGTGGCATTCCAGACATGTTGAGTGAAAAAAACTAATTCTGTCTGTTCCAAAAGTATTAATGAAAAAAAATACCCTGAGTCGTCCTCATTAAGAAGCCGCAGCAGGCCAAGATTCAGAGCTGGATGAAAGTGGAGGTGATGTGTGGACAGTATTGACTCAGGTCTTGTATACCACAGATAGATAAACACACCACATTCTCCACAGACTGATAGATCATAATTACCTAATACTGGTAGATTATAATTACCTAATGTTCAATATATACACTACAGAAACATGATAAGAAGCAAAGCAGATATATTTATGATAGGCTAGGCTCTGTACTCTTTACTTATAGTATTTGCAATGTATATTACAGCAGAACTCTCATACATGACACCAGCTCCTGACTAGGTAAATGACAAAAGCAGTATAGGTTAGGTATAGTATATGTTTTAATGGTTGTTCAGTGTTATATCATGTAGGAGACTTCATAACCTTACTGGCCACTTGTTGCTAATATGACCACCTCATTAACCCTTGTAGCAGTGAGTGTTGTGGTGGGGTAGTGAGTGGATGGTTGGTTAGCTTGGTTATGGAGGGTTAATACTTTTCTGCTGGTGATTGTGGAAGGTTGTTACTGTTATCTTGGGGTGTTGGTGGTTGTGAATGGTTGTTAGTCTGTTGTTAGGGTGCTGGTGGCTGGTTATAGAGGGTTACTTCTTTCCTGTTGTGATGCTTTATGATGTAAGTGTCCAGCTGTGTTGGGTGTCTTGGTTGTGTAAACTTGAAATTTGAGGAGGGAGCCATCCAGTGGAAGTTGTCAGTGTAGCCTTGTGTTCGACATTCTCACACACACACACACACACACACACACACACACACACACACACACACACACACACACACACACACACACACACACACACACACACACACACACACACCATTGAAACTTGACACTTGAAACTTGTGTTGGGAGTTGCCCAGTTCACAGTATGAGTCATTAAGGAGCTGTAAAGGAAAAATAGACGAATTTATAGGTGAGGATGATAGGTAGATAGGGACTGCTACATGTTGATCTGTTGGCTTCTTGCAGCTTCCCTTATTTTCCAGTGTTCTCATGATGGGTTGTCATGGTCTGTATTTATATTTGTAGAGTAAAGCAGGGTGTTTACTGGCAGATTTCCTTATGGGGATGTCATTGAATGTGATGGCAGATTCTGGGTATCAAGTTTTTGGAGTATTTTATCCAATGCTTATAACAAAATGAATAGATTGATACGTTAATAGTTTTTGACATTCATTAGACCAATAGTTTCTGTGTATCACTGAGGAGCTGATCAGGAGCCAGGGGAGGGGAGTATGGTGGAAGAGAGGAGAAGAGAAGGAAAAGTTGCTACTCAGGTGAATGGACTTGCTGGTGGGTAGGATTGAACCACTTGGAGAGGAAAGATAATCAGTACATGGATGTCAGTGATGTAGGTAGATAGGTGTGAGTGATGAGTTGGCCCAAGGAGACTACCTGGTTATGGTGAATGTTGGAAATCTATCTTTGCAACAGCACTTCCCTTCTCCTCTTGAATGTTTGCTATCCTTCCAAATTCTCAAGTTCTTTTCTTCTTTCTCTTCTTTTATCTTATTGCCAACCTGATCTTTGCTATCCCTCCTAATTCTCAAGCTCTTTTCTTCATTTTTGTATTTTCTCTTATTGCCAACCTGTTGCTTTCTCTTCAGTTCAGTTGTTTAGTTGGGAAGTTTGCATTTGTTCCTGCATTACATCACCACAAACTGTCAGGGTGCTGTAATGTGTGGATGTATTGCTTTGCTGGCTGTTTCCTCTTGTAAGTGTAATTCCAGGCAGCTTACCAGTTATAATTTAGTAAGAAGTTTTGCTTGAGTGGCCTGGAATAAATAGACAACTGGTGGAGATTAGTGAAAGTTGGGGAAGAGCCTTTTGTCCTGCATTAAGGGTGTTGCTGGTGATGTAAGATAGAGTAATGCTTCAAGAGTGCTTCCCTATACACATCACATTACTTGAAGCTTGAGTGCTGAAGGATTTGTGTCATGTTATTCTTATACATGTAGATTTGATATGCCATGAGGCAGGTAGTGTAGGATTTGATTTATTATGAGTGTTGGACTTAGGAGGCAGGCTTAACAGGTCTTTTTTGTCATAATACACTGCTGTTTGAGTCACCTGGTGCATCTCATAAACTTGTAATGGCGGGATGACTTGAGAAGTTTGGTGAATGTTGCTTGGAATGGATGGGTAGGTGGCAGGGCTAGAGGGTGGTAGGTGGAAGGGTGGAGAAAGTCATGGAAGACCTTCATCTTGCTGTGGAATCATAGAGGCTGATGGTGTAATGGTATATCAATGAGTGTAGCATTTGCATGGTTGGTTGTGCTGCTTAGTCACACCACAGGCCAGCACTCAACACCACAAGCACTCATGTGGCTCCCTCCATTCAGGTGTGCTTGAGTGTGTAATGGACAGGTGGTCAGCGGTTAGGTTATCCACCACCACTTGTTGCCTTGAGTGTTGTTTTGAAGAGGTTGTGTGTGGGGGAAAGAGTCCTGGGAGTGAAGTGCAGTATCATGGACTTATTGGTAGGATCTTGAAAATCCCCAAAGGAGACTAGAAGATTGTAGTTTTTATCACTTGTACTGCCATGCCTTGCTGTGAGTGTAGAGACTGAAGTGTGATGCATTAGCCCACAAGTGATGGGAATGATGATAAGTGACAGTCTTGGTGAAAAGGACAGTGCTGAAGGAACTTTGAGGGAAATGTACCTGTAGAGGTGTTTTGTGGTGATCTTGAAAGGACCTTGTATTGAGTGTACCAGTGGTGCATAGTGATCTGCCATTCATGAAGGTTGTGTGTGTGTGTGTGTGTGTGTGTGTGTGTGTGTGTGTGTGTGTGTGGGTGTGTGTGTGTGTGGGGAATGACCGTCTCTTAGGAATCTTGTGACATGCATACCAGAGTGTAGTAGTGAGGTTTCATTCATTGTCATGTATGGAAAGACAGTAATCATGTCATGTATAAAGGTGTATAAGTAATGTATTAAGAATATGTCAAGTGTACAGTTACTCATGCAGTGTTTATTCCCTCACAGGCATCATGGTCATTAGTTATATCATGAAGTGATCTCGTGCAGGCGTATGGAGCACAAAGGTCCATACAGCACCATGTCACAGCCCTCTTCAGACAAGAGTAGAGATCCTTACCACGCATCATATGCTGATCACCAGGTGGGTCACTTCTACCTGCCCCTCGTTACCCATGGCTCATGTGATGCAGGGCTGGGTGGGAAGGCACAGGAATGCATGGCTGGCTGAGGTGTCTCATGGGAAAGTTTTCATGCTTACTTTTTTTGCATGTGTCTGTCTGTCTGTTTATATCTTGTGTGTTTATAGTTCATGATGGAATGCACTGAAGACTTTGGTGTTTTATGCTTTGTTGTGGAAGTGTCTGTGCATCCACTGCCTGTGTCCTGTGAAATGTGCATGATGATTTGTGAAAAGTAAAGTTTATAGATAGAGTCTTGCACATGTTCAGCATTACTTATTCAGGCCAGATGTTCTGCTGTTACCTTTGACAGGTGTGCCTTTTGTGATGGTCTGGCTTTGCTACCTGCTTAAATTTGCTGCAGATGTGGTTCTCTGAATTCACTGAAAGTGTCGTTAATGCATTCCAAGTCTTTGATACAGTTACAAGACATGACACACTGCATGTATTGAATTGAGTGGTATTTGTGTATGTATACCCAGTGAACCTTTACCTTCATGATAGCAGTCATCCAGTCTGTCTGAATAACACATACATATATGTATGAAAACCATACTGGTGTAGTGAGTGAGTGCAGTATGGGATGACATGGCAGGGGAAGGCAGGTACACTAGGGGAGACATGAGGTGGGTGTTGTGTGGGTGGCCTGGAATAGACTGCCAACTGGCAGATTAGTGGAGGAGGTTGGGGGATATCTTGATCCTTTAGTAGAATCCCAGAGGCTAATGGCAGTGGTGGTGATGGGTAACCTTACAATGGTGCTGTGGACATCAGAGCCTGAGTGTGGCCCTGTGCTGCTGGTGGTCTAGGTCAGGTTGTCACAGTGGCCTCTTTGTGAGAGATTTGTTGCTTTAAATACTAAGCTAATGTGTCTAAATGTGTATTTATGCTTTGCCATTACACCAGCTTCCTCTGACATGAAATAATGTACCAGTTTTACATTCATAGCTCATTCTTGCACTCTGTGACCTACATATTTGATTAATTGTATTTATTTTTTATTTTATTATTTATAATCTTTAATACAGTATTTAGTCATCAGTCATTTCACAAATGAATGAGCATGACAGATGAGTCCCCAGCTGTCCTTTGCAGACACACACACACCGTGCATATCACAGTCATGCCATCCTTCCATGAATCCTTCTCTCGTATTCTACTCCCTCTCTTAAAGATGATGATCCCTTTGGGTAGATGCACCCCACCCTCTTTTTTCTCTGTCAGCATTGCATTGTATGCACTGTCCCCTGCACACAGCTTTTAAGTGCTAAGGTTTCCCTCACCTCTCTGTTGGTTTTCTGTCCTTAATTGTGTGGGAGGCTTGTTTTATCATGGGGTAATGCAGTCAGATGTAAATTCATTGTCTCACCCTCCCAGCTCCCTGACACAAGGATAGCTTTAGTGTTCACCTTGTCTTCCTGAACTGGATGAGGTCAGAGTAAAATCATCAATGAACAGCACATTGATCTGTGTGTTGTAAGTCAGTGGGGATCTGCCTGAGTGTCCTTGCAGTGTGTTCCTGAGCCAGGCAGAGTCCATGTTAATGTTACTCACCTGTGTACTGGTCACCCTTAAAGCCATTACATTATCAAATCCTGGTTGTAGAGTGGAATAGGAGTTGAGAGTACATGCATGTTTTTTTTAGTATAAGTAATTTTTTCTTAATTTACAAAGCAATGCATATTTCATCAATTTAATTTTACTGTAGAATTTTGAAGATTTGTTGTTTGTTGTTAGTCCATGAGAGACAAGTGTTGTTTGTGGGGAGGGAAAAAAGGGATGAGATCTTTACAGCACTGTTAAAACTGCCATCAAGAGGAAAGTATTGGGGGAAGGGGGCATCACTGGTAGATACATGAATACAGCTTTAATTTCATGCTGCTGCTTGTTGTAGATTTGTCTGGCAAACTGATAGTGTACCTCTGTTTGGTGAAGATGATGCCTTGTACTTGCAGTGGTAATCTGAAGTAGTCCCAGTGTTCTTATTTCCTTGACTATTAAGTTTGGTTCTCTAGTTATTGTCTTTATATTGATGTGTCAGTGCTTCCAGGCAAAGTCAAATTACCATCATCATTATTTTCCTGTTTGTGTTGTGCAGGATATGATGTTGAGTGAGGATGAAGAGGAGAGTGCCACCTTAGCCGAGCCCATGACGCTGGAGGGGGCCAAGCAGCTGGCACAGACGTCAGTGGTGGTGCCAGCGACCACCCCCACTCCACCGCCCACCTCTCTAGCCTCCATATCCCCTCCACCGCCACATCCTCTTGTCGCTCCTCTCACCTCTCCACACCACTCCACACATCACCATCCTCACCACCACCACTTGACGTCCCCGCCGCCACCCCACCATCATCACCACCACCTGACCTCACCTCCCCCGCCGCCTCACCATCACCTCACTTCCCCACCGCCTCACCACCATCCCCACCTGACGCCTCCACTCCCCCACCACCACCACCACCACCACATCTGGGGCGCCACTCATGAAGAGGAGGAAGAGGAAGAGGAGCCACAGGACCTGCCATCGACGGTGGACATTCAGGCAATTAGAGTAAGTGTCAGGTGGAGGTAGTGGTCTCTGAAGGTGCAGGGTGAAGTGGAAGTATAGTAGGGGTCAGAGGTCATGTAATCTGCCGCAGTTGTCTTTGCTGTTTTGGATTTTTCTTTGATTTTTAGTCCTTGTATTTGGTGATGGTCTCCTTAGGCACACCAGAGGACTTAAGGTTGAGGGAGGAGTCTTGTAAGGTTAGGGAAAACACTGCCATAAGGTTCAGGAAAACTCTTACAAGGGGGAAAAACATGAGGTTGAGGAAAACACTAAACACTGTGGAAACGAGTGTAGAATGTTCCTTGACTTACTTTTTGTCATCACTTAATATTCTCCAGTGTTTCTTATAGGAAGACTCAAAGTGTTAGGTTAAGTATTGAATTCATCATGTTGTAAGAGCTTCACTGTCACTAAAGTACTTATTTCATATGTAAAAGGGTCACTGGCCAAGGAAAACCTCCCTATTAAAGAACAAGAACTAACTCCTACATCCCCCATTGTCTCTCCCCCCTGTACAACATTCTTCATCCACCAACTTTTCCAGAGGTGATCAAGTTAGGCACATTTCACCATTCCTTATTTACTCTTTCCCTTTTACGTGACTCCATTAAAGACAAAACTAACTCCACCCATTTCTCTCCCCCCGTGCAGGATTCTCCGTCCCCTGACCACTCCAAGGGGCAGCTGGTCACAATCAACGAGAATTGGGACAGTGTGGAGGACCAGGAGCAGGGTGAGGAGGAGTCCGAGGCTTACGAGTCAGACACGGATGGTTCGGAGAGTGACTCAGACTCTCGCCTCAGCTCCCGGTCTCGCTCAGCGTCCCGGGACAGCATCAAGTCGCGGTCGGCCTCTCGCTCTCTCTCGCCCTCCAACTCGAAGTCAGACAGTGGGAGTCAGGTGGGTCTTGGTGCTGTGCGTTTGTTTTGGCTGCCTTTTGTCTCTCTGTGTATATTTTCTTCCTTTCTCTTTTAGTGTCTTATTTTCTCTTACTTTCCTTTTCTTTCTCTGTCTTCTTCTACTTTCCTTTTCTTTGTCTATCTTTCTCTTTTACTGTCTTTGTATTCTTTCTTACTTTCCTTTTCTCTCTGTATCGTTATTTATCTTTTGTTTCTTCTTGGCTCTCTCTCTCTTGCTTTCCTTTTGTCTCTATAACTTTTATGTGTGGTGACTTCATTCTCTCTCTCTCTCTCTCTCTCTCTCTCTCTCTCTCTCTCTCTCTCTCTCTCTCTCTCTCTCTCTCTCTCTCTCTCTCTCTCTCTCTCTCTCTTTTAGGATATTTATGATTTCCTGTTTTCCATTTATTCTGGTCTTATAAATATTCATGTTTATATTTTATTGGTATTTACTTGATATAAATTATTTTGTATTTATGAGCTTTAATTTGTTGAGAAATTCTATCCCACTTTTCTTTGACTTTAATTCATGTCATTGTTGTTCTCAGTTCTGTTTTTTTTAGCTAATTATTAAATAAAAAATTTTATTAGTCTTTCATATAAGATTCTTAAGTTGCCTTAAGACCACCATTCATGTCAGTATTCCTTCAGAGATCTATAATTTTTAGATACCCTCTAGTTCTTATTGTTGTTCAGTCATGGTCAGAAGTTAGTTAACGTGCTGCTCTCCCTTCTGCTGTATTTAGCATTGCCCTCCATCTTAAGGCCTTTGATCTGCTTGCTCATAGAATCTGTCAGCAGTCAGATTTTGTAAGAAGATTGTCAACAGATCATGGGATTTAAGACTGACGGAAAACACAAAAGCAAAGTGGAAGTGAGTGCAGCACTTCTGACAATGACTTTAGCAAGAGTAGCTGCTGATTCTTGCCTGCTGCCCCCCCAGGACTCTGAGTCGGACAGCTCAGACTGGAGCGACAGCAGCTCCTCAGCCTCTGACGACGAGAGGAAGAAGGAGTACGAGGATGGAGACTCCAGCCCCATGAACAAGCCACTGCCACGTAGGAAGCCTCAGCTCACCGCCGCCAAGCTCACCCTGAGTGATGGCTACCGGCGCGGCCCCCGGGGTGATGGCAGTGGCACCTATAATCCCGGGGGAGCAGGAGGAGGGCGAGTGGCATCCCCCTCGCTGAAGAACTCCTCGTCAGTGCCTCACATGCTGGACAAACACAAGCCACCGTCGCAGTCGTTCACGTCCCCCAGCGTGGATTCCATTATGAACGTTGGGTTTGGGGTTGGTAAGACCACCAAGCCCCCGCCCCCGGCAACGGCGGCGGCAGCGGTGATAGTGAAGAGCAGTGGCAAGTCGAGCATCTTCAGCGACGACGACACGAGTGAGGGAAGTGACGTGGAGAAGGGCGAAGTTGTAAATAATAAGTGTGTACAGTTGTCTAAGGTTGAAGAAGTGAAACAAATACTCCCAGTGCCATTATCAAAGGGGCCGCTCACCCCTCCAGCCAAAAGTGAAGTGCCAGAGAGTAGCTTGCACCCCTGCACCAAGGAGGGGAGTGCCAGAGACAGCAGTAGTGTGAACAAGAGTGCCGCGGACCTTGGTGCTGGAGACGATCACAGACCAGACGACAGAGGGTCAGAGGAGGGCGGTGGTAAGGTCAAGACTGCCAGTGTGGAAGCCAAGCCGTGTGTCACTCCCCCTAACCTGAAGGTGGAGGATGGGAAAGGGATCTCCTTCCAGCCATACAGACAGAGCAGCCCATCCCCCACTGAGAGGAAGTGTGAGGTGGTGCCCAAGTGGGACGAGGACAAGGGGGAGGAGAGCAGAGGCTCCAACGTGTCTGTGGCTGAGCTGGAGGAGCGCCGCCGTGAGAAGGAGCTGGAGCTGAACCGTGAGTTTGACCGTCTGCTGTTCAGCACCAAGACTCTCAAGCCAGGTGAGCAGCCCAGGACTCTGCTGCTGGCTGGCGAGTCGCGGAAGGCTGGCGACGCGTCCCCCAGTGACACCGCCAGGCCTGGCAAAGTGTACGAGTCCCCCAAAGCCAACAGGGTGTACCCGAGTGCCTCTCCCCAAGCCAGCGGCAGGCAGTCCAATAAAGCCTGCCCGTCTGGTAAGACTGACTTGCCCAGCAGTGCGGCAGGGCAGTGCACAAAAATGCTCCAGGCAGAGACTGTACTTCAGGATGTGAAGGACATAAATACTCATGATAAGAATAAGACAAAGCAGGAAACACCCACCTGGCCAGAAAAACAGAAAGATGTGCAGAGTGATGACCTGTGTAAAGACTCTCTTGAGGAGGCAGGTTGTAAGAATGAGCCCCAGAGAGGACTCACAGGGGACGGTGCCCTTGACAGGACTGCTAGCAAGGAGGTTGTGACTGAACAAAAGTTTTGCAGAGATTCTTTGTTTGAAAACTTGCCGAGTAGGGAAGTAATGAACGGGAGGAATGTGAGTAGTGATTGCTGTGTTGAGAAGAGGGGAAGCAAAGACTTGGAGGTGGAGAGGAACTTAGCAATGGAACACCAGCCGAGCAGAGCACATGTGAAGGAATCGTCTGTGGAGAAGTGCCCAAGGAATGATGTGCTGTCTGACACGCTAACCAAAACTGTGTCAGAAAAGAAATCAAAGGAAATGACATCTGAAAAGAAAGCCATTGAGGAAGTACATGATAAGAAAAACAGTACTGGCATGGGTGGTGAGTGGAGGTCATCTGGGGACATGGAGTACCAGCCTGCCACACTCAAGGAAACAAGTGGAATAAGTAAATTAGAAAATAATCATTCCAAAGACCACCTTGAAAAGAAATCCAAAAGAGACCTGAACAGTTCTCACAGAAGTGCCAGAAACGATATTTTTGATAAGCCAAAGCAAAGCAGAAGTTCGTACATTAGTAAGAGGAGCACCAGGGACTCATCCACAGACAGGAAGTCAAACAGGGACTCTTCACTGGAAAAGAAGATCAAGGAGAGCCCAGAAGACACTTTTGGTGGTGCAGATGTCCATGAAAGCAGACTAGAGGACACTCCCAAGGCCAGTAAGCAGAACAGTGAAGCAGTGGATGACAAGAAGCCATACAGAGACATGCCATACATAAACTGTAGTGCCAAGGTTAAGAGTTCAGAGAAAAAGCCAGTCAGAAACTCCTCCCCTGATAAGAAGTCAGGCAAGGGTGCAGGACCGGAGAAGAGAGCTGGGAGGGAGACCGGATCTGAGTGCAAGGCTGAGGTGTTTAGTGACCACCATAAAGACTCAGCCCAGGGGAGGAAGTCTAGCAAAGAGACCTGTCCAGAAAAGAAGCCAAATAAAAATGTGCCTCCTGACAAAAAGACACACGAGTCTGCAAATAGCAACAAGAAGCAGAGTAAGACCGACTCAACAGACAAGAAACAGAAGTCTGAGGAAAGGCTGAACAGGAAACACAGCAAGGAACCTCACGGGGAGAGAAAGTCACACCGGGATAACTCCTCGGAGCGTCCAAACAGCAAAGATGCCTCACACAAGACCATCAGCAGTGAAGGCTGCAGAGAGAGTAAACCTGAGAGGGAAGTGGACATTGAGGGAGGCCAGGACCACCACCTACCAAGGCCCAACAAAGACCATAGCACCAAGAAGAGCAAGGAACACAAGGAGCACACCACAGACAAGCACCACACCAGTCCTGAGAAGCCATCAAGTAAGGACTCCAGCATGGAAAAGAGAATTAAGAAGGATCTGTCAAATTCAGAGAAACACAGAAGGGAGGACTCCTCTGACAGAAACCAGACAAAGGACACAAGCTCACAGAACCGATACAGCAACGAGGCAGAGTGTGAAAGGTTGCCCTCCATCGTGTCATCCGGGGACAAGAAGCCCCTGAGAGAGCCTGGTCGTGTCAAGGATCTGGATTTCATCAAGAGGATAGCCAGAGACCACAGCTTGGACACTTCTTACACTGTGAACAACATCCTCCACAAGATGTCCTCCAAAAAGCAATCCATGAAGGACGGCAGCAGTCGCAAGAAAGTGAAAGCCGAGAGGAGCGCCGAGAAACACCACGAGAAGAGCACCTCGATTTCTGAGAGGTCGCCCGCCTCAGAGAATGCCCTGAGGAAGGACTCCGGGGGCGACATGTCTTCCCCTCGTGAGGTGTCCACCAAGAACAAGATGACCGGCGACAAGTGGGATGAGTTCAGTGAT
>NC_087172.1:14657429-14664929 GCF_035594125.1 Scylla paramamosain
AGTTCCGTATAAGATTGTATGCTCGTATGCGGGTGACTTTCTCCTGCCGTGTGTGCTGTTCCCTTGTGTTTATTTATGGGTGGTCTCTCTGAGCCGAAGTTACAGTGTGAAGTGAACCTGCAGGAAATAGTGGAGCTGATGCCTATAATTGTGTGGCCTTGGACGCGGGTTGCTGGCCTGTGATCAAAGCTGTGATTTATGAGTCCTGTGCCCTGGGAGGTGACTGGGAAGCAGGAGGAGGAGGAGGAGGAGGAGGAGGAGGAGGAGAAGCAGGATTGATAGAGAGACGATTGGAGGGGAGAGGGAGGTAAATAGATGAATAGGTAAGTAGATAGATAAGTAGATAGACAAAAGAGAAAGGAAGTCAGGAGGAGGAGGAGGAGGAAAGATAGGGAGGGAAGAGGACAGGAGAGGGAGGTAAATAAAGTGAAAATGTGGTGTAAGTTTATTGATTCAGAGAGAGAAAGGAGGACAGGAGAAGGGAAAGGAAGAGGAAGGATAGGGAGAGGAGAGGAGAAAGTAAATAGATGAATAGAGAAATTGATAAGCAAGTGAAAATGTGGCTTCAGTTTGATAATTCAGAGAGAGGAGAGAGAGAGAGAGAGAGAAGAGAGAGAAGGAGAGAGAGAGAGAGAGAGAGAGAGAGAGAGAGAGAGAGGCAGGCAGGCAGGCAGGCAATGTGGTAAATCTTGATATGACAGAGGAAGGTTAAGGGACAGACGGACTGATGATTGATGGGTAGGCTAAGGACACCAGGTAGGCAGTGGACAGGTAGGACAGGGGTGGATCAGACAGCCCCTAATGGCAGAGGGACTGAGGGTGGCATCATTAGTGGAACTCAACCTGCATGTAAACTGTGAAAGAATCGGGACACAACCTCCTCATGTGGGACAAAGCTGGCCCATGTGTTGGTTGTAGGTGTAGGAAACATTAGTAATAGTAGTAGTTGTTGTATTTGTTGTAGTGGGTGGTGGTTAAATGCAGCAAAAGTAGTGGTAGTGGTCATAGCCAGTAGTAGTTAGAGGTTCAGTGCAGAGATAGTAGTAGTAGTAGTAGTTGTAGTTGTTGTTGTTGTTGTTGTTGTTGTTGTTGTGTTGTTGAACTTTTAGTGTAATTGATTTTATTGAGGAAAGTTTAATTTGAGTGGGAGGGCACGTCATGTAATTCAGGCCTGTCTTTACACCAGGACCAGTGAATGTGACAGATGCAGTGAGCTCTGGTATGCTGCACAGATATTTCTTGGAGGACATTCAGGGTTAGAAAAACTTGGAATGTAACAAAAGACTTGGTTGTGCAATAAAGAATGGAAAGGGTTAAGAAAAACAGAGCATTTGTTGTAATTTTTTAAACACTCATCTTGCCTCTTTGCTGTGACTAATATGCTAAACCACTGATCTTACCGCACAGATATTTTTATAGGGTATTGAGGTTTGTGAAAATTTTTAATGCAACTCAAGACATAATCGTGTAATAAGGAGTAGAGAGAGAGATTGGGAGGATATTCAAAGTTCCAGGCAATATGTTATCTTGAACACTGTGCCTGCTAAAGACACCTTGCTTTATGAGTAACCTGAGGCGACTGAACTGAGGAAGAACAAGACAAGTCACCAAAAGATATGAACTCGTTGATAATCTCAATTGGTAAGTGTGATAACCTTCCAAATGGTATTCTAAACCTACACCAGACTATTATGTAAGCTTGTGAAGTCATATCAGTGAAAAAAAAAATAATAAAGCTTGTATTTATAAACGTCCCAGCACTTAACTAGACTTTAAACAGGCTGAAGTGGAAGTTACTGATGTGTGTGTGTGTGCGTGTGTGCGTGTAGCCAGCCAGACAGACCGACCAGAGACAGGCAACACGGCAGGAAGCACATTATATTATTCTCCAGACGTGCGAGGCAAAACCGCAGCCAAGATAATACCTAAACATCAAGGGCAAATTATGAACCATTCCAGCCCGCACAAATAAGACGAATATAATACAGCTGGGGGTGAACTCGAGAAGATACAAGATGAGATTCGACTTGCGTGTTGTAGAGAATGTGAATAGAAATGTACACAACACTCAGGGGGAAGTAAATGAAGGCGTGAATGGAGGAAATGGAAAAAAAAAAGGTGGGGGGGAGGGGCCGTGGGATGTGGTAAGGGAATAAACATTGATAAAAAGAATGGACGTAGTGAATGGTTAATGTATATTGATACGTCGGCAATGGTTAAGATCGTGTGAAGAGGTGCTTGATACACACACACACACACACACACACACACACACACACACACACACACAAAGGTTAATAATGAAGGAATGCATTACCCCACAGGAAGGTGAAGCAACCAACCCTCTCTTCACACACACACACACACACACACACACGCATGCACACACACACGCACACACACACACACACACACACACACACACACACACACACGCATGCACACACACACGCACACACCTTTATCTCCACCCTTTCATCACGAATACCTAAACAACCGCTTTAATTTCTTTCATTTCCTGGATCTCTCTCTCTCTCTCTCTCCTCTCTCTCTCTCTCTCTCTCTCTCTCTCTCTCTCTCTCTCTCTCTCTCTCTCTCTCTCACTCTCTCTCTCTCTCTCTCTCTCTCTCTCTCGAGCACTTCAGTATATTTTTTGTTTTTGTTTTTGTCTTCATTAAGTCTGGAAATTCCTCGTTTATTTTGTATTTTTTTCTTTTTCAACCAAGTCACGAAATCTCGCTTTTATTGGCTTCTCTCTCTCTCTCTCTCTCTCTCTCTCTCTCTCTCTCTCTCTCTCTCTCTCTCTCTCTCTCTCTCTCTCTCTCTCTCTCTCTCTCTCTCTCTCTCTCTCTCTCTCTCTCGTCTCTCTCTCTCTCTCATTAAGTAATTTTCCTTTTCTATATTTTTTTCTTTTCTTCACTTCATTACTTTTGTTTTATCCTGTACCTTTATTTTCATATTTTCTACTTGTTATTACTTTTATTATACGTTACTTCAAATTTTCTTGCATTTCATCTCATTACTAGCACGTTACTTGTCGTTATTTTCTATTCATCTCTCATTACTGTTATTTTCAATGTTGTGGTGTAGTTACCTTCAGTCCTTTATACATTTCCATCAACAAGAGAAGTTTATTATATATGTTATCTTGTTTATTGTAAGTTTGTGATTGTTTACTCTTTCAATTGTCCGTATTTACAATTCTTGCTCTGTGTACACGTAAACAGGGAGAAGTATTGTCTTTTTATTTGTTATCCCGTTGAAAAGTGACGTTTTATTATGTCTGTTATTTTGTTTATTCTCCTAAGATAGTGTTTATCTACTCATTACTCTCTTGTCACGTTTCCAATCTTTGCTCTTCGTATTCGTAAGCATAGATGAATATTTGGTCTTTCATTTGTTTTCCGGCGAGAATTCGTTTTATTGTGTCTATTATATTTTGTGTTCTTTCTAAGTTAGTGTTTATCTACTCATTACTCTCTTGTCATGTTTCCAATCTCTGCTCTTCGTATTCGTAAACAGAGATGAATATTTTGTCTTTTATTAGTAACCCCGTTGGGAATTCAAGTTTCCTTTCCTCTTTAATGTCCTTGTTTATTAATAGTCACACCACTAAGTTCTTATTCTGACTGGCGTATCTTTTATTCATTTTATTAGTATTATTTTACCGTGCGGTCTCGTTTCATTGTCACTTTTATTAGTTATCCCTGTGATGAGCCTCGTTTTCTGTATTAAATCTCAACACTCAGCTGCGAACGATATATTTAATATTAATCTTCATTCTAAGTATTGATTATTTTGCTCTTATCACTATTAAAATAAACACTGATTGGGTTGCGTATATGTAAATGGAGATACTTGTTTTCCCTCAGTTACCATGTTTATAAGTCATGTTTATCTACACTCCATTCACTATTAAACTTTATTATATTTGGTATCATTCTCAGTATCTTTGAAAATTAAGTTGCTTGGATGCATCATAAAGATAGCCAGATTTTTTTCTCTTAATTAGTTACCCTTTGAGAAGTCACGTTTTCTATACTCCATTCACTATTAGACTTTATTATATTCGTTGTCCTCAGCATCTACATAATTAATTTGCTTACATGCATTATAAAGATAGTTTTTTTTCTTTCTTCTGTCTCTCAATTAGTTACCCCTTTGAGAAGTCACGTTTTCTTTATTGCATTCAACGAATCATCTAGACACACATCACTCAGTACTAATTGATTAAACCTTCCGCTCTTACATCAGTCAACAAAAGCTAAACATTTTTTTTTCTATTAGTTACCCCCGTTGAGGAAGTCGCGTTGTTCTATATTCCATTCAGAAAACCATCTGTGTGTTATTATTCTCAGTACCCATTGAAACCTTGCCTTGCATATGAGATAATATAAACAAAGCCATCTTTTTTTTAATTAGTTATCCCGTTGAAAAGCCACAGGTTTGTTTACACTGGTTTGTTTTATTTACTTCTCGGCCATTCAGTCCCTCATCTCGTATTGTTTATTGTTTCTTGATCTTGTTTATTTAGCTCAGCCTCGCCGTTTGTCTTTGCTTAGTGAGTGAGAGAGAGAGAGAGAGTGAGAGAGAGAGAGAGAGAGGAGAGAGAGAGAGAGAGATGAGAGAGAGAGAGACGAGAGAGAGAGAGAGAGAGATTTACGATACGATTAACAAAAGGATGAATATACACACAATAAAAAAAAGTAAACAGCAAAAAGTATAAACCGATGAATGCCAGAGAGAGAGAGAGAGAGAGAGAGGAGAGAGAGAGAGAGAGAGAGAGAGAGAGAGAGAGAGAGAGACTTTCGCCATCACAATGCTGCCCTCGGCCATCATGAAGAGTGCATATAAAACATTGCAGTGTGTAAGGGTTAGTAATATCATAGCGGGGTATTGCAATGCTGCCCGGTTACTGTAACAATAGTAACGATTCGATTTACTAATAGTCGCTGGATGGGTGAGGCGAGGAGAGACGAGGCGAGGCGAGATGAGACGACACACACACACACACACACACACACACACACACACACACACACACACACACACACACACACACACACACACACACACACACACACACACACACACAACACACACACACACACATCGATCACCTAATATATCACTGCTAATAACCTAATCTATAACTCTCTCTCTCTCTCTCTCTCTCTCTCTCTCTCTCTCTCTCTCTGGGTAGTGGGCGGGTGGGCGCTGCGGGGTGCTGGGATATTGTTGGGCTATTATTTGGGCTATCGTCATGTTACAAAACCGCGGATCAGGCAGGCGGTGACAAGAGAGAGAGAAGGGTTCCTTGGTGTGTGTGTGTGTGTGTGTGTGTGTGTGTGTGTGTGTGTGTGTGTGTGTGTGTGTGTGTGGCATTTCCTGCGAGGGAGGGACCCGGGCGGTATTCCATCCCATTTGTTTTTATATAAGGACGACCTCCACACCTCCTCCTCCTCCTCCTCCTCCTCCTCCTCCTCCTCCTCCTCCTCCTCCTCTTCATGCAGCTGTCCGCGTGTTTGTTTATATTTTATAGTTCCTTTGCTAGTTGTTTCTCTCTCTCTCTCTCTCTCTCTCTCATCTCTCTCTCTCTCTCTCTCTCTCTCTCTCTCTCTCTCTCTCTCTCTCAAGCAACAGATACAACAGATAAGAAGGAAAGAACAAAAATCAACAATAAAAGAAACACACACACACACACACACACACACACACACACACACACACACACACACGACACACACACACACACACAGAGAGAGAGAGAGAGAGAGAGAGAGAGAGAGAGAGAGAGACGAGAGAGAGAGAGAGAGGAGAGAGAGAGAGAGAGAGAGGAGTCATGCTTGCCACTCTTCCCGTCTGTCTGGATGGAGAGGAGAAAAAAAATAAATAAAGAATAAATGCAAATAAGGTATTGAAACTTAAAACTTTCCTGTCATGTGAAGTGGAAAGAAAATGTGATGTTTTGGTTATATTATTGTTATTTATTTATATATTTGCCTGGAGACGTGAATAGACTCGAATGAATAAAAGGGGAGGTGATGAATAGGTAGGCACAGAGATATGAATGCTCTCTCTCTCTCTCTCTCTCTCTCTCTCTCTCTCTCTCTCCTCTCTCTCTCTCTCTCTCTCTCTCTCTCTCTCTCTCTCTCTCTCTCTCTCTCAGCATCCAGAAATAGAGACGATAATAATGGAAAATAAACACATTGATATCACGTAATATTTCCAAATAATTAATATAACTGTTTGTATCCTGAGAGAGAGAGAGAGAGAGAGAGAGAGAGAGAGAGAGAGACGAGAGAGAGAGAGAGAGAGAGAGAGAGAGAGAGAGGAGAGAGAGAGAGAGAGAGAGAGTGGCGTGTGTCCTTGTCTACACCGGGGTAACATGAGTCGGAGGAATCAAAAGGAGGCGGGTGTTCAGGACGCATTTACGCATTAGGCTCAGCGGGGCAATCAATATTCTACGCAGCCCCTCCGCCTCCTCGGGTCAGGCGGCGACTTTTACGCAGTTCACGCTGGTGTCGAGCTAGCTAGCCTCTTTCTTTCTTTCCTTCTGTAGCGCGGAGAGAAGGAGAGAGGCAGGATATGGGAGGCCGGGAACTCGTGCCGCACAGAAGTCTGGTCGCTTTTCTTTTGTTCTAGCTTGGGTTCTGTCTGTCTCGTCTCTTCTAACTGGATGATAAATTTGGGTGACTGGTTGGATGTAAGATGATAAGACTTGTTTGTGTTTTGAAAGGTTTTGTGTTTTGATTCTGTTTTGTGCTTCCCGTCTTGTCTGTCCCGAGTCATGTAGCGGGGTGGTGAACTGTGGTACCTGGTCAGAATGTAAGGTGTTGCGTGTGTTTTGAAAGATTGTGTCTTGATCTTGTTTTGCATCTCTCGTCTTCTTGTCTGTTACGAGTCTTTTGAGCTTCTGATAAACTCTGGTACTTGATAGAATGTTAGCTTATAGAACTTAGCAAGAGGAAAGCGCTGAGTATTTCTGTTGTTCCTTTCGTCTTGTCTCCCACTCGAGTCTTCCAGTCTTGTGATAAACTCTGGTGCCTGATGGAATGTAAGCAGATCACAGGACTTATTGAGGGATACACGTCGAATACACTGGAAGGATGGCTTGTGTTCGTTAAGTTTTTATTTTGAACTTATTTCCATTGTGTTTGCGTCTTGTTTTACTCTCGATTCCTCTTGTTCTTCTCGTCACTTTTTTTTTTCATCTTTTATTTCTTATGTATTCTTTGATTTTGTGTTACTTTTTATTCCTTATTTGTATTTATTTATTCGTTTATTTAGTCTCGTACTTTGTGTTCCTCTTTTCCGTTCATTACTCGTCTTATGCAGTCCATTAATTCTGCTTTTTTCTTATTTATTCTTTTTTATTCTTATCTATTCACTGTTTATTTATTTTGGTCAAGTACTTACTGTTTTATGCATTATTATTATTATTATTATTATTATTATTATTATTATTATTATTATTATTATTATTATTATTATTATTAT
>NC_087172.1:14672429-14674929 GCF_035594125.1 Scylla paramamosain
CTATTCATTTACTGCATCGTCATTCTCTTATTCATTTTATCATCTCTATTTATCTCTCTCTCTCCTTCTATTTATCTCTCATTTATTTAGTTCTGCTCTTATTTATATCTGAAGGTCTGAGGCTTGTGTTTGGTCATGCATATCTCTATTTATATATATATTTGTTGTTTAGTTACATTTATATATCTGTTCTATATTTGGAGCCCAGTTTTATCTCTTATCAAGCAGGAGAGGTCGTGAAGTTGTTTCCCACGTGTTTTATCAATAATGATGTATATTTTCCTTACCTGGTTTCGTTTATGTATCTATTTTATATTTGAAGGTCAATCTGTCTTGGTATCACTGCGTTTGTTTATCTTTCATCCGCCAGGTGAGGTCGTAAATTTATTTCCCACGTGTTTTTTTTTATCAATAATTATGTATGTTTTCTTATTCGGTTCTGTTTAATATATATACATGCCATGCTCGTATATTTGGAGGTCAGTCTATCTTGGTATCAGCGCGTGTGTTTATCTTTCTTCAGTCAGGGAAGGGTCCTAATGTTATTTTCCCCTCCCCCTCTCTCTCTCTCTCTCTCTCCCCTCCCTCCCTCCTCCCCGTGTCTTTTATTATCTGTAGTTATCAATAGTCGCACCGTACACTGTAATATTTTAAGGTTTTATCGTATGTTATTTATTCTCGCTTTGTCGGTATAAATATTAGGTACATTTGCTGTGATTATTATTATTTATTATTGTTTATTTTCTTTCTCTCTTTCTTTTTTTTTTTTCATTTAAGTTTGGGTTATTGAAATTGAAAAGTGCACCAACCGGATTTTAGAGATGGAAGTAGGCAGATAAAAGAAGCGGATAATTGAGGAGATGAATAGAGAGGAAGATCCATCCATCCATCCATCCATCCATCCATCCATCCATACATACATACATACATACATACATACATACAATAGATAATGCAGGAGACAGTTGAAGTACATACATAAGTCAATAGAATAAGTAAACGACAAGAAATAACAACAACAACAACAACAACAACAACAACAACAATAGCAACAAGCGCATGAAAAAGAATCAGCATATGAAAGTAAGATTAAATTATGCAATAGAAGAACAATTAAGATAAATAGGAGGAAGAGAAGAAGAAGAAGATAGATGAAAGAGATAGGAAGAGGAAGACGATGATAAATAGTGAGGGCGTGACATTATAAACTTGGAGGAGGAGGAGGAGGAAAAGGAAGAAGAAGAAGAAGAAGAAGAAGAAGAAGAAGAAGAAGAAGGAGGAGGAGGAGGAGGAAAGAAGGAGGCATCTTCTACAACAGCAATAGAAGATGAAGAAATAAGAAGAGGAGGAAAAAGGAGAAGAAGAAGAAGAAGAAGAAGAAGAAGAAGAAGAAGAAGAAGAAGAAGAAGAGTAAAGTGAGGATTCCTGGAAGATCTTGCCTCACCCTAGTTTGTTTAGAGAGAGAGAGAGAGAGAGAGAGAGAGAGAGAGAGAGAGAGAGAGAGAGAGAGAGAGAGAGATCAAACTGACAAATGAGAGGTGGAAGAAAACACAAAGGAACACAAAGGAAGAACAGCAGCAGACTTATTGGCCCTGACGAGACTGCTCAGCTGGGACGAGAAAAGAAGAATATAAGAAAGAGCGAAGAGAAAATTGAGGAGGAAGAGGAGGAGGAGGAAAAGGAGGAGGAGAAAGATAAATTTATGTATGTGAAGAGAAAAAAAAAGCAAGAAAAGAGAGAAAGAAGAGAAAGAGGAGGAAGAAGAAGAGGAGGAGAAGGAGGCCAGAATATATATGAGAGAAAAGAGAGAAAAAATAAAGAGGGAAGAGAAGGAAAAGAAGAACTGAAGGAAGAAGAAAGTGAAGAGAAATTTAGGATTATTAATAATGAACTTGTATTTGTGAGTGTGAAGAGAGACGTGAAGGAGGAGGAGGAGGAGGAGGAGGAGGAAAAAGTAGTAGTACTGAAGACCTTTATACTAGTGTGAAGAGCAACATGGAGGAGGAGGAGGAGAAGGAGGAAGATGTGAAGGAAAGCGAAGAGGGACAGTAAGAAGAAGAGAGAGAAAAAAAGAAAATACAAATGGATGGAATTAGAAAATAAAGGATAATGAAGGATTTTATATTCGAGAAAGAAGAGTAGAGAAGAGATAGAAGGAGAAGGAAGGAGAGAAGAGAAGGGGTAGAAGGAAAATTAATGTGTTAAAAGGGAGGAATGATGGAAGAAGAGAGGGAACATAAAGGAAAAGAAAAAAGAAGAATGAGACTAAAAAAAAGAAGAAAAGAGAAAATAAAAAAAATAGATAAAAGGAACTACATGTAAAGGCAGGATAGAAGGGAGGGGGTGCTGGGTATCGGGGGGCAGGGGGAGGGGGCGTGAAGGAGGGACCCCCGTCAGGCAGAGGGTGTGAGGGGCTGCCTCGTCCCAGCGGTTATTTACCCCCTCACAATTCAAGGTCACGCTACCACCACCACCACCACCCTCATCTTTAGACATCCTC
>NC_087172.1:14679929-14687429 GCF_035594125.1 Scylla paramamosain
ACTCTCTCTCTCTCTCTCTCTCTCTCTCTCTCTCTCTCTCTCTCTCTCTCTCTCTCTCTCTCTCTCTCTCTCTCTCTCTCTCTCTCTCTCTCTCTCTCTCTGTAAGATAGCGTAAGATGCAAACTACTCTTACACATAATAATAATAATAACAATAATAATAATAATAATAATAATAATAATAATAATAATAATAATAATAATAATAGTAATAATAAAAAAAACAATTATTCTTAGTTGACATCACGCCGGAAAGCCTCCTCCTCCTCCTCCTCCTCCTCCTCCTCCTCCTCCTCCTCCTCCTCCTCCTCCTCCTCCGTTGGCACAGCTTGGCACTTCCTTGGCACCGTGTACAGACAGGTGCCAACGGGTGGAGGCAAGACAGCGCCAGTGATGGAGGAGGAGGAGGAAGAGGAGGAGGAGGAGGAGGAGGGAAGAGAAAAGAGTGACTGGAAATAAGAGGGAAGGAGAAGGAAGGGAGGAAAGGTTTTTTTTTTTTTTTTTTTTGGAGGAGGAAGAGGAAGATGAGGAGGAGGAGGAGGAGGCATGGAGGAATGAGGAATGAATGGGGAATAATGGGAGAAAGGAAGGGAAGTATAGGAGTGAATGGTGAAAAGAATAATTCTGAGGAGGAATGAGAGAGAGAGAGAGAGAGAGAGAGAGAGAGAGAGAGAGAGAGAGAGAGAGAGAGAGAGAGAGAGAGAGAGAGAGAGAGAGAGAACTAAGAAAAAGAGGAGGTGGAGGAGGAAGAGGAAGTGAATGAAAGGATGAGAGACAGAAGAAAGAAATTTATAAGTGAAAAAATGAAGAAGCATCGAAAGAAGGAATAGGAGAAGGAAGATAAAGATGGAAGAGAGAGAGGAATGAATAAAGATATGCTGGGAAAGAGATATATGAATGAGAAATAACAGAATAAGAGAAATAAATATGTAGATAGGCAAATGAAGGGGATTACAAAGGAACACAAAGGATTTACAAAGGATTACAGCCACTAACAAACAGTAAGACCCTTGTTAGGCAGGCTGCTTTCAATACCCACGCAAACTACCGGTGTTAGACAAAGGATAGCACCGCAGAAGGATCCTCCCCACCCACCCATTACTAGAGGAGCTGTGAGGGAGGCGATAAGGGAGGGTGACAGGGAGATGAAGGGAGGGTGGGTGTGTTGAGGGGAGGAGGAGGAGAAGGGGGAGGTATAATATGTGTGTGTGGGGAGGGGAGAGTATGGAGGGAAATTATGATGGTTGTAAAACTGTTTGAGAGAGAGAGAGAGAGAGAGAGAGAGAGAGAGAGAGAGAGAGAGAGAGAGAGAGAGAGAGAGAGCATACTTTCTTCTTTCTTCTTCTTTCTTCTTTTTTTGTGAAATGTTTCGTTGTCTTTTCTTTTATTTTTGGTAAGGAAAACAATTATTATTATTATTATTATTATTATTATTATTATTATTATTATTATTATTATTATTATTATTATTTATTTTTTTTGGGGGGTAATTTGCATTCGCGTTTAAGAAAGTTTAGTTATCATAGAAGCAATACCATACATAAAACAAACAAACAAACAAACAAACAAACAAACAGCAGCAGACTTGTTGGACCAGACGAGGCTGTTTGTCTTGAGGAAGGAAAGGAGGAGGAGGAGAAGAAGAAAGATGATGATAAAGGATTAGGAGAAGGGGAGGAAGGAAAAAAACAAAAAAACAAAAAAACAAAAAGCAACACAAAGGAAGAACAAACAGTAGCAGACCTGTTGTAAGGAAGAGAAGGGGAAAGAAGAGGAGGAGAAAGAAGAGGAGAAGAAAACGTGAAGACAAACAAGAACAAGAACAAAAGCCGACCAAGGAAGAACAAACAGTAGCAGAAGGAGAAGAAGAGGAAGAAAAAGAAGATAAAGAAGAGAAGAACAAGAACCAGACAGAAAAAAAAGATAAAGAAGAGAATAACAGGAACGAGAAGAAAGAAAAGAACAAAAAGAAGATAAAAAAACAAAACAAACAAGAAAACAAGAACAAGAGGAAACTTTTGCGTACGTGACTAAACTAACCGGTGCATGGGAAAGGAGGAGAAAGGAAGAGAAAGAGGAGGAAAGGAGGGAGGCGTGTGTGGTCAGTGAGAGGATGGCAAGGGAGGGAAGGGAGAGAAGGGAAGGGAAGGGAAGGGAAGGGAAGGAAGGAAGGAAGGGGAAGGTAAAGATACTAGTGAGAATTGTATAATTACCTCACACTACAGAGCAACGTGTGTGTGTGTGTGTGTGTGTGTGTGTGTGTGTGTGTGTGTGTGTGTGTGTGTGTGTGTGTGTGTGTGTGTGTGTGTGTGTGTGTGTGTGTGTGTGTGTGTTAATCCTCACTTCTTATCTTGCAACACTTCAGAGATGAGAATTTTTAGATCCACTTGCTCTCTCTCTCTCTCTCTCTCTCTCTCTCTCTCTCTCTCTCTCTCTCTCTCTCTCTCTCTCTCTCTCTCTCTCTCTCTCTCTCTCTCTCTCTCTCTCTCGTTATCATCTTTACCTTCATCACTTGCTATTTGTCTTGGTTGTCTTTCCTCCTCCTCCTCCTCCTCCTCCTCCTCCTCCTCCTCCTCCTCCTCCTCCTCCTCCTCCTCTCTTCTCTTCTTCCTTGTCAGACAGCCTGTAATTTTCCTTCTTTTTCTCTCCCTCACCGTGCACCCTTTCAATCATTCTCTCTCTCTCTCTCTCTCTCTCTCTCTCTCTCTCTCTCTCTCTCTCTCTCTCTCTCTCTCTCTCTCTCTCTCTCTCTCTCTCGTTTCCAGTTTTTGTGTGTTTTTTTTATTTATTTTTCTTTTCTCCAAATTATCGTATTTTACTTTCCTCGTCTTGAGAAAAAGTTGGTTCATTTTTCCAGGCGAGTAATTCATCTCTGTCTCGTCATGTTCATTGGTTCACACCTCCTCCTCCTCCTCCTCCTCCTCCTCCTCCTCCTCCTCCTCCTCCTCCTCCTCCTCCTCCTCCTCCTCCTCCTCCTCCTCCTCTTGGCATCTTCCTCTTGAACTTTTCTCCTCTCCTTTTCCTTCACATCTAGACTTGTCCATCATCTTCTCCTCCTCCTCCTTCTTCTCCTTCTTCTTCTTCTTCTTCTTCTTCTTCTTCTTCTTCTTCTTCTTCTTCTTCTTCTTCTTCTTCTTCTTCTTCTTCTTCTTCGTCTTCTTCTTTTTCTTTTTCTTCCTCCTTGTCCTTCTCTTTTTCCTTCATTCCTCTGCCTTCACCTCGTCTTCGTCCTCGTCCTCCTTCTCGTCCTCTGCATCATTCTTCTTTTTCTTCTTCTTCTTCTTCTTCTTCTTCTTCTTCTTCTTCTTCTTCTTCTTCTTCTTCTTCTTCTTCTTCTTCTTCTTCTTCTTCTCATCTTCTCTTCTCTTATCCTCTCTTTCCTCCTCCTCCTCCTCCTCCTCCTCCTCACATATTCTTCCTCGACCACCTTTACATTCTATTTATCTGCCTTCGTTGCATCCAGCCTCCTCCTCCTCCTCCTCCTCCTCCTCCTCCTCCTCCTCCTCCTCCTCCTCCTCCTCCGCCTTCTGCTGCGCCTCGACCCCCTCCCGAGTATTTTTCTTGCTCCTGCCGAGGTCAGCGTCCTGCATGCCCTTCGCCCTCCGCCTTTGTGCTAATCCCCGTGTGTGTGTGTGTGTGTGTGTGTGTGTGTGTGTGTGTGTGTGTGTGTGTGTGTGTGTGTGTGTGTGTCCCTGCCGCTGAATCATCTCCCTCCCTTTCCTCTCTGTGACACGCAGAGGACGAGGTGGAGGAGGAGGTGGTGGAGGTGGAGGTGGAGGAGGAGGAAGAGGTGGAGGAGGAGATGCTTATGGTGGTGTACAGGACAAGAAGAGGTGCATAAAGTGGACGAGGAGGAGGAGGAGGAGGAGGAGGAGGAGGAGGAGGAGGAGGAGGAGGAGGAGGAGGTTCTACAGTTTTTTTTTTTTTGGGGGGGGGTGAGGTTCAAGATTGGTTCCTGAATCTCTCTCTCTCTCTCTCTCTCTCTCTCTCTCTCTCTCTCTCTCTCTCTCTCTCTCTCTCTCTCTCTCTCTCTCTCTCTCTCTCTCTCTCACACACACACACACACACACACACACACACACACACACACACACACACACACACACACACACACACACACACACACACACACACACACACACACACACACACACACACACACACACACACACACACGAGGAAAATAACACGACGACAAGAAGATAGAGGAGGAGGAGGAGGAGGAGGAGGAGGAGGAGGAGGAGGAGGACAACGAGGGGCATGAGTAGGCGGCGGTGGCGGTGATGATGGTGGTGGTGGTGGTGGTGACGGTAGAGAAGGAAGGAAAAACGAAAAAAAGAAAAAGAGGAGGAGGAGGAGGAGGAGGAGGAGGAGGAGGAGGAGGAGGAGAACACCTTCGGAGACTACGCTTTTACGCTCATAATTGTAGGTTGTTGGTTCGTTCGGGGCGTCGTGTGGGCGTGGCGGGTCGTTTGAGGGCGTGGGCGTGGCTGTGAGGGACGAGGAGGAGGAGGAGGAGGAGGAGGAGGAGGAGGAGTAGATGGTGGAAGTGGAGGTGGTAGTGGAGATGCTTGATCAAACTGAAGACACAGCTGGGAGAGTGGTGCATTGGTGGAGATGAGTGGAGGATAGTGGAGATGAGTGGAGGTGAAATGGTGGTTTTGGCAGTGTGGGGGTAAAGGGTAGTAGATGAGGAGGTGAAGGAGGAGGAGGAAGAGGAGGAAGAGGAGGAGATGAAGATGAAGATGAACTGGTGGGTGTGAAGGATGATGTGGGAGAGAGAGAGAGAGAGAGAGAGAGAGAGAGAGAGAGAGAGAGAGAGAGAGAGAGAGAGAGAGAGAGAGATGCTTTTGGGAGTGAAAATGATAAGAAGGAATTAGAAGGAAAGAAACACAGGCACACACGCACACACGAGAGAGAGAGAGAGAGAGAGAGAGAGAGAGAGAGAGAGAGAGAGAGAGAGAGAGAGAGAGAGAGAGAGAGAGAGAGAGAGTGGAGACGATGAGGGAAGGGATGGAGGTAAGGAGAGGAGACTGAGGAGGAGTAGGAGGAGAGAGACAGGAGGGGAGGGGAGAGGAGATGCAGGAGGGGGGATAAGATGGTGTGGGGGTGGGGGGATTGCACAACTTGTCCTAGAGGCCAGTGGTGGGGTCAAATGCCCCCTCTGGCTGCCGGTCCCCCCTCCCGGCCCCCTCTCTCCTCTCCCTGTCGCCCTCTCCTCTTCTCCCCCACCGCTGTCTTGGCAGAGGCTCCCGCAGGTATGAGAGAGAGAGAGAGAGAGAGAGAGAGAGAGAGAGAGAGAGAGAGAGAGAGAGAGAGAGAGAGAGTAGAAAAAATACTCGTGCCTTGTAAAATTCATGAGTGGGAAAAAAAAGATAAGAAAATGAAGCAGCCAAAAAGTAAATAGGATTGAAATTGCTACTTTTACAACAACAACAACAACAACAAGAGCACCACCACCACCACCACCACCACCACCACTGCCACCACCGCCACCATCTCACTGCCTGCATTGTTCTGTGGCAAAAATTCGTTTTCGTTCCCACTAACTTGTGTGGATATTTTGGTGGTGGCGGTGGTGGCGGCGGTGGAGCACACACCCTTTTACTCCTGTGTCTTGAGCTGCGAGTGTGGAGGAGGAGGAGGAGGAGGAGGAGGAGGAGGAGGAGTGATGTGCGAGCTTAACTTAATGAGCTCATGGTTGTTGTCGTTGTTGTTGTTGTTGTTGTTGTTGTTGTTGTTGTTATTGTTGTTGTTGTTGTCTGGATGAAAGATGTCAAGGGTGGGGTTGGTTGCTGCTCCAGGGAATACCGGACCTTCCCCCTCCTCCTCCACCTCCTCCTCCTCCTCCTCCTCCTCCTCCTCCTCCTCCTCCTCCTCCTCCTCCTCCTCCTCCTCCTCCGCTACTGTCACCTCGCCCTCCACTTCTGCACTCGCCTCACCTCACCTCGCCTCTCTCTCTCTCTCTCTCTCTCTCTCTCTCTCTCTCTCTCTCTCTCTCTCTCTCTCTCTCTCTCTCTCTCTCTCTCTCTCTCTCTCTCTCTCTCTCTCTCTCCATGCACTTCTCACCTCGTCCTCTCCCACACTCCCCTACACGCCCCGCTTCCCTCACCTACCTGTCAGCCGGTGCATAATTAGGGCCCAGGTAACCTCCCCCTCCCTACGCCCGTGCTGGGGTGGGGGGCTTTTAGAGGGCAGTGTTTGGCCTAATGTCACGTTTGCGGGGCGCCGAGGGGGGTGGTAAGCTGCGTCGTGGGCGGGGTGGCGTGCGTGTGGGACTGAAGCGTGCGTGCAGACCAGCCAAAACATAGCGCCATGCAGCGCCCCAGTGTTTGTGCGTGCGTTCGTGTGTGCGTGCGTCTGTCTGTCCGGGAGCGTGGTGGTGGTGGTGGTGGTGGACTCGCGTAACTTGGCAGGCAAGCGTGTGTGTGGCGGTGGCGGCGGTGGTGGTGGTGGTGGTAGCGGCGGCGGGAGAGTCGCAGTGTCAGTGTGCTGGGAAGGGTGGAGGCGAGTGCACGTGTGTCCGTGTGTCTGGCCCGCGCGGCAACACACCACCTACACGCCCCCTGCATCCCGCGCCCTCCCTCCCGAACCCTTCAGGAGAGTGTACCAGGCCTTCAGGTGTGCACGTGGCGTCCCCGGTGTGCCTCACCTGCCGCGGCGTGAGGTGCGCGCCGCCCATGTGGATATTGAGTGCTGTTGCGATGAGACCCACCTCAGCCCCCGGACACGTGTAGCAGCAGCGCACCCCCCACCCACCCTAGGCCCCCGCTAGGCCTGGCACCGCGCGTGGGAGGGAGCAGTGCCGCAGTGCCGCCCTCAGGATGGTCCCCGCAGTGCCTAGTGTGATGGTGTGCCTGTAGGAGTATAAGTCAGTGTGTGTTGCTCAAGCAAACCCCCCGTGCCTGCTCCTCTCCCGCCCGTGGCTCCCGCGTCCTCCCTCAACAGGCGGAGACGCGGTGCTAGTGGTAGAGGTGGTGGTGGAGGTGGCGGAGGCCCCTCATGGCCGGTTGCCAACCTGTTGTCGCTGCCGTAGTGGTGTTGCCTGCCGCCCCCTGACGGGCCCGCCTGCGCCCCGTCGCCGCCAAAACACGTGCTTCTCGCCGCCCCGCCGCTGCCTGGAGATGCCGGGCAGGTGACGGCGCGAGGAGCACGAGGACTTGTGGCCGCGCGAGGACACTGGCATGGCGGCGCTCAGCAGGCCTGCCGCGGCGTGAGTCAGGTGGAGGAGGAGGCGGAGGATGAGCGTGGAGGGCAGACATGACACGGCACGTCCCCGGCGCCAGCATCTTCCTCAGGACATCTCAGTTTGTGTTAGGGACAGGTGAGTGCACCGCGCCGGGGGTCCGCGGGGGGCGTCGCAAGCACCCCGGCAACCCTTCTAACCTTACCACTCCCTGCCCAAAGCCTCCTTTTCTTCCTCTTCCTTTCCTCACTCCCTCTGGCCGTCCCCTTCCCCTCCCACCTTACATACTCTCCCTTTTCTTACCCAGACCCTCTT
>NC_087172.1:14694929-14697429 GCF_035594125.1 Scylla paramamosain
GCTTGATTTATTGTTTCACTCTTGACCTACTCAGTGTGTGTGTGTGTGTGTGTGTGTGTGTGTGTGTGTGTGTGTGTGTGTGTGTAATGGTTATCTGATTATAGTGTCTGTTTATTAGTATGATTGTTTCTCTCTCTCTCTCTCTCTCTCTCTCTCTCTCTCTCTCTCTCTCTCTCTCTCTCTCTCTCTCTCTCTCTCTCTCTCTCTCTCTCTCACCATTTCCTTATACGAGTAACTATTATTTCCCTCCGTCCTCCTCCCTTCCCCCTTCCCCCTTCCCCACCCTCTCCCTATTACACTACTCCACCACCACCACCACCGCATCTCCACACTGCAGAAAACATACATTGACCTTGATAACACACACACACACACACACACACACACACACACACACACACACACACACACACAGAACAAAGGTAGAGATATATTCAGGATTCATTTCAATTACTCCCACGTTGATTACGAGAGAGAGAGAGAGAGAGAGAGAGAGAGAGAGAGAGAGAGAGAGAGAGAGAGAGAGAGAGAGAGAGAGAGAGAGAGAGAGAGAGGGACGCGTAGGTAAAGCAGGTGTGTGATAGGAGGGAGAGGGGCGAGGGTAACTGGTGGACGGTTGAGAGAGAGAGAGAGAGAGAGAGAGAGAGAGAGAGAGAGAGAGAGAGAGAGAGAGAGAGAGAGAGAATACCCTTCCCAAGTGCGTACATCATTTTTCTAAACACACACACACACACACACACACACACACACACACACACACACACACACACACACACACACACACACACACACACACACACACACACACACACACAATGAGTGGTGGTTTAGTCTGGAGAGATGCACTTGATAAGCTCCATTGCGCGTGTTTCTGTGTGTGTGTGTGTGTGTGTGTGTGTGTGAGGGATGATGATGATGATAATGATACGCAGTGTATTTGAACGTTACTCAGGATATGATGGGGAGGGGAAACTATGGAATCATTACTCTCATTTTAACGACTAAAGTTACAACACTGCCATCAATTAAACCTGAACTGAAGCTGAACCTCACCTAGGAAACACAAAGCACTGGCAAGACACCATTCTCTGAGTTACGAGCACAGCGGTAAGTCTCACTGTGTGCCTAACTTTCTAAATCAATCAGTCAGTCAATCTCAGTTCCCTCCTCCAGCAGTATTAGCAGCAGGTGAGAGGCAGAAAAGGGTTATGTTGTGGCCATGCATTAACCCTTTGACTGATACTTGGTACGCCTTTTCCTAATTACCACTTTGAGACATCTTTACTTGTTCTACAGCCACATCTAATCTTTGAACTGGGAAGAAATTGCAAAATGTATTCTTTTTTCATCTCCAGTTTTCTTGTAGGTGCTTATAAAGATTTCACTCATTGCTTCTGGTGCTGCTAATTCTTTCGTGTCGCAATGAAAGGGTTAAGTACTACACGTAAATATAGAAAGAGAAAACAAGAATGATCTTAATCTTGGTCTTGATCTTGGTGCTACAGGTGGCTCGGGATCACTCCCCAGCCAGCCCTTTGTATCGGCAACTCCTCTAGGGAAAAAGAAAACGGCAAGCAGAAATCAAAACAGCATCTATCACACCATTAGTTCCTACATGTGTCACGCTTCACTTCACTGTCTCAACCATCCTTTCATGCGTCTATAAACCTTCCCAACGGCACCACTAGCGCCTACATTCATCACACCATCAGTTCCTATATCAATCACACCAATCGTTTTTACATCCAGCACGCCACATTTTCTCCAGTAACTCCATCACAGCCTCAGTTACCCGCTAGTTCATCTCGACACAATCCTGGCAGCAGCACCCTCCATTTCAACAAAGGATGAAAAAAAAAAAAAAAAAAAAAAGATCGGTCATAATAAGTGGATAAAGTTTGTACATGTTGGAAGCACGACATCTCCCAAACACTCGGAGCTTCGTGATACAATACATAGCTTGAACAAAGTGAGGGAGGCCAGGGCATAGTTCGAGACTAGAGGACATGAGCAGAGGATGACCTTGCATGCCTGTTTCTGAAATCTTGTGAGCTGGTGGAGTTGTTGAGTTGTTGCCGCGTGTGGCTGAGGAGGTGGCTGTCAGTGTACACATTGTGAGGGACAGAATACACCCAGGCCTGTATACTGAAACACTGCTCTCTCTCTCTTTCTCTCTTTCTCCACGACTGTTTTTCAAGGCCACATAGATGACTAGCCGGGTTCTCAAGAGTGTTTCTCCTGTTCGTAATGTAGAAATGTTGTTAATTTGCCCCCGTGTCACTTCAACTAAATAAAGCCTTTGGGAAGTAGTGGAGGTGCAGCCAGGAGGGTTTCAGAATGTGGTCCTTGCTTGTGTCCATGTGCCGAGGATGCTGCGTCGTCTGTTTCTACTCTTCCTTCTCCGTTTCGTCTTTCTTATTAATCCGAATTTGTTTTATTGATAGTTTTTGTATATACTTAATTATTTGATGACTTCCTTTCTTGGTTTCTTGTTTGGAAG
>NC_087172.1:14704929-14717429 GCF_035594125.1 Scylla paramamosain
AATCACCACTCAACTCTTTCTTCTTCCATTTCTCTTTTACTTCACCTCCCATCACTTTCCCCATCACTACCCCGTTACGAAGACTTCCCCCATCACTTCTCTTCCTGTTTACTTCCTCCCCATCACTTCACACCTATTATATTTTCCCATCACCGTAACTTTTCAGTGACAACCTTTTCAACATCCTTCCCCACCTTTCCTCCTCTTCTTCTTCCTCTTCCTCCGATGCTCCTACCCTTGAATGGGAGGAACTGGTTTACTCTCACAAAGACCAGATTATCCTCCTCCTCCTCCTCCTCCTCCTCCTCCTCCTCCTCCTCCTCCTCCTCCTCCTCCTCCTCCTCCTCCTGTGACCTGCCTGTTTGTCACTGTTCAGTAAGGTTATTTATATCGTTCAACTTTTCTTTATTTCCTCTTCTCCCCTTCTCTTCTCTTCTCTTCTCTTCTCTTCTCTTCTCTTTTCTTCTCTTCTCATTTTATTCCTTCTCTTTATTTTTTTTTAATTGATTTGCTTTTTTTTGTTATTCTGTCTTCTGTTTTTCGTCTCCTTTATCTTATTTTATCTTGCTTTATCTTCTCTTCCCCTTTTTGTCTCCTATTTCGTTCCCTTCCCTTCCCTTCAGTTATCTTTCTTTCCCTTTCTTCTGTTCAATTTCAGTCTTATTCTTTCTTAGCTTTGTTTTATTTTCCTCTTTTTTTTCCCTTTCCTTCACTTCCTCTCCCTTCAAATCCTCAGTTTTCATTTTCATTCCCTATTCTTCCCTTCTTTTCCCTTCCCTTTCTCTTCATCCCCCTTTCTCATCGTTATCTTATCCCTTTCCACTCTTTTCTTCCATCCCCTTCTCTTCCCTTCTCCCCTCCAGTATCATCCCTTCCCTCTCCCCGTCCCTCTCTGTCACCAGCTTAGCCAATCAAAACACAGCAGGTAGTACAAGAGCGGTTCCTATTGGTCAAGAAGGAGAACAAAGTGGCTTGTGATATTGACTGATTGACTGCTTGATTTGATTGACAGGAGAGAGAGAGAGAGAGAGAGAGAGAGAGAGAGAGAGAGAGAGAGAGAGAGAGAGAGAGAGAGAGAGAGAGAGAGAGAGAGAGATTTGTTTGATGTTAAATGTTGGATCTTTCTCTGAACATGGCGTCAGTAACAGTTAAAAATTGAATACTAAACAACAATACGAGGAGGAAGAGGAGGAAGAAAAAAGTTGATAAAAGAGAGACAAAATAAAGAACTGTACGCATTAGTGATGGTATGAAGATGATTATGTCCTTTCCTTTCATCCTTCTCTTCCCCTCACACTCTTTTTTAGTCCCCCTCCCTTCCTTCTCTTCCCCCACTAACAACATGCCTGCGGGGAGTGTGCTGGTGGTGGTCGTGGCGGTGGGAGATGGAGTGACAGGAAGACTAGAAGGTTACTATGAGGTGTTGAGGTAGAAGAGGCGGTGATGCAGCTTCTAACACTTTATCGTCTTTCATCTTACATTTCACGAGCTCAGTTATTGGAGTTTTCAAGAGTGCTTTCATGGTTCTTGTGCTAGATTAAGGGTGACGCAGTGAAGTTAAATATAAGTAGTTCATATGACATTTATTTATATCTAACAAGCTGCAGTGGAAGGTGTTGGTATATTCAAGAGGGTTTTCATGATTCTAGTGATGGTTTGATTAAGGGTGACGTTGTGAAGTTAAATATTTGTAGTTCACAAGACTATTCGTAAACATCTTTTGGTATTTTTATGTCTTACAAGCTGCAGTGGAGGGTGCTGGTGTATTCAAAAGCACTTTCATGATTCTAGTGATCGATTAGGGCTAACTAAGTGAAGTTAACGTGTAACTCACTAGACAATTCCAAAAAAAAAGTTTCTCAGTTTTATATTTAACAAGCTGCTGTGGAAGACATTATTGGCACATTGAAGAGAGCATTCATGGTTCTAGTGACGGTTAACCCTTTCACTGCTAGTCAGTCTTTCCCTTCATCATCTGTAACTTTTGAAAGACATGTTTTTATACGACAGTCTTAACAAAAAATAAGTAAATAAAAGAAGAAAGAAGTGTATTTGTTAAAGATCATATTAACCTCATATTTTTCTCCTCCACGTCCACCCAAACAATGCATTACAGTGAACTCAGCGTTAACCTAAGACGACCATTGCAGCGGAAGGGTTAAAACAAGAGAGAGAGAGAGAGAGAGAAAAAAAAAAAACATTACAAAGAACTCAATCACATGTCGCCTTTGAAAAAAAAAAGTCCCCTTGAGAGAATGAAATCTTTAACAAGTCTTCGATACATAGTAGATAGCAAATAGCGATGATAAATGTCCTTCCTGGGGTACGAAGATACATGAAAGGTGATGATCATTTTGGTGGACGATAAATAAATAGATAGGCTTTATAAAGAGGGTGAAAGGGATGATAATAGAAGCGACAGGTGTGTTTTGAAGGGGTGATAGGTTAAGGTGAATAGCATGTTTGTTTTTGTAAGGTGAGGGGTGATTACAGGTGTGTTTAACTTGTTAGGTCCAGTGGGTGAAGGGATGATAGGTAAGTGTGGTTAAAGGGTGATGGAGCAAGATAGGGGTGATGACAGGTGTGTAATGAATAGGTCGTTAGCAGGGGTGATAGGAGAGTAGACAGGTGTGTAGTGTGGTGAGAGAGTGACTGATAGGTTGCCAGGGGTCTGAGGTGTGACAGGTGTGAGAAGAGATCGCAGGTGTGCTTGTGTGGTTAGATTAATTGATAGGCAGGTATCATGGCGCGAAGATTCTAGATAAAAATTTCAATACCTTCAGTTTTAGGTAAGCTTTTTAGACTAGGAACTGACACCTTATAGAACCTTTTTTGTCGCCCTTGGCCAGATTGCCTCTTACACTAAAAAATAAATAAATAAATAAATAAATAAAAGGTAATTGGCGCCACAAGAGAGGACGTATGCAATTATTAAGGCAGTTAAGTTGATAGGTAAAAAAAAAAAAAAGAGATTGATATGTTTTGGCGTCGCTAGAGAGAGCGTATGCATTTATTATAGGCAGGGAACAAGGTCAGTGGGCAGGTGGGTGTCGCAGTGGGGTCATGGGGGTGATGGGTTGGGGGCCAGGTGGGTCATGGGGTGATAGGGGGTGCTGTGCTTCGGGGATGAAAGGTCAGAGTTTAGGTGCCCTTTTGTTTTCACCTGCCAACATGAGGACCCGGGGGAAGCTGTCTGGGTAACCTGGCTGAATAACTCGTCACCTGTGCCCTCCCTCACCCCCCCACTCACCCCTCACCCCTCAGCCTCCCTCACCTTCAGTCCCTCACCTTCAGTCACATTCCTCCACCTCCCTCAGCCTCTCTCCTCATCTCTATCTCCCTTATCATCACTCCCTCATTTCCTTCCCCCTTTACTTCACCTGTCACCTCACCCCCTCACCTACCTCCCTCGGTTCTTCGTCCCCTCTGCCCCCCATCCTCATCTCCCTCACCTTTACCCCTTCAGTCTCGCATCTTCACCCCTTCATCTCTCTTTCCCTCCCATCCCTTATTCCTTTTCATTTTTATGCCTCATCTCTCTCCTTCCTCTTCTCTTTTTCTTCTTCCTCATTCCTTCAATCTCCCTGTGTCTCATCCCATCACTCCTTCACCTCTTACTCATTCTTTCTCTCATTCCTCTCCCTCCCCTCATCTATTTCTCCTCTCACTCCTTCCCTCCCTCTCCCTCTCTCTCTCTCCATGTCGTTTCAAGTTCATGCCACGCCCCTCTTCATCTCACTCTAACTCTCCCTTACTCTCACCTCTCCCTCTCTTCCTCCCCTTCCTAACATCTTTTAATTCCCCTGTCCCTCTCTCCCCTTTCGTACATTTGATTCTCTCTCTCTCTCTCTCTCTCTCTCTCTCTCTCTCTCTCTCTCTCTCTCTCTCTCTCTCTCTCTCTCTCTCTCTCTCTCTCTCTCTCTCTCGCTCTCGTTCCGCAGCCCCAGTTTCTTCCTCACTGTTCTTCCTTTAAGTCTCTCTCTCTCTCTCTCTCTCTCTCTCTCTCTCTCTCTCTCTCTCTCTCTCTCTCTCTCTCTCTCTCTCTCTCTCTCTCTCTCTCTCTCTCTCTCTCTCTCTCTCTCTCTCATTAGTTGATTACCTGTGCTAGTTTTAAAGAATTCACTCACCACCTATAATCCCAGGTGAGAGGGAGGGTTGGGGGCAAGAGGGGGCTTTGGGGGGACTGGGGTAACAGGTAGGGCAGGTAAGTATGGTCAGGTAGACAGGTGAGGTGAAAGGACAGGTAAGGAGACGTAAGGGTAGGATTTAATTTACCTCTCTTCGTTTTCTTTCTCGTTTTCTTTCTCACCTTGACCACGTACGGCATTGCTTTAAGTGTACCCTCAGGACTCCCGTTTTTTGTTTACTTGCCATCTCTCCGTTTTTTGTTTACTGTAGTCATTCTCTCTCTCTCTCTCTCTCTCTCTCTCTCTCTCTCTCTCTCTCTCTCTCTCTCTCTCTCTCTCTCTCTCTCTCTCTCTCTCTCTCTCTCTCTCTCTCTCTCTCGTCCCAAGGCGATGTACTCTTTAAAACTCTCCTGCTTAGGCTTAAATGGAAAGGCGATGAAAGACTACAGTGACGCATTACGCTTCTCTTTTGTCTTTTTTCTTCTATACCTTTACCTGCCGCTTTCTCACTTTTTACCTGGCTAGGCCCACGTGGGTATTTGTGCATTTTTTACTCTCTCTCTCTCTCTCTCTCTCTCTCTCTCTCTCTCTCTCTCTCTCTCTCTCTCTCTCTCTCTCTCTCTCTCTCTCTCTCTCTCTCTCTCTCTCTCTCTCTCTCTCTCTCTCTCTCGCCACATCGTCATTTAATCAGGTAGAAATACAGGCCAGACAGGTTAATTACTCCAGGCTTCTCGTTAATTACACTCTACCTGTGTGAGAAGGTGCTACCTGGCGGATGCTTTCATTAGCTATATAGGTGAATGTGCCGTGTTTCTGGCCCCGCTTAGCTATTTTGGCTTCAATGCTCCTGTCTTCCCTGTTATGTGTGGGTGTGACGAGGGTGGTGGAATGTTAGTTTGGGTCACGTTTCCACAGCTAGGTGGATGTGTGGTGGCTAGTGAGTGATGGGATTAGTGTGTTGTGGTGGTGGTCGTTTCTGAGACAGGTAATATGTATGTTTTATTTATTTGTTTATTGTTTTTTAGGGGGCTGAAATAAAGCTTAGTACTTACAACTATTGGGTCACTTTTTTACTGGTAGATGGGTGTGTGGTGGCTAGTGAGTGTGCGTGTGTGTGTGTGTGTGGGTGTTTTCTGGGACAGCTGGTAGTTTTTTTATGTAAGAGGGCACTAGGGGGCTGAAATAAAGCCTAGTACTTACAGGTATTGGGTCATTTTTTCACAGGTAGGCATAGGTAGGCATACGTTGGCTTGTGAGTGAGGGATTAGTGTGATGGTCAGACAGTTGACGTTTTATTTATTTATTTATTATTTTTTATTATGTAAGACGGGCACTGTACTTACTGAAATAGAGCCTGGTACTTACAACTATTATAAAAAGAAAACTACCTAGTGTTAATTCAATGCACAGCTTCACTCTCTTGAAATAGAAATAAGAAAAATACGAACTGTTCAAAAGCTGTTCATATGTTCTCGAGTCAGGTGTCAAAGGTGTCGAAACGTGTAGTGGTTCTGTTCCAAAGACTACCCACTGTTGACTCGAAGCACAGGTAATATCACTCGCTCCTTATAAATTATTTTACCTGAAAGTCTGAACTGTTCTGAAAATGTTAATATGTTTTCGAGTTAAATAGAGTCCAATACTTACTACACTTATCACAACGACTACTGCTTGTGACTCGAAGCACAGGTAATACCATTCGCTCCTTATAAATTATTTTACCTGAAAGTCTGAACTGTTCTGAAAATGTTAATAATATGTCCCTTTCTTCTCCGTTGGGCTCCTCCGATCACAATCTCATATCTTTATCTTGTCCTATCACTCCAATCCCTCCTCAGGATCCCCCTAAGCGAAGGTGCCTCTGGCGTTTTGCCTCTGCTAGTTGGGGGGACCTGAGGCGGTATTTTGCTGATTTTCCTTGGAATGACTACTGCTTCCGTGTCAGAGACCCGTCTTTATGTGCTGAGCGCATAACAGAGGTGATAGTGTCTGGCATGGAGGCGTACATTCCTCACTCTTTTTCTCGTCCTAAACCTTCTAAACCTTGGTTTAACACAGCTTGTTCTCGTGCTATACATGATAGAGAGGTGGCCCACAAAAGGTACTTAAGCCTTCCTTCACCAGAATCTCATGCACTTTATATTTCTGCCCGGAACCATGCCAAGTCTGTTCTCCAACTAGCCAAAAACTCCTTCATTAACAGAAAATGTCAAAACCTTTCAAGATCTAACTCCCCTCGTGATTTCTGGCATCTAGTCAAAAATATCTCCAATAACTTTGCTTCTTCTTCTTTCCTCCTCTACTTCAACCAGATGGCACCACTGCTATCACATCTATTTCTAAAGCTGAACTCTTTGCTCAAACCTTTGCTAAAAACTCTACCTTGGACGATTCTGGGCTTGTTCCTCCCTCTCCACCCTCTGACTACTTCATGCCTCGTATTAAAATTCTTCGTAATGATGTTTTCCATGCCCTCGCTGGCCTAAACCCTCGGAAGGCTTATGGACCTGATGGGGTCCTTCCTATTGTTCTCCGAAACTGTGCCTCCGTGCTTGCACCTTGCCTAGTCAAACTCTTTCAGCTCTGTCTGTCAACATCTACCTTTCCTTCTTGCTGGAAGTTTGCCTACATTCAACCTGTTCCTAAAAAGGGTGACCGCTCTAATCCCTCAAACTACCGTCCTATTGCTTTAATTTCCTGCTTATCTAAAGTTTTTGAATCTATCCTCAACAGGAAGATTCTTAAACATCTATCACTTCACAACCTTCTATCTGATCGCCAGTATGGGTTCTGTCAAGGCTGCTCTACTGGTGATCTTCTGGCTTTCCTTACTGAGTCTCGGTCATCCTCTTTTAGAGACTTTGGTGAAACTTTTGCTGTTGCCTTGGACATATCAAAAGCCTTTGATAGAGTCTGGCACAAAGCTTTTGATTTCCAAACTACCCTCCTACGGTTTCTATCCTTCTCTCTGTAACTTCATCTCAAGTTTCCTTTCTGACCGTTCTATTGCTGCTGTGGTAGACGGTCACTGTTCTTCTCCTAAATCTATTAACAGTGGTGTTCCTCAGGGTTCTGTCCTGTCACCCACTCTCTTCTTATTATTCATTAATGATCTTCTAAACCAAACTTCTTGTCCTATCCAATCCTATGCTGATGATACCACCCTGCACTTTTCCACGTCTTTTCATAGACGTCCAACCCTTCAGGAGGTAAACATATCACGCAGGGAAGCCACAGAACGCCTGACTTCTGATCTTTCTAAAATTTCTGATTGGGGCAGAGTAAACTTGGTATTGTTCAATGCCTCAAAAACTCAATTCCTCCATCTATCAACTCGACACAATCTTCCTGACAACTATCCCCTCTTCTTCAATGACACTCAACTGTCCCCCTCTTCTACACTGAACATCCTCGGTCTGTCCTTTACTTATAATCTGAACTGGAAACTTCACATCTCATCTCTAGCTAAAACAGCTTCTATGAAGTTAGGTGTTCTGAGACATCTCCGCCAGTTTTTCTCACCCCCCAGCTGCTAACTCTGTACAAGGGCCTTATCCGTCCATGTATGGAGTATGCTTCACATGTCTGGGGGTTCCACTCATACTGCTGTTCTAGACAGGGTGGAATCAAAAAGCTTTTCGTCTCATCAACTCCTCTCCTCTAACTGACTGTCTTCAGCCTCTCTCTCACCGCCGCAATGTTGCATCTCTAGCTGTCTTCTACTGCTATTTTCATGGTAACTGCTCTTCTGATCTTGCTAACTGCATGCCTCCCCTCCTTCCGCGGCCTCGCTGCACAAGACTTTCTTCTTTCTCTCACTCCTATTCTGTCCACCTCTCTAACGCAAGAGTTAACCAGTATTCTCAATCATTCATCCCTTTCTCTGGTAAACTCTGGAACTCCTTGCCTGCTTCTGTATTTCCACCTTCCTATGACTTGAATTCCTTCAAGAGGGAGGTTTCAGGACACTTATCCACCAATTTTTGACCACTGCTTTGACCCTTTTGGGGACTGGCATTTCAGTGGGCATTTTTTTTTTATTGGATTTTTGTTGCCCTTGGCCAGTGTCCTTCCTACATAAAAAAAAAAAAAAAAAAAAAAAAAAAATGTTTTCGAGTTAAATAGAGTCTAATACTTACACCTATCACAAAGACTACTGCTTGTGACTCGAAGCACAGGTAATACCACTCACTTCTTTCAAAATGTGTTATCTGGGGCCCCTGGGGATGCTAATATGCTCTTTAGAGTCCAACACTTACAACTGTCACAAGACTACCTGACTTGCTACTATTAACTCAACAGGTAACACCACTCATGACCCCCTTAAGCCTTAAAATCCGGATGGCTTCTTGAAACGTATCAAATCAGTCCATTCCAACTTGAAAATCGTACAAAACTAGATATTTAAAGATAGAGAAATTTACTTTACACAACTCACACCTCGTTGATTTGAAGACAGCACCCGTCAAACTTAGACAGACCATTTCATCTCGCCTTAAATGAAAGTACAAGTCAACCACGTGATTCAGAAGGTTTAAAAAAAAACAAAAAATAAAATAAAATCTTCACTATTCTAAAACCATTAACATATTGAGTTAATTGCCAAAAATACCACCACATATTGAAACAGACTCCATTACTTCCATTGCAAAAGACACCGCACCATTAACTAAAGCCACAGGTAACTTAACCCTTTCAAACATTATAATAAACCTTACCTGTTCCAAAGGCGTAATGCAATACAACCTGATAACCATCGTCACAAACAAAAGTCAGGTACGTTATTGCTTTTTTACCTTGATTACTTAGTGCAGTGTATTTTTTTGGCGTATTTACCTGTTGGTTTGAGGTTAATTGCGAGGCTTTGATGGCGCGGCTTCATCAGGGTGCCACAGACCAGCGGGTATTGCGTGTGTGTGTGTGTGTGTGTGTGTGTGTGTGTGGAGGGAAGCTGTATTATAGAGATAAGAGATGGTTGGGGTGTGGTTTGTGTGCTTGTTGTTGTTGTTGTTGTTGTTGTTGTTGTTGTTGTTGTTGTTGTTGTTGTTGTTGTTGTTCACCACCACTACTACAACCACCCTTCCCCTACATAATTTTCCCAGAACGTGGCGGTAAGTAAAACTTCTTGGGATGGCGGGTGACGCAAAACACACACACACACACACACACACACACACACACACACACACACACACACACACACACACACACACACACACACACACACACACACACACACACACACACACACACAGTTTCTTCTTTCTTTTCTTTCCTTTACACAACCTTTTTTTGTCCTAGTGTTGGTCGAAGGCTGTGTCACACTCCCCACTCCCCGTCACCGTCACACTCTTGTCGTGACGGAGGTTGAATAATAGTGTCACGGTCTGCTGGCACTGGCGTCACAACACACACACACACACACAAACACGCACCTTTACACAGAACACAAAGCCACGAACACCACATAAGAGAGAGAGAGAGAGAGAGAGAGAGAGAGAGAGAGAGAGAGAGACTTAATAAAGAAGACGGTGTATGTGTATAGTGTATTATCTGTATAGCGTGATAATAATAGATGGGTGTCGGGGCGGCCACGTGTGTGAGGGGAGAGAGAGAGGGAGAGGGGAAGAGGAAAGGGGAAAAAGAGGGGAAAGGAGAGAGAGGGAGAGGTTTGTATGGAAAAGGCAGACAGACAAGCAGGTAAACAGTCACGCACGCACTCACGCACACGCACACACACACGGGAGGGTTGGCTTGGATAATACGTACACACACACGCACATATGGCTTGGAGGGAGGGGACACACACTCATAAACAAACACACACACACACACACACACACACACACACACACACACACACACACACACACACACACACACACACAAACGAACAAACATCCCCCCTCCCTATTTCCTCCCAACACCTGATTCATACTTCCCCTCCCTTTATCACTCCCCTCCCTCCCCTCCCCTTATCACCCCCCTCCCTCCCTCCCCTCCCCTTTCTCTCTACAGCTTTATTCAATATGAGCTCAAATTAGACATGATTACCTCCCCCTCCCCCCCACCCGTTGCTCGTGCTGGGGGGGATAAAGGGAAGGAAATAGGAGAAAGGAAGGGAGAGAGAGAGAGAGAGAGAGAGAGAGAGAGAGGGAAAGGAAGGAAAGTATAGGGTAATAAGAAAGGGTGGAGGAAAGGAAGGAAAAATGGAGAGAAGAAAGGAGGAAGGAAAGAATAGGTGATAAGAGGGAGAGATGAAGAAAGAGATGAGAGAAGGGAGGAAAGAAGAGAGAGCAAGGGAAAGGTGTGTGTGTGTGTGTGTGTGTGTGTGTGTGTGTGTGTGTGTGTGTGTGTGTGTGTGTGTGTGTGTGATGGCGGCACATTTTACGGTTGAGTGAAAAAAGGGATTACACCACTAATTATATCTGACTTGTTTTGGTAATTATTGCCTGTGACTACTACTACTACTACTACTACTACTACTACTACTACTACTACTACTACTACTACTACTATTACCTATATTTCTACTACAATTACTACTGTTTTATTTGTTTTCTTCCTCTTTTCATCCTTTCTTTTTTTCGTATCCTTTCTATCTCCATTTCCTTTCTTTCAATATTCTTCCACCACCACCACCACCACCACCACCACCACCACCACCACATTCACGCCCCCTCCCTCCCCCTCCATCTCCCTCCTACTCCCACACTCCCTCTTTCCACCCACGCAATTTAAATCGATCTTGCCTGGTATCGACCTCTCTCCTCGTCCCCTCTGACCACCTCGAACCCCGTACCCAACAAGCCAGCAAGCCAATGAGCCAACACGCCACGTTCTGAAGATGCTGGAGGGAAAAAGGTCTTATCAGTGATGTTAGGTCCATTTGTGCTTGACGAAAGGTTTGGGAAATGGGAGGGGATGGGGAGGGGATGGGGAAAGGGGGAAAATGGGAAAGGAAGGGGTATTATGGTGTTTTATTTGTACTCTCTCTCTCTCTCTCTCTCTCTCTCTCTCTCTCTCTCTCTCTCTCTCTCTCTCTCTCTCTCTCTCTCTCTCTCTCTCTCTCTCTCTCTCTCTCTCTCTCTCTCTCTCTGGCATCATCTACTTGAATCTGTACCTACGACCTACGTGAGAGAGAGAGAGAGAGAGAGAGAGAGAGAGAGAGAGAGAGAGAGAGAGAGAGAGAGAGAGAGAGAGTACATATTGGCGCCTGACATCACACACCTAAAGTCCTCCCTTCTCTTTCCCCTCTCTTTCCTCTCCCTTCCCCTCTCCTCTCCCCTTTCCCTCTCCCCTCCCTTCCCTTCTCCCCCTCCCCTCCCCTCTGACTCACCCACTGCTTTAGATTATTATTGAAATCCCAGTTGGGGAGGACAGCTTGTTCCGTCACGTGACTCTCTCCCCTCTACCCTCACCCTCTCCCCTCACTCTCTCCCCTCACCTGTACTTTTCCCTCCCTTAACACACCTGGTAACTTGTAATGATCTTTCCCGTGGGAGGTGTTGGCTGGGTGTGTTGTTGTTGTTGTTGTTGTTGTTGTTGTTGTTGTTGTTGTTGTTGTTGTTGTTGTTGTTGTTGTTGTTGTTGTTGTTGTTGTGGTGGTGGTGGTGGTTTATTGATAAGTTGATCGGTTTTTACTACTTCTACTTTACTACTTTTACTACTACTTCTACTTTACTACTTCTATTATTATTATTATTATTATTATTATTATTATTATTATTATTATTATTATTATTATTATTATTATTATTCATGTGCGTTTTTCTTGTGTGCGTTTCAGGTGAGGCCCGAGCGTGTGCGTAACTGGGGACGCGGTTATGTAAGTACGATGTGTGTGTGTGTGTGTGTGTGTGTGTGTGTGTGTGTGTGTGTGTGTATAAACTTTCCATTCCTTTTTATTTTTCTATCGTATTTTCGTAAGTTTTAATGATGTTTCGTATCATCACGAGAAAAAAAAAACACAAAGGGTCACAAAGGAAGAACAAAATGCGGCACAATACTCTCTACATTTAGTTCATTTGAGGATGTGATGTGTTAAGTTAATATAGGTTAGGTTAGATTAGATTAAGTCTGGCCAGTTCAAGTAAGATCAGGTTGAATTAGGTCAGGTTAAGTTCGGTCAGGTTAGGTTAGGTTAGGTTATGTTGGGTTAAGTCAGTTCAGGTTGGATTAGGTTAAGTTAGTCCAAGTTAGGTTGAGGTAGATTAGGTTAGGTTAAGGTTAGGTTAGGTTAGGTTACACTATTGAAGCAGTTGTTGTTGTAAAGACGAAGGTTACTATCCCAGTTCGTTCTAATATTAGTAATAGTAGAAGCAGTAGTAGTAGTAATAATAGTAGTAGTAGCAGTTGTTGTATAGTAGACAG
>NC_087172.1:14737429-14742429 GCF_035594125.1 Scylla paramamosain
CAGGTGATCACGTGGCTGTGTTTGTGTTTACCTGGCGTGTGTGCGTGAGTGGCGGGGGGGAGAGAGAGAGAGGGAGAGGTTAGGTTTGTAGGTAGAGGAAGGTAGGGGGAGAGAGGAGTGAGGGAGGACAGGTGATGGAAGGGAGGGGGAGAGAAAGAGGGAGAGGATAATGTTGGGGGGTGTTATTGAGTACCGTGAAGGGAAGTAATCGTGTTTGGGAGAGTGGAGGGGAGAGGGGAGAGGGAGAGGGAGGGAGTTGTCACATGTTAGAGTGGAGAAGGAGAAGAAGGGAAGGGGAGGAAGTAAGACTGAATGAGGGGAAGGAGTAAAAGGGTAAGGAAAGAGGAGGGAGGGACGTGAGGGGAAAGGGGGAGGAGGAGAGAGAAAAAGGAAGAAGAAAGGAATAAGGAGGCGGGGGAGAAATAAAGAGTGGAGGAGAAGGTGAGAGAATGAGAGTTAGGTGTGTGAGATATGGTGGAGAGGAACATGCAAGGGGGTGAAAAAAAGGGAGGGGATTTGTACGGGGAGAGGGAGAGGGGAGGGAAAAGGGGGGATGGTGAGGGGAGAGGAAGAGGTGCTATTTTAGTTAGAGAGAACACGTACTGTGGGTGTGAAAAAGAGGAAAAGGTGAGGAAGAACAGAGAAGGGGAAAGTTACTGGGGTTCTCAAGGGTGTTTTGATGATTCTAGTGAAGTAATTGGTGTTTTCAAAGGTGTTGTGATTGTAGAGATGGTTAGTGGAAGTTAGTGGGGGTTCTCAAGGGTGTTTTCATGATTCTAGTAGCCACTGGTGTTTTCAAAGGTGTCATGATTCTAGAGATAGTGGAAGTTAGTGGGGTTCTCAAGGGTGTTTTCATGATTCTAGTAGCCATTGGTGTTTTCAAAGGTGTTGTCCTGATGCTAGAGACAGTTCAACAATAACCCCCCCCCCAAAGTAATCACCTGCGTGGCTTTTGTAGACTGGTGATGAGAGAACAAGGGAGCAGTGAGAGAAGAGAGGCAAGGTAGTGGTGGTGGTGGTGGTGGTGGTGGTGGTATTCACATGCATAATTAACCTGGTATGGGTGAGTGTGGCGGGACGGAACAGGTATGACAGGTGTGGTAATGGAGCTCTAAGGCACTTGTGTGGTGTACGACAGGTGTGTGTGTGTGTGTGTGTGTGTGTGTGTGTGTGTGTGTGTGTGTGTGTGTGTGTTGACTTCATTTTCTTTGTTTATTTATTTGTTATTTATTCCATTACATTTATATGTATTATTTAATGTATTTTATTATTATTATTATTTATTTTTACTTCTTCTTCTTCTTCTTCTTCTTCTTCTTCTTCTTCTTCTTCTTCTTCTTCTTCTTCTTCTTCTTCTTTTCATAGTGACGAGATGAAGGAGTTCGTTATTCTCTCTCTCTCTCTCTCTCTCTCTCTCTCTCTCTCTCTCTCTCTCTCTCTCTCTCTCTCTCTCTCTCTCTCTCTCTCTCTCTCATGTATTTGCTTTCTTTCTATCTGTTTTACATTTTTATATTTGCTTTTCATTAAATTAATTTTTCCCCATTTTCTTGCCCTTTTAATTATGTTTGTGGTGTAAATCTCTCTCTCTCTCTCTCTCTCTCTCTCTCTCTCTCTCTCTCTCTCTCTCTCTCTCTCTCTCTCTCTCTCTCTCTCTCTCTCTCTCTCTCTCTCTCTCCACATACACAAACAAAAATAGCGGAGAGAGAGAGAGAGAGAGAGAGAGAGAGAGAGAGAGAGAGAGAGAGAATAATCCGTCACGGGGGTCTCAGTTCTCACAGCCTCAATCCTTCTCATAATTTACTTAACTCGATGAGAGAGAGAGAGAGAGAGAGAGAGAGAGAGAGAGAGAGAGAGAGAGAGAGAGAGAGAGGGGGGGGGGCTGGGGGACATCATGAGAGTTAATAAGTAGGACGATGAGAGAGAGAGAGAGAGAGAGAGAGAGAGAGAGAGAGAGAGAGAGAGAGAGAGAGAGAGAGAGAGAGAGAGAGAGTTGTTGATGGCTGCAAGAGTAGTCATGTTTACTTCCCTCTCCCATTCCTCTCCCTTCCCTCTCCCTTTCCTCTCCCTTCCTCTCTCTTCCTCCCCTTCCTTATCCTCCTCCCTCCCTCCTTTTCTTCTATACAAAAGAGTTACCCCTTTCCTCCCTTTTTATTATTTTATTATTTCTTTATTTATTTATCAAGGCTGGTGTGAAAGAGGAGGAGGAAGAGGAGGTGGAGGAGGAGGAGGAGGTAGGAAGGGAGGGAGGGAGGAAAAGAAAGATGGAATAAGGGAAGTGAATGAAGCAGTAGGTGGTCTCTCTCTCTCTCTCTCTCTCTCTCTCTCTCTCTCTCTCTCTCTCTCTCTCTCTCTCTCTCTCTCTCTCTCTCTCTCTCTCTCTCTCTCTCTCTCTCTCTCTCTCTCTCACGTGAGGCTTTTGCTGTTGCTGACTCCTCCTCCTCCTCCTCCTCCTCCTCCTCCTCCTCCTCCTCCTCCTCCTCCTCCTCCTCCTCCTCCTCCTCCTCCTCTTCTTCTTCTTCTTCTTCTTCTTCTTCTTCTTCTTCTTCTTCTTCTTCTTCTTCTTCTTCTTCTTCTTCTTCTTGCTCACTTATTTATCAATTTTTGTCTTTTTATTTTCTTGATTTAGTTTTTCTTTGATATTTTTTTTACTTCTTTTATTTTTACTTTTTATTTTTATTTTGTTTTTGTTGTTGTTTACTGATAGAGAATTATTGTCTTTTATGTTGTTTCCTTCTTTCTTTTCTTTTTTTATTGTCCTTATTTTCTTTTTTGTTTAATTTTTCTTTTATTTTTTCTTATTGCTATTATCTTCTTCTTCTTCTTCTTCTTCTTCTTCTTCTTCTTCTTCTTCTTCTTCTTCTCAAACTTTCCTTCTTATTTATCTCCTCTCCCTTTCCCTCTTTCCCTTTCCCTTCACCCTCTTCCTTCTTAACTTCCCTACTTCCTCTTCCTCTCCTTCCCTCCCTTCCTCCCCCTTCTTTTAGCTCAACTGACCTCGATCTCCTCCTCCTCCTCCTCCTCCTCCTCCTCCTCCTCCTCCTCCTCCTCCTCCTCCTCCTCCTCCTCCTCCTCCTCCTCCTCCTCCTCCTCCTCCAACCTTTTTCATATATGTTCACTTTTATTATTTTTTCGTTCACAGACTCTCTCTCTCTCTCTCTCTCTCTCTCTCTCTCTCTCTCTCTCTCTCTCTCTCTCTCTCTCTCTCTCTCTCTCTCTCTCTCTCTCTCTCTCTCTCTCTCTCTCTCTCTCTCGGTGTATCTGACTACTTATAGGGTATATTATAACCCTGATCCTCCTCCTCCTCCTCCTCCTCCTCCTCCTCCTCCTCCTTGTTCTCCTCCTCCTCCTCCTTGTTCTCCTCCTCCTCCTCCCTCACTGCTGCCATGGAGGTAAAACATGGAGAGGAAAAGAAGAGGAGGGAAGGAGAGAGAGAGAGAGAGAGAGAGAGAGAGAGAGAGAGAGAGAGAGAGAGAGAGAGAGAGAGAGAATGTTGAAGGTCGTTGTGCTGGTTATTGTTGTTGTTGTTGTTGTTGTTGTTGTTGTTGTTGTTGTTGTTGTTGTTGTTGTTGTTGTTCATATTTTTTTATTTCTCCCTCTTTTTATTTCTTATTCTTATTTATTTCATTACTATTACTTGTGTTTATTGCATGTACACTTATTCATTCTTCATATTTTCTTTCCTCCTCCAATAACAACAATAATATTCCTCTCTCTCTCTCTCTCTCTCTCTCTCTCTCTCTCTCTCTCTCTCTCTCTCTCTCTCTCTCTCTCTCTCTCTCTCTCTCTCTCTCTCTCTCTCTCTCATGCGATTGATTACAGTCAGTTAGAGGAGTTTAAGATGTTCACTTGGGCATCCTGTTTGGGTAAAGGGTTGGGGGGAGGGAGGGGGAGGGGGAGGAGTGAGAGGGAGAGTGAGAGGGAGAGGGAGAAGGAGGGTGGAAGAGGAAAGGAGGTTAGAATGCTGTTAACTAGTCTTGTTTTCGTTTTCTTTACTTTCTTTGTTTTTCTTTATTCTTGTGTTTGTTTATCGTTTATTATTATTTATTTATTTATTGTTTATTTATTTACTTTGTGGTGTCCAGTGTGTGTGTGTGTGTGTTTGTTTATCGTCTCGTCATCTTTTCCCTCTTCCCTTTCATCTATTTTCCTTTCTTTTCTCTTCCACGTGTGAGGGAAGGGAAGGAGGAGGAAGGGAGATGAGTGGAGATTAGTCAGAGCAAGAGATGATAACTGCTGCCTTGCTCTCTCTCTCTCTCTCTCTCTCTCTCTCTCTCTCTCTCTCTCTCTCTCTCTCTCTCTCTCTCTCTCTCTCTCTCTCTCTCTCTCTCTCTCTCTCTCTCTCTCTCTCTCATCCCTTCCCTCCCTCCTTGATATCGTCAGTGATCACTTCCAGTTGACTTCCCTCCCCTTTTCCTTTCCTCCCTCCCTCCCTCCCTCCCTCCCTCCCTCCCTCCCTCTCTCCTTCACTTCTTCACTCCCATCCTTCTATGCCTTGCTCCCTTTTTGCCTGCTGCACATTTTGTCCGTCTTCTCATCCTCCTCCTCCCCTCTCCCCTCTCCTCCTCCTGACGAAGGTATGAAGGCAAATTTGGAGTGGCGGGGCGTCATCTGATACTCAGGAGGTTGGGAATGTGGGGAAGGGAAGGGTGTACCTCCCCTTCATCCTCCTCTCCTTCCTTGCCTTCTGCAGCGCCTTCTCCTTGCGGCGTGTTACCTTTGCTACTAGTCACCTGCTGCACGTGTACCAGGTGTTGCCTACCTGTCGTGGCTTACCTGTGCTAAGACCCCGGGGCGTGATCTGGTTCTGCCCCTTATCACCCTTCATGGGGGGGACGGGTTGGGTAGAGGGGGTGCTTCTGACGGTGTTGATGTTGGTGGAGCGCGTGATGATGTGGTGCCCTGCCTGCAAGATGCCCCTGCAGCATCCTGCTGTGTGACTCTTGGCGCGCCGGGCGGGGAGTGTGAAGAGGCAGACAGGGGCGGGGGCGGGGAAGGGGGAG
>NC_087172.1:14749929-14787429 GCF_035594125.1 Scylla paramamosain
AGGACTGATTATGATGACGATCGTGATAAGTCTAAACTAACAATGATGGCAACAGGAAAGATATAGTGAATGATAATACTAATAGTGACATGCATGAACTGACAGTGAGAACAAGCAATAAACACCGGAAGGAATCGTGATGGTTGTGATGATAGTGGTGATAATAATGATGACAACAGCGCAAGGAAACAAAAGATAGTATGATGGCGGTGATGACAATAGTAATGCAAATCGTTGGAAATTGTATGATGTAGCGGCGGTGGTGGTGGTGGTGGTAGTAGTAGCAGTGGTCAAGCCCTCAGCCAGACATGTGGTGGTGGTGGTGGTGGTGGTGGTGGTGCTTGCGTGCTTCTGTCCCGGCGTGTAATCATTGCTGCCAGATTTATGATTATTGCGCTGCCGACCCGACCTGCTTGTGCCTCAGAAACTTTGTGTCTTCACCGCCACCACCACCACCACCGTGAGGAGGACACCCTGGCAACACCACTACCAACACCATCACGAACATGACCCCCTTATTTTTACTTCACGACCTCCTCCTCCTCCTCCTCCTCCTCCTCCTCCTCCTCCTCCTCCTCCTCCTCCTCCTCCTCCTCCTCCTCCTCCTCCTCTCTCATTCTCGTTTTCTTGTCCTGGTCCATATATATATATTTTTTTTCATATATTTCGGTCTTTCTTCTCCTTTGTCCTTGTCCTCGTTCTTGTTCTCGTTCTCATTTTCCTCCTCGTCCTTACACACACACACACACACACACACACACACACACACACACACACACACACACACACACACACACACACACACACACACACACACAGTTTCCTCGCCTTATCAGACATACACGGGAAGCGAAGAGGAGGAGGAGGAGGAGGAGGTGGAGGAGGAAGATAGTGAGAATGAGTTGAGAGTGAGAGTAGAGGGCAGGAGTGAGAGTGAGTGAGAGTGAGAGCAGAGGGCGGGAACTCGTCACCCCCCCCGACACACACACGCACACGCAAGAAGTAACACGGCGTAAACTTGATGCGAACCTCCTCCTCCTCCTCCTCCTCCTCCTCAGGTTAAGTTTTGTGAGAATCGACGATTTGTACTCTTTTTCCTCCTAGTTATGGGCAGTGAGGCGTATCTGGAGGAGGAGGAGGAGGAGGAGGAGGAGGAGGAGAACCAGGGGGACTTCCTTAAACCTCTTTAGCCCCTCGAAAAACATCATTGACGCTTGCCATTTTGCAGGATCTTCGTCTTTATTGAGTGGTGTGGCTTGGTTGACTCCTCCTCCTCCTCCTCCTCCTCCTCCTCCTCCTCCGCGGTAATAGTATCGAATGCAAAACTCCCACATCGATACTGCGAGGTCGCTATGACGGGGTTAGTTTGATTGCATCTCTCTCTTTCTCTCTTCTACTCTCCCTCCCTCTCCCTCTCCCCCTCCATCACTACTCTCTTTTTTTTATTTACTATTATTACTATTACTCCTCTCTTTTTTTTATTCACGAGTGGGAAGGTGTTTTGCCGACGTGGGAGGGAGAGAGGGAGAGGTTGTGAGGGTCGTGGCGCTCATGTCGTGTTCTGAGGTAATAAGACAGAGGGACGGCGACGGATGTTGGTAGTAGTGGTAGCAGTGGCGGTGGTGGTGGTGGTGGTGGTGGTGGTGTAGGGAGGGCATTGTGGTTGTCATAAAGAGGTGGCGGCTTTGATTGTGGCGGTGAAGACTGCTACAGGATGGGGAGGAAGTGGGTTCGGAGGTGGTGTGTGTGTGTGTGTGTGTGTGTGTGTGTGTGTGTGTGTGTGTGTGTGTGTGTGTGTGTTGTTATATAATGCATAATGAAGGTGGTGGTGTACGAGTAGCATTGAAGTTATTGTTGGTGGTAATAACTGTAGCACTTTCTTGTTACTACGTGTGTGTGTGTGTGTGCGTGTGTGTGTAATTGTTAGTAGTAGTAGTAGTAGTAGTAGTAGTAGGTGATAGCCATTGTTGTCCTGAAGGTACTAGCAGTAGTTTCTTTTATGTAATTATCAGTAATTGTAGTTGTAGAAAGAGGAGGAAGAAAAAAAGAAGAAAGAGGAAGAGGAGAAAAAGAAAGAGGAGAAGGAGGAGGAGGAGGAGTGTCGTTATCTCTTAAACACACACACACACACACACACACACACACACACACACACACACACACACACACACACACACACACACACACACACACATATACTTTTCAGTCACGCAGTAATTCATCCTTATCATTTCATTACAGAACACACACACACACACACACATACACACACACACACACACACACACACACACACACACACACACACACACACACACACACACACACACACACACACACACAGCATTTAGCGTCTTACCTACAGCCCTGGAGAATGACCGCCGCACTATTAAGGGAGATTAATTTTCATTGCCGCTTCCCTGCTGTGAGGACAAGGCGGGCTGCTCGACCTCTGCTTGGCTCCACCCTCCTCCTCCTCCTCCTCCTCCTCCTCCTCCTCCTCCTCCTCCTCCTCCTCCTCCTCCTCCTCCTCCTCCTCCGTTGACTCGCAGATAATGAAAAAGAGAGGATATTGGTTTAGTTTAAGTTTCTGTTGCTGTTGTTGATGGTGATCGTGGTAAACTCCTCCTCCTCCTCCTCCTCCTCCTCCTCCTCCTCCTCCTCCTCCTCCTCCTCACAGATTCAACTTTCTGCCTTTTCGCCTCTCTCTCTCTCTCTCTCTCTCTCTCTCTCTCTCTCTCTCTCTCTCTCTCTCTCTCTCTCTCTCTCTCTCTCTCTCTCTCTCTCTCTCTCTCTCTCACCGACATCTCTCATTTCACTCAAACTCACCCGCTGTTATTGATTACCGATGCCCAAGGCTGTGTTTGTGGCGCCCTTTTGCACCTAACACTTACTGGGGGGCGGGGGGAGGAGGGGGGCTCGGTAGGATGTTGGGGGGGGGAGTGTAGATAGTGCAGAAGAGCGTGGGGATGTGGGGGAGAGGATTAGTAAACAGGGAGGATTCATGTGTCGTTATTTAAATGAAGCAGGTTCGTTGATTCATTGGTTCGACACTTGGGAGTCTGAAACACCACCGTACCTCCGCTACTCTCGGAAGGCGTCAGCTGAAGTTACACGGATTTTATTTAAGGGTGTGTTTACCGTTGTAGTGACAAATTATTAACATCTTTACATAATTAACAGGGGAAACACTCTTGACAACTCGGCTAATCATCTCAGTGGCCTTGGAAAATGATGATGGTGAGACAGCAAAGCGTTTCAGAATACGGGCCTTTAACCTGCAGCTTCCCCGCGACCCGTTTTTTGTTGATCGTTCATCTTGTGTATTATTTACCTCAGTATTACCTACGGCGCTCAAAGTCTGGCTGGCTGGCTGGGGAAAATCTTCTTGTATACGTCCGCGACTCAGAGGGAGGGAGGAATTATATTTACATCTGATTGTGTGTGTGTGTGTGTATGTGTGTGTGTGTGGTGGGGGCAGTGCAGGGGTCGTATGGCTGACGGATTACGGAGGGGGAAGGATGGGAAGGGAGAGGAATGGATGTGTGCTGGAAGAAAAAGTGAAGAAATGGATGGATGGATGGATGGAGATGAATACGTGTGTGTGTGTGTGTGTGTGTGTGTGTGTGTGTGTGTGTGTGTGTGTGTGTGTGTGTTTAGCCTGCAGTCCCACGCCTTATCACACCTTAATGATCCCATGTGTGTGTGTGTGTGTGTGTGTGTGTGTGTGTGTGTGTGTGTTATCAGCAGATTCTCATGAGTGTAAAACCTGCACCACAGCTTCCTGACCCTGTCCTTTGCCTGCTTACATATAAGGCACACTAACCACCAGCCAAACCCAACCAACCAAACCCTCCCGGCTAGACTTGTACTACCACCACCACCACCACCACCACGACCACTACTACTTTTTCCCCCGCTAGTTGTCCAGGTACCGAGATACACAGGCCGGGAGATAAGGCAGCGAAGGGGACACAACAGACACAACAGCCAGCATGCAGACAATAAAGCAGTGAAGTGTTGTGTTGGCGCAGTAGTGGAGAAGGGCCCCCCTCAGGACATTGACTCCCTCCTCCCCCCTTTGCCTGTGGTTTCCCCCGTCTAAAGTCCGGATTTGTGTCTCGTCTCGGGTTCCTTGGAGTCTTAGGTGGAGATTAGCTAGTGAACCTTTCTTTCCCCCTCGCTACGTACTCACAGGCTGGAAGGGAGAGTCAGATAGTTCATGAATAAGGGATTGCTTTTTGAAATGATTACGTGCCCTTTCTCGACCGCTTTTAACAGGCTCAGTGGAAGTTATTCAGGGTTTTCAAGGGTGTTTTTATGGTTGTAAGTTTAACAGGGTTTGGAAGAAGAAATATGTTCGGTTTTTAAGGGTGTTTTCATGAATGCAGTGTAAATTTAACATGCCTTAGTGTAAGTTGTTGGGAATTTTCATGGGCGTTTTCATGGTTGTGCTGATAATTTAACTGGCTTAAGTGGAAGTTATTGGGTTTTCAAGGGTGATCTTCATGGTCGTAATAATAAGGATTCTGTATTATCATCATCATCATCAGAACCTAACTAACCATCGGGGTGGCCTTTGAAAATAGTGCTTATGAGAAAATAAAGAAGAACCTCCTCCTCCTGCACTACAAGTTATTCAATAAGTGAGTCTGTTAATAGTGATAATAGCAAAACTTTATATACGCGTATCATCTTAGACCAACATTTTAAAATATTTTGGACGACCACAGAGATAAATAGTACGAGTTCCCAATACAGTCGACGATTAATAAACACGAAAGCCTTGTTAAAATATCACTAGAATCATGAAGCCACTAGTAACTCCCACTAAAACCTGTTAAAAATAGTGAAGATAAGTCACCGGAATGTTTGGGAATGCTGTCCATCTTGTCCCGTCCTGTCCCCGCCTCTCTTACCCTCCCCGCGGCCCCTCTGCCCCAGCCCAACCCAGTCTTACACGCCCTTATCACTTCTATCAGGCGTCATATGTTTCCCGGCCGTGTTTATGAGTGCTAACGTCGTGGAATTGTTGGGTGTTTGAGGGTTCTGAGGAGAGATTAGATGTCCCTGTGCTGTGTGTGTGTTTGAGGACGTGGAGCTGAGCTATGGTGTGTTTGTCGTGTGTTTGTCGTGTTGTTTTTTGCTGCTATTTTTTATTTATTTGTGTATTTATTTTTTTTTTATTCTCTTTTTTTGCGCATTAGTTGTATGTATTTGTTTTATTTTGTTTGCCAACCTCACTGCTTCTATCGTATTTATTACTTCGACTGTTTTGTGATTCTCTCTCTCTCTCTCTCTCTCTCTCTCTCTCTCTCTCTCTCTCTCTCTCTCTCTCTCTCTCTCTCTCTCTCTCTCTCTCTCTCTCTCTCTCTCTCTCTCTCTCTCTCTCTCTCTCTCTCTCTCTCTCATATATCTACTTTACTCAATCTTTTACATCTGCCCTTTCCGTCACTTCATCTTAGTCACGCATTGCTCACGGTTGTCACAGCTCCCCGTGTCCAGTATTAGCATTGCGTGTGTCATTTTCCTCGTGGCTGAGAGAGCACCTCGGCACAGCAGCAGTAATGACATTAAATGCGTATTATCATTATTACCATTACACATTTTGCCCCGTAATGAGTGTAACCCACAGTTAATGAGTTAGTAATACCACTCATTTCAGGAGCGCAGTGATGGTATTAATGCTCCTAACTAGTTTAAATTGATGCATGTGACTGACTCCATACCTTGTACCTTCAAGAGTGCTCTGATAGTATTAATGCTTCTAACTATGTTGTATTGACGTCTGTAACTGACTCATCTCTTGCACCTGCAGGGCGGCGGCGTGAAGGGCGACATGAGAGTACCGGTGGCGTCGGTGTACCGCACGGGTGGCGTGGGCGGCCTGATGGGGTGCGTCGGGGTGGCAGCCTCAGCGCCCACCGTGCACCACCACCACATAGACCACGATGAGGAGCAGATCTCACGCCTCGCACACCACCTCTCCCAGATCTCAACTGACCACGAGGGACTCCAGGCACGTAGATTCCACTCTTGTTTTAATGTATTGTGTTGTCTTGTCCATTGTGTTGTGTATTGCTTGTTGTATGATCTGTATCTAGCTTTGTGATGCACTTGTTGATTTAGTGAATGAGAACACATTAGTTTCAGTAGTGAGTGAGGCAGCTTGTGATATATATATGCCGTGAGGTGGACATGTGTGTGTCATGCTGAGTCATGCCCTTCTTTGACAGGTGCTTGACCAGGAGGACTTGGCGGCCCTGCTGCCTGATGTGAGCAGCGGCAGTGGCCACCAGGATGGCTCCTCGGTGTCCCTTGATGGATTCACAGATGACGTGGTGGTGTCGCGTGGCGGCTCAGACACAGAAGGAGAGGAACCCCCCACCGCTGCTGCTGCTGCCGCTGCTGCTGGGGAAGATGATGATGACCTGCCAGATGTCATTGTGCATGAGGCCATCAACTCCATGGCCATGGTGGGCGAGGAGGCCCTTAAGTTCAACACGGTGCTCATGGATGACCTGGATGATGTGGACGGGCGTGGCCGAGCCCGTCAGCAGCAGCAGCAGCAACAGCAGCAGCAACAGCAGCAGCAGCAGCAGCAACAGCAGCAGCAGCAGCAACAACAGCAGCAGCAACAGCAGCAGCAGCAGCCACAGCAAGGCCAAGTCAGACTGAACCAACAGCAGCAGCAGCAGCAACAGCAACAACAGAGAGCAGCCAGGAGTCCCAGGGCAGAGTCTGGGTCCAGGGGCCGAGAGGATCTGTCATTTGGAGAAAAGAAGAAACGAGGAAGGACGTCCCGGGCTGTGCTGCCAGGGAAGGACACACACCCGGAGGAGGACTCTGACCCACCCTCCATGCCGGAGCTGGAGAGTTACGTTCCCCTGGACTGTAATGTGTCCAATGTCTCCCCAGACAGTGGCATACAGTCAGTGAATGGTTCTCCCCTGCACCATATTGGGTCACCACCGCATCACCACTCACCTCCTTACAGTGCAGGCAAGGCTGGTGACAGCTCTGGGGGCCACACCCGGCCCTTCTCCCCCACCTATGTCTCTCAGGACTCTCCCCCACCCCCCACGCTGCTGCCAGCTGTCACTCCACCACACTTGCTGGGGTCACCTCAGTACGAGTATGACGACCCCCCACACTCCCCCCAGATGCCAGCTCTCAAGTGCCAGGTGGACCCCCCGCCCGTCCTGCATGCAGACAACACCAAGCGGACCAGCCTGGAGGAGCAGGGAACCCTCAAGAAGCGGGGACCAGGAAGACCAAAGAAAGATCCAGACATGCCCAAGAGACCCAGAGGCAGACCTAAAGGATCAAAAAATAAGAAACCAAAGAAGACAGACAGACAGCCAAATGCCGTGGACTTCAAGGACAGTTTGCATAAGTTAACAAGAGACACGGATAACGTTTCGTGCTGTAAGAGTGAACATGGACCTGACGTGCCAGTGGCCAGTGCGATGGACACGTGTAGTGATAGCAAGTGGAACAATGACATAGACAGTGAGGACCTCCCTCCGCCGCCAGAGCCCATCCCTCCTCTGAGACGGGGGCCGGGCAGACCCAAAAAGATCCCTCCAGTGTTAGAACCCAGTGTACCCCTCCAGGAACCACAGCTAAATAAAGTACAAAGTGAGCACAAAGTTGAGTCTTGTGCAGATAAAAGTGCCAATCCCCCCAGTGCCAACCCTGATGTGCAGATTGCTAATTTTGAACCATCCAATTCTTTGAAGTACGATAGAAAAATTAGAGACAAAGGATTCAAGGGCAAGAGGCCAGTGGGACGGCCGAGGAAGTACCCGAAGAGAGAGGACGTCAACTCAGCTGGCAACAACCTTCCGGCCACGGCAGCCAGCAAGAAGTGTTTCAGCGAGAGGATCATGCACAAAATCATCAACGAAAAGGTGCGCAACAGCGAGAAGTCTGACAAATTATCTGGCCGAGTTGACGATCACGGGGAATCCTTGGAGTCCACCGGTGATCCCTACGCCTTCCTGGACCTGCCCTTCGCCAGCGCACACGATTCTGAGAGAAGACACCGCAAACGCCACTCAAAGCCAAAATTCACAGCTGACGGTCTGCCATTTGAGGGGAAGAAGAAACGTGGCAGGAAAAAGGAGTTACCGGCCATCTTTGAAAAGGTGTACCGCAACCAGGAAATGAAGAGCAAGATCAAGAGTGAGAATGGCCGGCCATCCTTCTGCCCCGCATCTCTGGCCTTCAAGCAGATCCACAAGAAGAAGAAGAAGAAACCCAAGCACTTCAAGACCAAGCACAAGAACATTGTGGACCCTGTATTTCTTGCCGACTTGGAGGACCTCATGAGGGGGATCCAGCAGTGTTCCATCTCCAAGGCGCCCATCCTGGTGCAATCCAAACCCGGTGAGCTGCTCCTCCCTTCTATATTCCGCCTGAGGAAGGTGTCGCTGGCGGCCAAGAAGAGGCGAGGCAGCGAGAAGACGAGGACAAGTGACCGGGAGTCGGGCACGGAGGGGGAGAGTGGCAAGGAGAAGGCATCAGGGAAGAGGAAGAAGAAGCTGCAAGAGGTTCCTAAGCAGGTGTGTTCAGAATCTATTTTTCTCTTTTGATATTTAGATTCATGGTAAGTACTGTAATTCACTTTGAAGTAGACAGTAGACTAGTATGAAGCTTTAGATTAGTATAGCAGGCACTCAGATCTTAAAATGTGTTGTGTTTTGTTTCAGGGTCGGGAGCGGACAGAGGCCAATGAGCAGCGTCTGCCCCTGAAGAAGCGCCACCGCCACATCTCCACTGCAGTCCCTGCCACGCCTGAGCCACCCAAGGTGGACAGTGTGAAGAGTGAGCTCGGCATAACAAAAGCCAACGAGAAAGCAAACTGTGATAAGGAAATGAGAGTCGAGAAGGAGGACAAAGACAAGCTAACCACCAAGATTGACCCGAGACCAGAGAGGATGTCTGTTCCAAAGACCTCAAACTTGATTGCTGAGACCCCGAGGCCTGTGAAGCCTGACGCCAAGGTTATCAAGCAGAGCAGTGAGGAGCTACCTAAGAAATCTGAGGACACCCTGGTGCCCAATAATAATGTGACCAAAAAGTATGAGGTCACAAACTCGGTGGCAAAGAAGTGTGAGGTAACTGCGTCTGTGGCGAAGAAGTGTGAGGTCACCCCCACCATTGCCAAGAAGTACGAGGAACCCGTTTCTAAGAGGACAGAAGAAACCCAAGTACCTGATGTAGTTATAAAGAGTGCTGAGCCCCCGGAGGAGAGCCAGGCAGTACTGGTGTCCTGTGTGCCCGAGGCGGTGGTGAACAAGGTGGTGGAGAAACCCGACCCTGTGACGCGGGCCGGCGGGGAACTCAGCACCTCATCCCGTGCTGCCACCACCACCACCACCACCACAACCACCACTCCTAAGAAAAGACACAGGCTGGAAGTGGAGCTGAGCCACACCCCAGCCACTGCCACTAGGGCCACCTCAGGTCTGGTGAAGGGCAAGGTGGAGAAGGAGGTCCCTAAGAGTAAAGAAAAGGAACTGTCCATCAAAGTGCCAGTGAACAAGTCCCCCAAAGCTACCAAAGAACTGCCCCTGAAGGAGACCAGTAATGTGCCGCTACCTAAGGAAGAATCCACTTGTGATAATGGCCCCAAAGTGTGTGTTGCTGAGAAGAAGGAGGAGGAGGTGGAGAAGAAGCCCAGTGATGATGTCAGTGTTGAGAAGTGCCAGGAAGCCATGGAGCCTTGTGTTCAGATGTCAGAGCCTGTACCTGAAACTGAGCCTCCAAAGGAAAGCTCTGGCACACACTCAGACAGTGACATTCCCAGTGAACATGAGCCGCTCTATGACAGTGACCAGAGTGGCTTCTCCTCTGACAAAGAGGGTCCCGTGGAGATTCCCGTAAAAGTGCCTCAGAAAAGACTGAAGAAGAAGAGGGAGTTGAGGTCACCAATCCCAAAGGTGACCGACAAACCTGTACCTGCAGAAGTCACGGAAGATAACGAACCTCCCCCTTCCAAGAAAAAGAAAAAGCTAAAGCGCAGGAAAAGAAATAGGACAGGATTCCCAACCATAAGGAAAAAGAAACGAAAGACCAAAGACCTTGACCAGAAAGAAAATGAGACTGAAGAGAAGCCAAATGGTGAACTCTGTGATAATAAGGATGCCATGGAAATTTCAGAGATTCCAGCTAAGACAAACCCTGAAAACATGGTAATCAGTAACCCAGGCAGCAGTACAGCACCAGCTTGTCCACCTCCTGCAGACCCCAGTGCCCTACCAAGACCCGGTGATTCAGAGCCTAACCCTGTCAAGTATGAAGGCAAGGAAGCTACTGGTGCTCCTGCTGCTACCATGCCAGAGTCTGAACAACTTGCAGCAAAGACAATCAGAGTCGATACCCCAACATCTAAAGATTCTGTACCTGTCCCCACACCAAGACCAAGAGGGCGCCCAAAGAAGACAAGCACGGAGAGAAAGTCATCATCAAGAGCGCCTTCAGTGTCCCCCTCACAGTCACCCGAGAAGGGACCAAAGCAGCTGCGGGAGTCCTTGAGGGAGAGGAGGTCCACCAAGCCTCCTGAAGCTGTCCCTCAGGAGAAGAAAATAGAGAGTGAGCAAGACGAGCAGCAGTTAAAGAAGATGTTGGAGAGAGTGGCCACTGGTATTGGATGTCGGACAAGGAGGAAGAGGGACCTGAGTGAAGAGAGTGTGAGAACAGTTCAGTCAGAAGGGAAGAGGCCAAGAAGACATGCTGAGGAGGAGGTACAGTTGATCAGCTTTACTTAATACCTACATGTCTTGAGTTACGTTTTTTCTTTCTTTTGTCCAATGAAGCATAAGGAGGAATGCTAATGAAACTTAAGACATTTGAAATTAATGAGTGAATTGAGGTCACTTATCTTAATCACTTTTTGTCTATCCTCTAACAGTGACTGGCTTCAACAAACTATCAAACATATTACTCTTGTCTGTCTAATATGACAAGCTGTACACTATTTAGCATATCAGCACAATCAAACACTAACTAACATATCTTAACCCAACAGATGGATGACTGTGATGCGGTGGTGCTGTCCTCGGAGTCCATGCCCAGCAGTGAGCCACCCTCCGGGGACGAGAGCAGCCGCACCTTGACAGGACACAGGAAGGTGCCGCGCTGGAGGAAGAAGTACCTTGTGGCTGGACTTTTCTCGGATTACTACAAGGAGGGAGAGTGAGTGTCGGCTTCTTTTATCCTGTTCAGTAGCAAAAGTCATTGAAATGTGATAATCTGAAGCATTTTATTGTTGAATTCATTGAAGTTATACTTGAGATACTATGACAAACCAGATGAAAAGTTTTCCTGAATAGAATAGACGACTAGAGTATTTTGTAGGGTTAGTAAGAGAGAAGAGCTTGATTAGATGAGTCATTGGTTGAGTGTAAGGTAGATCTTGTGGTAGGTGATCATCCATACAACCCTGAAATCACTCCATTACTGCTGAACTCTTACCCCAGCACCAGCCCTCACAGAACACAGTCCAGCACATCACACACCCAAGCAACACACAATCCAGCACATCCCTAAATTGGCCCCAGCACATATGTGGATTGGTTTTACACTTGACACAGCTCCCACTCAGTACACAAGCCAGCACAGTCTCACACTTCATAGACAACCTAGGAAACGGCACATTTCTTGACATTACAACCTGGCACAGATGTCCGGCCAGTCACTGTGTATTTTATTTGTCACATCACAAATTAGTAACTAACACATACACAAATACACATTAGCACAACCACAAACCCAGCACACAATCAAACAAATCTATGTTGAAATCACCTCTGTGAGCACATACAGTAGGCACATTACAGCACCAAATTCCAGTTCACAGTGTAGCACCACCATAGATCACATCACTTGGGCACATCCTTTAGTCACATCACTGTGTAAGCCATCACCCAGCACATCCCTAAGCCAGATCACAACCACAGGCCTCGGAGGAGAAACGGAGAAGTGTCCATGCCAAAGAACAAGTTGACCTACGACCCAGAGGAGCACATCCACGGCCTGCTCCCTCCCCCCTGTTACTGCCGCAAGTGGCTGAGGGAGCGGCAGATTGACTTTGTGCTGCCCTACGACCTGTGGTGGCTGCATGAACACAATATGCTGCCTGGCCGGGACATTGTGCCCTCCTGGAACTACAAGAAGATCAAGAGCAGTAAGTTGATGTTTCAGACTTTGCATGTCTTTTGGAAATGTGTCAAATATTACTTCAAGATTTTATTACAAATTTAGTGTGATTGTACTTTGTCGTTGGTATTGATTAAGAAATGACTAATTTTCTTTTCCTTTTCACCTTTCCAGATGTTTACTATGATGTCAAGCCCAACCATGACTATGAGTCCCAACCTTGTAGTTGCAAGCGACCAACCAAGCCAGGGGAGCGTGGCTGTGGCGACGACTGCATCAACAAGATGATGCTCATTGAATGTTCCTCCCAGACCTGCCCCATCAGTGAGACGTGTGGCAACCAGCCCATCCAGAGGCACGAGTACCGCACCTGCTTGCAGCGCTTCATGACACCTGACAAAGGCTGGGGCATCAGGACCACCGAGGCCATCAAGGCAGGGACCTTCATCCTGGAGTATGTCGGGGAGGTGGTGAGCGAGAAGGAGTTCAAGATCCGGATGCAGACGAGGTACGCTAATGACACCCACCACTACTGCCTCAACCTGGACCGGGGAATGGTGATTGATGGGCACCGCATGGGGGGTGACTGTCGCTTTGTGAACCACTCCTGTGACCCCAACTGTGAGATGCAGAAGTGGTATGTCAATGGCCAGTACCGCATGGCACTTTTTGCCCTCAAGGACATTGAACTCGGCACTGAACTGACCTACGACTACAACTTCTCCCTGTTCAACCCAGCGGAGGGGCAGGAGTGCAAGTGTGGGTCAGACAACTGCCGAGGGGTGATTGGTGCAAAGTCTCAAAGGGTGAACGGTTATGTGGACGATAAGAAGAAGGCCGCAAAGAAGGAGGTTGGCAAGAAGCGTAAGCGTGGAGCTACATCAGAGGTGGACAACTACCTTCCACGGCCACACATCACACCAATGAAGCCTCTGTCCCACCAGCAGCAGCTCTTCATCCTCACACACCGCTGTTTCCTCATTCGCAACCTGGAGAAAGTTAAGAGATCAAGAGAACGGTTGAGTCGCTGTGCAGAGAAGAAAGCCGAGGAGGTGCTGGAGGACCCTGAGGAACCAAGCACAAGGGTTGAGAAGTTCCTGACTCACTTCACAGCTCTCAACACTGCTCGCTCTGTCAAAACAAGACGACTGGCCCAGGCAGAGGATGATCCAGAGATGACTCGCCTGGCCAAATTAGCACAAATATTCAAGGACATCTATGACAAACTTGTTGCTTCAAGGGATGCCAATGACAAGCCCCTGGCTACCCCATTCATGACACTGCCTTCAAAAAAGAAATACCCAACCTATTACACAAGAGTTGGTGAGCCCATTGACTTGGCTCAGTTGGAGAAGAACATCCTCACAGGCCACTACATCACTGCTGAGTCTTTTGACCGAGATGTGATGCGTCTCTTTGCCAACAACCTTAGATTTTTTGGACGCAACACTGAAATTGGACAGATGGCCGTTGGTCTGCGGCGAGTGTACAGTGAATGCAAGCTGCAGTTCAAGCCCCTTCTGGAGGAGGTTCTTGGGGAAGATGCGCTGCCTCCTGCCTTTGCAAACTCCTCTCCAAACGAGGAGTTTGAAGACGAGGATGTGATTCGGTGCGTGTGCAACCTTCACCGGGATGAGGGAGTCATGATCCAGTGTGAGCGTTGTCTGGTGTGGCAACACTGCGACTGCATGGGAGTCACTGACTCTCCTGAACACTACCTGTGTGAGGAGTGCTCCCCTCGCCTCATCTCCCCTGAAGTGCCCATGAACCCTCAGCCTCCAGATGCCCCAAAAGACCACAAGTATTTCATCACACTGCTGAGAGATAACCTACAAGTCAAGCAAGGTAAATATTTGTATTACCTGTTTCTCTGTATGCATTTATTTTCATAATTTATTGTAGTGATTATTGCCTCACTCATTTGCTGCAGTATATGGCAAGAAACAATGTTGTATAGCAGAAGAGGGATAAATATGCAGTTTTTTGAGAGAAAACAAAAACAGGTAGAATAAGGAGGAAATAATGTTAGATACTGAATGTTTTTTTCTCCTTCAGGGGACAGTGTTTACATCCTGCGCGACCGTCCACAACAGAAGAGTGGAGAGAGGAGACAGCCGGCTTATCGTCTTGCCAAGGATGTCAAGCCTCACGACCTCTTGATATTCAAAATAGAGAACCTGTGGATTGATGAAAAGTACGTGCATCTTTCAAAATATCCTCAGTAACTTTAACTTGCTAGATATAGTATTGAATCCTTTGGAAATATGTTATCCTTGCTTTCTTAACATGTTGAAATGCGATATTATTTTCCCTAACATTTTCAACTCTTGACAGGGGAGACAAGTTTGCGTTTGGACACCACTACCTGCGTCCACACGAGACGTTCCATGAGCCGTGGCGCAAGTTCTTTCCAAATGAAGTGATCCGCTCACCCCTGTGTGAGATTCTGCCCCTGGACATGGTCATCAACCACTGCTGGGTACTGGACCTCAACAGCTACTGCCGGGGGAGGCCCATCGGTGCCCAGGAGGACCATGTGTATGTGTGTGAATATCGGGTGGACAAGGGGGCGAGGGTCTTCTCCAAGATCAGCAAACCCAAATACCCAATCTGCATCAAGCCTTATGCCTTCATTACCTTCCCTGAGAGACTCCGGCCACAACGCACCTACACGGTAAGATTAATTTGTTTTAGTGTATATTGCACTTCTTTGAGGGTCTGTAATGACAGTTTTGTTGTGATATAGAACAAACATGTATCCTTTTTAAACATAAATGTGACATTGTTAAAGTTTTATTGACTTGGTTATTTTCTCATTTCATTTACATAATTGAGGGATCATTATTAATGTATTTTTTTCTCTTCAACAGCCACATGAAGTGATATCCAATGGTCGTGGCCGCAGCGGCAGCAGCGGTGGCTCCAAGGACAGCCACACTGGGTCTGAGGAGCACAGCAGTAGCAGCAGCAGCAGTGGCCACAACAACAGTGGCACCAACAACAACAACAGTTCAAGTGCAGCCAGTAACAACATTAATACTTGCCCTAAACCCAGCACTCCTGCAACTAGTAATGGCACAACCAGCAACAGTGACAGCATCAACAACAATAGTGCAAGCACCACCACCACCAACAGCAGCAGCAGCAGCAGCAGCAGCAGCAGCAACAACAACAACAACAACAACACTACCAGCAACAGCAGTAGCAATAGCCTCATCAGCAGCAGTAGCAGCAGCGCCACCAGCGGTAGCAGCAGCAGGAGCAGCAGGTCTCGAGACAGAGGGGTCCCGCCTCCTCCCCCTGATGAGATTGACGACCACACCCCGCTGGCTACTGTAAGAGCTGAGGCCAGGGCACAAAAGGCATGTGATAGCTGGCACCCAACCACTTCTGGCTTTTATTGGTTAAAGCTCCATACACCAAAGCTGAGAGACTGGGCATAAAATTCAGCTTTCTGTTGGGAGCATGATTACTGTTACATCTCTGGTCTTCTGTGGACTCTTGTGCTTCGCATGAAATATTTCTGGCATGAATATTTCTTGCGCTCATACTCTTCCATTTTAAATTTTTGTCAGTTTTAAGATGACCACAGAAAATCAGAATTTAAAGGTCTACTCTAGAACAAATTTTGCAAAAGCTCTTCTCCATGTCATTCTAAATTTGTATTCATTTTTTATAAAGCTTCAAGCTTCTCTTCAGAAACATACAGCAGCAGATCTTTACTTCCACTGCAGGGTGCTCGCATGTCCTCAGACTTGGGAACACAGGAGTAAACTGCCTGTCTGCTTTTATTAGTGATTCTACTTTAATATAAAACCTAATAGCTTTCTCAATCCTAAATGTGTCTCCTTTGAGATTTAACTTACACTTTACCAATTGCACCTTGAAGTGAGCATGTCACATGTGTGAAAGTGGCAGTACACTGGTTTTTGGAGACATTAGATTGTTTATTCAGTTAATGTACTGTAGTTATATTTTTTTTATTAAGGAAAATAATATCAATCAGTAGTACATACAAAACATTACAGTAGGCATGACATGTTTTCCTACAGCACTGGCTAGAAGGCATAGTTGTATGTTATCTCATAGTAACCTTGATATATTATTTAGTATTTCTCTGGAACACATTTGATGAATTTTTATCCTCCTGTTATTTGACATTGAATGATTGTATTTAGCATTCCCAGCAAGACTAAAATGTTGCTTTCTTCCTCCACAGAGAGCCAAGAAGCGAGTGCGTGTCAACAGTGTGGCCACCAAGCTTCTGGGTCAGCTCCCAGCAAAAGGGGTGATAGACCTGAGTTACCTGTTGGAAAATAACAAGAGGCAGCGCAAGAAAACGGCAGCGTTTACCTCATGAGATTGGCTCATAGGCTGGAACGGCCACCTCACTCTAAAGGAAATGGAGGGCCATATGTAAAGATTGGTATCTATAAGGTATTTTAATTCTAATTGTCAATTGATCAACATACAGACCAGCACAAGCATTTCCATTTATATATACACATACTATATATATACAGTCACATGTTTACCATAGAGATCTTACCAAAGAGTGCAATTATCTGTATGAATTGTTCAGCTTCAATTGGACTCGTTGTTTGACATCTCCACATCATTCATCCTTGTTAACTAATTCCTGACCCAAAAACATTTCACATGTACATATTGGTCACATCAGGAAATTTACTGTTGGGACAGTTATAATTTAATGTTAGTTGATGTTGCAAGTTTTAGTCTAGAAATCTGCATCCTGAACCCGCGGTATTTGGATTTCAAAAGTTACATTTAAAGATGATTGGATTGCCAGGTGAAGTGGGTGCACTAGCCAGGCCCAGGTGAGGTGCCTTTGTCACGCACTCACTTCTCGCTGACACCAGATCTCTATGAGCCAGACATCCACACACACACAACACTACACCAAAACAAAGTAGCAGACAGACAACACTTACGAATAAATTTAATTATTGAGGAATTTGAGTGTCGTACCAGCCTGATGTTTTTGTAACTAAATTGAGGGATTTTTGTGGGAGTTGTAGTTCGTCTATTGTTTTTTTTTTAAGAAGAGTGTGACTTGTCTGCTTACTTGAGTCACAAGCTTAGGTTTTACAGAAAAGCTAAAAGTGGCAGACTTAGTAACAAGTTGCAAAGAAAGTGTCATTGTGAATTTTAGCTTCTCTGGAGTCGTATGGTTTTTTGTCTTGTACTGTCAATGAATGGATTATTATTTTGTCCTGAACATTTTGAAAGCTTTTGGGAACCATCACCAAGTGTAGATCTGATTTCTTGCAGTTAATTGTATCCAGAAGTCTGTTTGAGAAACAAGTAATGCAAGAAAACATGTAATTGGTCAAGTGAAAGGCTTACCACTTACATGCTTCATTTGATTTTGTGTGTTATTGACAGTTCACCAGTTAAAAGCTTAAAGAACCATCATGCAAATTGATAGATCTGATTTTCTCCACAAGGTGTTCAGAAGCATACTGAAAATGTATTTATGCCATTTTAGAGTTCTGTGAAAAGGAAATAAGTTTCTTTTTCTCAGATTCTGTGACTTGAAATGTGAGATTTGGGCATGGACTTTAAAGTAGAAAACAAATGCATTATCAGATGGAATAAATCTGACATGAAATATTTTAACTATAGAAATTCCTATGGAATATAAAGATGATCAAATTGGTCTTTAAATGCAAATGGTGATTACCTGTAAAATTATAGCTTTCTCTGCCATTTTATAGTGAAATTTTAGCATAGTAATAAATAATGTATTTTATTCTTTCTCAGATGTTTTGTTAAGACTTGGCACATATATTGTGCATGATGCTGGAAATGAGTTAGTACCTTGAGAAATACTGCCAAGTGGTACAGTGTTACCTTGCTGAAGGAGGAACACTTGAGGCTAAACACGTTGAATGCGAACAAAAGTGAATTACACGAGAGATAATCTAGGTCAGCTTTAGCACGTCCTTGTGTAGCAATAATGGGCCAGCGCCAGCATGGCCAGGCCAGCTGTCCACCTGCAGGGGGCTGGCCGGAGAGAATGGATGCTCTGTGCACTATGAAGAACATAAACTGTACTTATTGATATCTTGTGTAAGTTCAGCACAATAACCGTTTTTAAACACATAGGTTATAAGAGATATGGCTGTAAGTTATCCAGTTTTATAAATGTACTGCTTGTATAGATGATAGGTGTAAGAAAGTACAAAGATTTTCTTATTTTTTATTTAATTTTTTACTAGTGTGTATAAAACTGGAGGGCAAGCTTTTCTGTAGAGTAACTAGTCACTGGACGCATTGTGGTGCATTTGGTCGATCCTTCCATCATCCCTGTGTACAAGCAAGGAGCTAAGTGTTATTGATGCAAATCTCAGTATCTGATACTGAATTCACATTCAAGAGTATATAATACTCATATATACAGTTTTGTACATGTAAATTAAGACAACAAATCAAAATTTCTTTTTATAAAAATAGAAAATGATGGATTTTGTAGTAGATGTATAACCTATGATAGTAAGTACAAGGATTTTTAAGTTATTTGATTGAGATTTTTAATATATACTTTTAATAATGAACTTTACACTAAGTCAGATTTCTGGTTTCTCTCAAAATATGTGTAAATATTGTTTGACTGGAGAGCAAGAAAGTGACTGAATGCTGTGCATTGTTGTATGTAAAATAGAAGGAATATTTTTATAATAATGTCTGGCAGCTCTTTCGTTCATGTCATTGTTATGGTGTTGTACTCCCTGTGCTGTTTCCCACATGTTGTGTTTATGTTTTCTGCACCTCACCTGGCAAGATTATTCACCAAAACAATATAAAACAGACAAAAAAAAGCAAACAAAAAAAAACAGGCAGCTTGATAGGTTTCTGTATCCTTGAGTCAATAGCAACCTCTTCCCAGGTGGTACTTTTACTAATTTACAGTAAACCAGAAATGGGGAGGCACTTAGCCAGGTGTTTCTTGGAAATTAGTGTATCACAGTATCTTGGAAGAAAATTATGCTTCTATATTAAATTATTTTATTAAATTGTACCAAAGTACAATGAACTTTACAACAACTGTATAATAACATTAAAACCAAGAGAAGTACGTGTACAGAAGTTAACATTGTGATTATCGTTAATATAAATGACTGTTGTACAGATGCACACACACACACACACACACACACACACACACACACACACACACACACACACACACACACACACACACACACACAAGTCTGTAACACTTCGCTACACAGCACATCTTCACTTCATTCTGTCTCATCACATCCTCACCCTTCAGTTAATTCACTTCATATCACCAATTCACAGAACCACTTCTTAACACACACACACACACACACACACACACACACACACACACACACACACACACACACACACACACACACACACACACACACACACACACACACACACACACACACACACACACACACACACACACACACACACACACACACACACACACACACACACACACACACACACACACACACACACAACTGTACAATGCAACACAACACAATACAGCGTTTGAGGCTTGCATTCCAAGTGTTCCTCCCCTCCTGAATACACGCTGATAGTGCATAAATGAGTGAGAACTTTTGCTACTACTATTTAGGTGTTGTTTATTCTTTGTACTGGAGTGCGGCGGCGTCCGTGGCCCCCTGTTGCCGATCCTTCCCTTGTTCACCCCCGTAGCGCCTCCCAACATTCTCCCAGACTCACTCAGTAGGGTTAAGCAGTTACAACAGTACCATTAGTTCAGAAGCTTTTTGCCAGTTATTGCTGTTAACAGATGTTATGCATGGTCCACACAAGTGTTTGTACATGTAAATTTGGTTTTATGAGCCGGGGCCGGGGCTGGGGTGTGTGGCGACAGTGCTGGTCCATTGACTGTGGTGGTAACTTAATGATAATGTGATGTCTGCCCGCTGCCCCTCGGCTGCGGTCCACAGTCTCACCAAGCAGTTTTACAATTTTGCCTCCTAGTTATACTGATTTGTTGGGAGCTCCCTGTGTAGTAGATTTTAAAGTTTTATGTTATTCAATCCATGTACAAGTGGCGGGAAGGTGCATACCTCTACTGAATACAAGAGCATCTCACTTTCTGTCCGAATATGAACAAATACAACATTTCACAACAAAATTTTTCATGACAATAGCCCAATATGCATCTTCCCATATCTCAGGACATAATGTTCATTTGTACATAACCATGAAATTCATCTTGGAATAAATTATAATTTTAGAATGAGTTTTTATATCCTTATAATTATCACCTCCCATGACATATGAGCTGTTCTGTTTGCTGAGACCACATGGCTTAGGGGAACTATAGAATGAGAATTTAGGCATAAGGTGAAAAAAAAATGCAATAGGGTGGAATCAAAAGCTTTTCGTCTCATCAACTCCTCTCCTGTAACTGACTGTCTTCAGCCTCTCTCTCACTGCCGCAATCTCTAGCTGTCTTCTACCGCTATTTTCATGCTAACTGCTCTTCTGATCTTGCTAACTGCATGCCTCCCCTCCTCCCGCGGCCTCGCTGCACAAGACTGTCTTCTTTCTTTCACCCCTATTCTGTCCACCTCTCAAACGTAAGAGTTATCCAGTATTCTCAATCATTCATCCCTTTCTCTGGTAAACTCTGGAACTCTCTGCCTGCTTCTGTATTTCCACCTTTCTATGACTTGAATTCCTTCAAGAGGGAGGTTTCAAGACACTTATTCATTAATTTTTGACCACTGCTTTGACTTTTATGGGACTGGCATTTCAGTGGGTATTTTTTTTTATTGGATTTTTGTTGCCCTCGGCCAGTGTCCTTCTTACATAAAAAAAAAAGTTAAGGACATCATTCAGCCTTAATGTAGTTTTCATCCTAGTAAGCAATAACACTCAAGAGAAGGATATGAAGCACTGGTATTAGCAAGGAGTCCTGGCAGTGCATCAACTGAGCTGTAGTGAGTGGGAGAGGTGAGGCAGAAGCAACATCAGAGAAAGAGTTAACGAATTATACGAGTATGTCCACGAAATGCAGTGCGTTAAAATAGAGTGTGAGGAGTGGTGTTCATTCACTGCAAAAGCTGAGTAGTGCACGCTCTTCAGCAAAATAAAAATCTGAATTTCTATCACATTCCACAGAAATTTTCAATTAGAATCTCCTGAAATTTTCCGTCAGCGCGGGGCGGGGCGGGACGTTGCCATGGCGACCCTCGCGTGCCACCGTCAACAAACAAGCAAGGCAGGAATGTGCCTCAACGCGCCTCAGTCAGCCTGACAAGGACACCAGCGGGAGGCCTTCCAGTGGGAGGCAGCGCGGCCCTTAGGCTGCCTTCATGAGAACAGACAACACTACAGCTGAGCTGACTGGGACAGGAGGGGCGCCGCGCCGCATCATATGAGCCGAGGAGTGTTGGCGGTGAGCTGCTGGGTGGGGAGGTGGGAAGTAGCTACTGGCCGCGTCACTGGCAGCAGGACCCCGGTGTGACTGTGGTGTTGGGTGTGTGGTATTGTAGTGTTTGGGGCAGTAGAGTGGTGTGACAGCAGAAGGTAAATCCTTCATTTACATAGATCTATTTTATCAATTAGCTGACGTAAAGTTTACGACTTTAGATTTTAGCCAAGACAAAATTGCTTGCCACCCAGCACCTCTTCATCACATCAGCAAACTTAGGTAATAAAAAATCCATTCCTTTGTCACCAAGCAAATTTGTAATTAATTTGAGAACTATTAGTGAAATGTAGATCTAAATCTATGAATTGGCATATGTTCCCTTGGCAACATAATATGAATGACAGGCGGCCTGCCAGCCTAAGACTGGCGATGTTTCAGGCAGCAGCAGCACTTGAGAGCTGTGACTACGATGAAGTAACAGAAGTGTCTGTGAATGAGGCATCTGAGGGAGGCCTTTCTCTGGTGCACCATTCCAGTGCCTTTCTGGACACACCCGCCCTCCCGCCTCACCACCAGCTTGTGAGTCACATAAAGATGTGGGATGGAAGTCACGTTCTGTAGATTTAATGCAGGATAACAAGACATTGTACTTTGAAGTTTCTGTAAATCGATTTTACTTTAGTAAGGTGCTAAGATTAGCACTGCATTTATCCAATACATAATGAATTTCACTTTCAACATGTTACACCGAGTATGTTTTTTCTTTCTAAGTATTTCTCTGGGACATTTTTTACATTGTTGGTTGAGTGACAACATTACCACCCAAGGGGGACCCTCCAGCAGAAGGTCCTGAAGCAGCACCAGAGCGCAGCCAGCCCCAGCCAGGCGCCGCCACCATAGCCACAGCCACAGCCATGACGACAGCCGAGGAGGAGAAGATGGAGCCAAAGGAGGAACAGGTGAGCTGGACAGTTATATAGTTTGAGTTTTGCTTCTGTGCTTTTTGACTGTAGTAGAGTAGCGTGTCTGTGTAAGCTGTTAAAAACAAATGAAAAAGTTGTTTTACCTGCAGATACTTAAAGAAGGTTGATATGAATATACTCTTTATTTCAGTATCACTTTGCCTACACCTAAGATTAAAACGTTGAGTTTTTACCTGATTCAAAACGGTATTATATGTGTATTGAACTTGTCTCTGTAATTTAATGCTGCTTTGTGGTGTGCTCTGAGGTAGTTCACTAGTTCACTTTAATGAGGCTGCAAATATCAGTAGAGTTAAGTTTGACAAAAATGTATATCTTCACTGGTAAGCTTGTGTGATTATTGTAAATGAGCCACACTCCTGAAGCTGCCCTGATCCACTGGCCCGTTGTGATCGCAGGCGGGCGAGCCCCTGCAAGAGCCTCCCTCAGCTAGTGATGGTGATGGTGGTGATGGTGGTGATGGTGGTGATGGTGGTGATGGTGGAGAATTGTGGGGAGAGGTTGAGGAGGGAGGAGGAGACATGATCGATCCTCAGGGAAATGAGAACAGTGATTTCCAGCCAGGCCCCTCTCATGCTCCGCCTCCCCCCCACCTCGCTCCCTCCTCCCCCCACCACCAGGAGCATCCCCGCTTCCATTTGGGGAGGTCCGAAGGCGATGATGATACGGATGAGGACAACATGGGAGAAACTGCTGTAAGGCCCACAAGTCCCATCCTTGCAAAGCCTTCAATGTAGGAGCTTTGTTTTTCCTCACTTGTCTGCCGTGTGGAACGACATTTTTTGCCTTGTTTTTTTTCCTAATTTTTCAACTGCACACTCACAAAAAAAAAAAAAGATAGCTCATATGAAAACTTTAGGCTACCTGTACTATGTGTTATGTGGCACAAACTAAGAGTACTCCTGGCAGCGCGAATGATACCAAAATGTACCTGCTTCACACCTGACAGGTTTAAATCTGACAGGCTTTGTGGGAGGTAGTAGAATTGGGTCAAATGAGAAGTCCCTTAACAGTTGCTTATAAGAGCGCACACTGCGATGCCGGCTCCCACACAGCCTGTGAGGTGGTGCAGCGGTTGTGAGTGTACACAGGTAATGTCACGTTTTGTAAGATGCACGGGAGGAGCTTTGGACCAACCTCTCCGTGCGTCGAGAGAAGACTCCTGCGCTCACACCCTGACCTGATGAAGGGTGAGACGGTTTGCTGAACTAAAGGATGTGTGAAGACGAGAAGCTGAAGGTAGTTTTGTTGACTAGCAATAGTATGATCATAATCAGTCTCTGTATAGTAAATTATAGTTGCATTTAAAAATTACTGAAGATGAAAGCTTCATAGGACTCATAATATAATGTAGTCCAAATAGCATGGTTGTGAATTGATTGAGAGATAAGGTTATGTAATTCTCGGTATGTTTATCATAGCACATTCAGGAGCATGGATTTACATAACTCATTGTGATATTAGAAGATGTTCTAAAATTAATACTATAGATGTATACATATACACGTATAAGGCAATGTAAATTGAGACACATTTATACATAGTCATCACAGTAAAGGAGAAGTGTATTACCAACATTCTTAAAGGAGACACATCAATATTTCTAAATGTAATTGGCTCACCCTTCTTGACTTCCTTGTGTGGTGTCAGCTGTGGACACGTGTGCGATGCATCTTATTGTCATGCAATCATTGAGTTGTGCTTTGTTTCCGTGTAAATGTGATGTACATACACATATGCTTTACTCATGCTAGAATGTCCATACATTTCTTAAGAATATTCATCTGAAGTTTGAGAAAGACTGTTTATATTTGAAGTTTGAAAGATATTGTTAGTAAATATGTACCTATATACATTTCTTAAAAATTTTCCCAGTTATTTGAGAAATTCCCAAACTAGAGGATTTCCAATAACAAGGCAGCTTTAAAACAGTGAATGAATTACCACCATTTCAGGGGTTGAGTGACATAGCAGGGATGGGCGGCCCCGGCCAGCCCATGCCTCTCGCCCACCCGGCAAGCATGCCCAGCGGCGACGACGATGATGACGATGATGATGAAGAGGATGGCCAGGCCCCAGCTCCTGAAGGGTGAGGCTCTGGGATGGATGGTGCTGGGAGGGGATATTAGATAGAAAGTAGATTAAATAATATAAAGCAGAATGAAACTGGTAGATAAACCATTAAATAGAATAAAACACACAATATAAACAGGCACTTCATCAAAGCACCTTATCCTGGTCTCTCCGTCGCAGGGCGTACGATCCAGCGGACTACGAGCACTTGAGCGTCACTCCAGAGATCTCAGAGCTGTTCTCGTACATCACCCGCTACACGCCCCAGGCTATCGAGCTGGAGCACCGCCTGCGGCCCTACATCCCGGACTACATCCCGGCCGTGGGGGACATTGATGCCTTCATTAAGGTGAGTACTGGACACTCACTGCTTATCCTGTGAGTATTGCCTTAATGTTCAATTTGTGGAGTTGTATCTGTGGAAGGTTCAGCAGTGTCGTTTTTTTATATTAGATCTTGTTTAAGGCTTAACTGTATCGTTCGGCAGCTATAAACGGCAACGGCTTAATTTCAAGCAGGGAGTAGAGCTAACTCGATTTATTTAAACCGCAAGAAAACAAGATAAATCAATCAATAAATGAAATGAGCGCAGAACCAACTACAGGCGTAACAAATGAAGAGTACCAGAATGATGAGATGCATTCACCCTTCCATTCCGTGTGGCAGATCCCGCCTCCTGACGACAAGGTGTCCATGGTGGGGCTAGAGGTGCTGGATGAGCCCAGTGCACGCCAGAGTGACGCCACAGTGCTGGACCTGCAGCTGCGGGCACTCGCCAAGCACACCACCGCGAAGTCTATGGTGAGGAGGATGTCCCCGGGAAGTGACATGTAATGAAGTCTTGGGCATTTTCACTTTTTGGTGATGATGAAAAGTTGGGTTGCTGCGTGTGTTGGGTTGTTGCGTGCGCTGTGTTTTGTTTCATGTAAAGCCTGAAATAAACTTGTTGCTCTTTAATGAGGTTAACGGTATTGTCACATAGAATAATTGAGGATATACAAAGTTGTGCTTGCATCTCAGCCTTGCCCATTTCCCTTACTTCAGTCAGTGAAGACAGTGGAGAATGCCGAGAAGAATGGCAAGGTGATAGAGAAGTGGGTACGTGACATCAGTGAGCTGCACAGAAGTAAGCCTCCGCCCACCGTCCACTACAGCAAGTAAGTGTTGGGACGAAGAACGTCTGAGTGTCTCGCAGGAATTTAGTGTACAGGAAGTCCATGGATTACATCAATGTTCTTACGGGATAAGAAGCTTCTGTGTTATTTTGTTGGGATGGATCTTTGACAAAGTACTGTTCTCTCTAAGTGGTAGTTCCTTGTTCATAAGCTGTGTAAGGTGTTTACATGCGCCTATTATCTGTTCTCTATGTTAGGGTCAGCAAGGAATATAGCTGACCTAAGCACGCACTGCCTCATGTAGATATAACACTTGAATGGAAGAAGTGGCTTGGCTGACTGGTGACTGCCATTGCAGACGCATGCCAGACATTGACAGCCTGATGCAGGAGTGGCCGGGGGAGCTGGAGGAACTGTTGAAGGAGGTCAACCTGCCCACGGCTGCACTGGAACTGGAACTCCCAAACTATGTGGACATCATTTGTTGTGAGTACCGTGTTGTGAAGGCATCTCTCTTATAGCCATGCACGTGACGAGGCATAAGAGATACAGAAACATTCATGTCTTAAAAAGCTTCGAGCATCAAACTGTATTGTGTTTCAGCCATAATGGACATTCCCGTATACAAGAGCCGTGTCCAGTCTCTGCACGTCCTCTTCACCCTCTACTCGGTCTTCAAGAACTCGGCGCACTTCAGACAGCTGGCGGAGGAAAACTACATAGACAACGAAGACTCAACTGCCGAACAGCTTGTCATGCAGTGAGGGCGGCTGGCTGGAGGGAAGTGTCGCGTTAAGTACTGGCATCTAGAAGCAAATAGTACACATTTGATCATCTCTGTATGTGAATATTCGGAGGGAGCAATGAATGAACACTACACACATACCTACATGCACAGTTATTGATAAGACTGAGAGATTTATCAAAACATCATAAAGAGATCAGATAAATAGCATACTTTCCACCCTGCCCATCGTGAGTAAAGAATAGTAAACTGGAGGTGCAGTGTGACATATCTGAGTAGAGAGTGAGTGGCGCATTGTATAATTGCCAGTAGTGGTTTAGCTTTCTTGGGATCTAAGCAGCCTTATCGTGTGGGGGGGGGGGCTCTCTCTGTGTGTGTGTGTTTTAGCGAGTGGCAAGTCAGCTTATATATCTATGGCAGCTGAGAACAAAACCTGTAATAAGAGAAAATATGAAGTAAAGTTTTTTTTTTATTATTCTTTTGGGATCACCTCAGAGAAAGTGTTTATTATTGGTCGTTTGAGTGATGTGTGCAGCCACTTCATGGGAGTGTGGGGTCAGACCTTCATCTGCCATCGCGTGTCTGCTTCTTGCCGTGTACCAGCACCACAGCAGCACCGTATTGAAGCCTGTGATGTATGCTACCTAACGCACTGCAAATATAGATTACTACATGTGTGACTGTGTTATATTGACCAATTAACGGTGAAATGCCAAGTATTGCGTCCCTAACACCGTCTTATATATGCATTTATTTATGATGGTTAAAAATTTACTTTACAGCAAATGCATATTAATAATTAGTATCAATACGCATTTGTTGTTTCCAGTGTTATATTTTGTAACACACACACACACACACACACACACACACACACATACACACACAAACACACACACATATAACTTACATCACCTGCCGTCATCGACGGTGCTGCCAGAATAAAGATGACATTCAGATATCTGGGTTTCCATGTAATCATAGGTAAGTCGGTGTTCTTCACGAAATATACATAACATAATTCAGAAAGATAACAAATGACACACCGGTGTGAAAAATTCAAATACACGTAAGCGTGAGTGTTGCGTGTGGCAAAAGTGGCGGGCACGTGGCCGTGATGTAAACACTGGGGGCAGGGCGGCTGCGCAGAGGCCTCCTGGCAGATTCCAGAGGCTAATGTATGATACTTGTGTGTCGTGGCAGCTAGTGAGGGCATCTCTTGTGTTTACGAAAGCACCGTGATGAGAGAAACACCCGGACACACGGGCAGAGAGGATGGAGCAGGGAGACACGGCCTAACACATCCCCAGACAGTGATTCAAGGCGGCCCTGTCTGCACTGCCTCGCCCCCAGCGTTGTGTGAGTGTTGCTTTTCGCTGCTAACAGTATATAAGACATGCCATGAACCAACATGCAGGCTGTTGTGCGCTAGTTCTTTAATATATATGTAAATTCTTTAGACAAAACCATTATTCACGCAAAAAAAAAAAAAAATGTTTCCTACCTTTAGAATTTCGTAGGTGTGGGACGGGTTCTTACATTCTCTCCATGCCTTAAATCGACAAGTTTGTGCTGAGGCGAAGGTTCACAAACTGAGGTTACAATGTGTAGTGACTTCACAAATTTTGTAAGCGATTTGTTTCGTTGGAGCTGAACAATGTGGTCCTGTTATTTAGAACTGGCAGAAATGAAAGTATAAATACATATGTACTACATAGAAAATTCAGTGCTTTCTGAAATAGCTAAATGTGGGCATCATTGCATTAGTAAGATGGAATGCAGAAACAAATGTCAGGCTTCCAACAAAGGTCATTCAAACTACAACAATATCCTTGTCATTTATCATCACAAATTCAATATAGTGAATTATATAATGTTGGCTCTTATTTACAAGATCACCTGTACTCCCACGAGGCATGTCTGCGCCGTGACACTGAGGATGGGTTGTAGAGGCTGCTGTTTACAGATCTGACTCGGCACACACTGTCCTTTTTTCCATTCATGACTTTTATGACTGGTATGACACACACACACACACACACACACACACACAAACACACACACACATAAAACTGTGAGCGTTTGTCATTGATTAAAAGGTATTAAAGTTCAATTATCCCAGTACTTAATGCCCTAGCCAGTCCACTTACGAATGTGTGCAAGTCTCATGCCTACTTCATACTCCCCAAGCACACTGTAATAGCACAAGTGGAAGTCAGCGCCTAATGCCAATAATAATGTCACACACACTCACCGTCACACTCATTGCCATCACCACTTGAGTATTTTCAGTCCCACATCCTTCCCAGTCACCGCTATCGTCCCTCCCTCATCCATCACCCTAAGAATCCCGATATGTTTTCTTCACATGGAGTCCAAGACATACATGTGATCGTAAGGGTCATAAGGGATGTACAGAAATATTCCTCATAGCCTCTGAGAGATGCTGAGTTACAGTGACAAAGATGAGTTGCTCGCTAGTGAAGCATGAAGTGTTGTGGATCACCGGGTATGTCTGGACCAAAGGAAGGAGACACATGCACTGATGTTGTACCCAGATTAAGTGTATATTGCCTGATAATTCTTGGCACAGATAAATAAATAAATACAGTGGAATCTCGGTTCACGAACGTTCCTGTTCACGAACAAATCAGTGCACGAACAGATTTTCCGAACCATTTTTCCATTGGTTTACGAACGGTGTTTCAGTGTGCGAACACAAACACCCCGCAAACCTCTTAGCAAGCCAGCACTCGCTGAGCTGCTTCGGCGCGCCTGCCATGGATAGTGTTTGTCCGAGCGCAGTGTTTTTAAACATTACTTTTCGGTCTTTTTGCTCTTATTGTATTATTTTAACCATTATGGCTACTAAAAAAAAATAGATAATAAAAGATAGATAAATAAAAATTGAGAGAGGTAACAGGAAGCCTAAGCGTGTTCCTGTGGAATTCAACAAGAAAACAATAGTGAACATAAGAATGGCGTCCATGTTTCCACCATCGCCAGGCAGCACAACAGGGTGAAGCTGTGACTATCTGTACGATATTGAAGAATGTACTAGTGTATATGTACGTATGTGGTAATCTTTCAATGTGAAAATTAGTTTCAATTCGCGAACATTTCGGTTCGCGAACTGCGTCACGAACGGAGGTTTCACTGTACATACATAGATTAACAAATCAACAATCAGCAAATAAATAAACACATACAGATCACTAGGTCCCAGCCTGTACACACACACACACACAGACACACACGCACACACACACACACACACACACACACACACACACACACATACACACACACCACATGCCTAGACAAGCTGCAGGTTTAATTTGGACGCGATGTACTGCCACACTTTGAGCACCGGCATGTTGAGGATGCGGTCAGCGGGCAGCGGACAGAACTTATATTTGACGGCACAATCCTCGATGTCCGCTCTGAAGCCCTCCTTGACAGCCATCATGTACCGCCACATGAGTGAGTCCTGCGTGGTCTCCACAGGTCCATACAACTGCCTGGAAAGCAATAGATATCACTTGTGAATTACAACCAATCGTTCTATGCCCAGATGCTGTGTATCCTTACCAGGGCGGCTATGACAGGGCCCTGCAGAGCATCAGCTGACTGTGCCACTGAAAGACCACAACAAGCCAAGATTATAGGTGAATTAAGCTTCAGTTAGTATGAACAGCGAGGCATGAAGAGATAGTACAGATGCGTTAGTTAATCTTAGGAAAATGGTATCAGTAAATTAGGTAAAAATATATATAAGTGCAGAGATTGAAGTAACAGTAATCTAGCAGTTTGTATTGCATCCTGGACAAATGTCAATATTTAGCAAAGTAAAAGAACACCATATTAAATCCCTCCATTTCAACCCCACAAAAATCAATACTAATATAATTAATCTAAGAAAACACACTACGGTACCCAGTCAGATACATAAGCCAGGAACACAAATCACTCGTGTAGCAGCTACCATCGAACTTCCCTTCAGCAAAGCACAGCCTCTCGCGGGACCCACCTCAGCTCCTTCATGAAGATCTGGTTAATGGGCTCAAATGTCTCTGGTTCCGCTGACAGCTCACACAAAAGACGCTCCTGGCAGGGCAGTGTGGGGAGCTGCAGGGGAGAGACGTAAGGGTGAGGGGCTGCATGGGACAGTAGAGTGGTGATGCGATGGGAATGTACTGAGGGTGAGGATGTGATAGGGTGGTGATGGGTGTGGAAATAATGAAAGATGAGGGTAGTGGTGTTGGTGATGAGGGTAATGGCTGTAGAAGAAGTGGTGAGTGTGTAGAAAGGGAAGAGGAATTCTACTACTATTACTTTTTTTACTACTACTATTACTACTACTACACTACTACTACTACTACTACTACTACTACTACTACTACTACTATACTACTATTACTTTTCCTTCTCCTCTTATGCGCCTCTTTTTTTTTTTTTTATCAAGAACACCTTTACTCTTGCATTATTTCTTCTTCTTCTTCTTCTTCTTCTTTCACCACCACCACCACTATATACCACCACCACCACCACCACCTTACCTCAAGATGGGAGAAGTAAGCAGTGAGGCGGGAGAGCGGCAGGTCATAGGCGGGGTCCCACGAGAGCTGCTCCGGGCGAAGGTGTCTGTGGCGCGCGAGCTTCTGCAGGCCATCAGACTCCCACTCGCCCGGCCCGCCGCCCACCTCTTCCAGCGCCCTTCCGAATTTAGGCGCCAGAGTGGGCAAGGCGAGGGAAATGGGCATGTTGAGGATGAAACCTGCAATGGGGGCGTGGTGAGACGTGGTTGTAGTAGTAGTGGTAGTAGTAGTAGTAGTAGTAGGAGGAGGAGAAGGAGGAGGAGGAGGACGAGGAGGAGGAGAAGGAGGAATATATTAGATAGATAGTTATTATGAAGAGATTTTAGTTTAGTACATAATAGATAGATAGATGGAGAGATAGCCAGATAGACAAATAGATAGATAGATAGATATATAGATAGATAGATAGGTTATTATTACGGGAGTGTTGGTTTAGCATATATACAGATGGACAGATAGATAGTTATTATTATCATTATTATTATTATTATTATTATTATTATTATTATTATTATTATTATTATTATTATTATTATTATTATTCTGGCTTTCTCTTTCCTTCTCAGTCCCCCTTCATTCACCCCCTTTTCATCTTTTTTCTTAGTCTTCATTTATCATGTATTCCCTCTACTTCATTCCTTTACCTTAACTCTCTCTCTCTCTCTCTCTCTCTCTCTCTCTCTCTCTCTCTCTCTCTCTCTCTCTCTCTCTCTCTCTCATTCTTTCCTGTATCTCTCCTTTCTTTACTCATGTTCTCCACTCTCTCCACCTCTCGTTTTTTGTTGCCTTTCCTCTTTCATTCTCCGTCTCCCTGTCTTTTTCCTTTCTTTCCCTCTTTTTTTTTTTCCCTCCGCTATTCAAACTATCATGCGAAAGTGGCCTCTTGCTACTTTTTTCCTTTACTTTTTTTCCCTCTTTAGCTCAGCGGGAAGGGGGCTGTGTGTGTGTGTGTGTGTGTGTGTGTGTGTGTGTGTGTGTGTGTGTGTGTGTGTGTGTGTGTGTGTGTGTATCCAGCATATGACAGCTTTGTGGTTTGTGTACAGGAAGAGGAGGAGGAGGAGAAGGATGAGGAAGGGGAGGAGGAAGAGTTGGAGAGGAGAAGGAGGAGGAAGACTGAATGAAATGGAAGAATGAGAGGAGGAGAGGGAGGGAGGAGAGAAAGAGGAAATGGGAGCTGGGATGTAGAAGAAGGGGAGAGAGGGAAAGGAGAGAATAATGGAAGGAAGGAATGAGAGGAAGTGAGAACTTAGCAAAGGGAAGGAGGAAGAAAGAGGAATGGGGAAGAGACCAGAAAAAAAAGAGAAGGGAAAAAGGATAAAATGGAAAACGAAAGGAAAAGAAAGGGAATGAAGAGAGGAAGAAAAGAGGAGATGGAAAGAGGAAGAAAAGGAGAAAGAAAACGAATAGATGAAGGGATAAGAACGAGGACAGGATAAGTGGAAGGAATGAGGAAGATATTTTTAAGAAAGAATAGGAGAATGAAAAGACGAAGGAAAGGGAAGAGAAAATGGAAAGATGAAGGGAAAAGGGACAGAAAATGGGTAGGTGAAGGCCTGATGAAAGAAAACGGATAGAAGGGGAACTGGGGAAGTAAAAACACCTTACCTAGAGTAATGGGAGCGTCTGGATTGACAAAGAGATATCGCTTCTCTCTTCCTCCCTCCACGCCCCGCACCACCACCAGCACCACCACCGCCACCACCACTGCCACTGCGCTGCTCAGACGCTTCATGATGATGCTGGCCTGGTGTTGTCTGCCGGTGTTATTATTATTGTTATTATTATTATTATTATTATTATTATTATTATTATTATTATTATTATTATTGTTGTTGTTGTTGTTGTTGTTGTTGTTCTTTTTGTTGTTGTTGTTGTTGTGGTGGTGCTTTGTCTGCTGGCCTGGTATATAGATAGATAGATAGATTATTATTATTATTATTATTATTATTATTATTATTATTATTATTATTATTATTAGTAGTAGTAGTAGTAGTAGTAGTAGTAGTAGTAACAGTAGTGTTATGAGATTGTTTTGAAGTATGTGTGTGTGTGTGTGTGTGTGTGTGTGTTGAATGCAAAACACACACACACACACACACACTGACGAGCTAATTATTCCGACAGTAATTTCTGCGGATAGAGGAAAAAAATATATATGACTAAGCACCCACCATTGTGTGTGTGTGTGTGTGTGTGTGTGTGTCAGCTGGTGGCCGGTACACACACACACATACACACATAGACACACATATACGCACATACACACATACACTCAGTCACTCGCATTCCAAGTAATATTTCTGACCGACACACTTCGAACCGCGTGTTCATCTGCCATCACACACACACACACACAGACACACACACACACACACACACACACACACACACACACACTTGTTTTTTGTATCTTTCCTTTTTTTTTTTTTAATTTTAAAGGTCGGACGGAAATCTCAGAGTTTTTAGTCATGAGGAAGAGTGGAAGAGGAGGAGGAGGAGGAGGAGGAGGAGGAATACAAAGGAATACAAAGGAAAGCCAAACAGCAACAGACCTTTAGGTCCTTACAAGGATGTTTGGTAACTACTTCTAACTAGCCACAGGGAAGAGAGAAGGAGGAAGTGTAGGAGGAGGAGGAGGAGGAGGAGGAGGAGGAGGAAGAAGAGGAGGAGAAGTAACCTTGTATACTCACCTGCTTAAATTCTAACCAGTGAGAGAGAGAGAGAGAGAGAGAGAGAGAGAGAGAGAGAGAGAGAGAGAGAGAGAGAGAGAGGGGAGAGATGGAGGGAGGCGGGCAGCTTAACGGTATAATCTGGTTCTCTCTCACCCTCTCTCTTCCTACCCACCCCCTTACCTCACCCTCTCTCTCTCCCTTTTCTCTCTCTCTCTCTCTTTCTCATTCCCCTACCTCCCCCATCATCCCCCTCCCTCTCACCCCCAAATAGCCGCCTATTCCCCACACTATTACCTGAACAAGATACGCTCCCTCCTTCCTCCCTCTCCCTTCCCCTCCCTCCCCTTCCTTGACCTAGTATTAGCCTCTCTTCCCCCTTCCCTCCTTCCCCTTCCCTCTTTCTCCTCTCACCACACCCTTAACAGAAACTTATCCCCATTACTGATACTTAGACAGACGGACAAAAGAGACACACAGATAGACAGACGCACAGACAGACAGACAGAGACAGACAGACAGACAGATAGACAGACAGACGTAAGTAGACAGAAAAATAGAGAAATAGATAAAAAGACAAAGAAAAGCAAGAGAGAGAGAGAGAGAGAGAGAGAGAGAGAGAGAGAGAGAGAGAGAGAGAGAGAGAGAGAGAATTATTATTAACATTCTTCCTTTCTTCCTTACTTTTTATCTCCCCATAAACTCGCCATCTGCCTCATTCGCCTCCCTTTCCTCCCGAACACCACCACCACCACCACCACAACACCACATTACATCACAACACCACCACACCACACTCAATCCTCCCACCACTTCTCTACCACACACCACCACCACCACCACCACCACAACCATGACCTTTCCCACACCGCCTCACCTCTTCACACACACTATTAGCATCACACCACCGGAACACACTGTCTTATTTACAGACCACCTCACCGTCACTTGTATTCTATCTGCGCGTCACTGCTAACTTGTATGCATAGTACATTTGCACCCCTTCCTCCTCTCCTCCTTCAGACTGCCAGGATGTATGTAAGAAGGGTGTAAAAGAAGGGTAAAAGGAAGGGGGAGGGTGTAGGAATATTACGAGTAAGGGAAGGTAGGGGTTAGGAGAGGACAGGTGAGAAAGGGGAAGAAGAATTGAATAGGTTAGGGAGTGATATTGAGATGGGAGGGAAAGCATAGGGAAAGGTAAGAAGGGAAGATGAGAGGGTTAAAGAAGGAATAGTAGTTAGAAGAAGGGAAGGGGAGTTAATTAAGTGATGGGAAGGGAGTTTAAAGAAGGGAAGATGGAAATGTTAAAGAAGAGAAAGAGAGTAAAGAAATAAGCGGGAAGGAAGTTTAGAGAAGGGAAGATGGGAGGGTTAAAAAGGAATGATTATACAAGAAGGAAAGTATAGTTAATGAAAAAAAAAAAATGGGAAGGGAGGTTAGAGAAGGGAAGATGGGAAGGTTTAAGAAGAAGGAAAGAGAAGAGGAGTAAATGAAGAAGTGGGAAGGGAGGTTAGAAACGGAAATATGAGAGGGTAATGGGAGAAGGAATAATGGTTAGATGAGAGGGTAAGGGAAGAGGCGAGAAGAAGAAGACTCAAGGGGAGAAAGAATGGGAAGAGAAGAATGACTACAGTGACGTTTTGGGAGGGGAAAAAAAAGTTGGAGTCGTGTTCTTTGGCAGTGACGTTTGAGTTTTCACATAGCGGCAGTTTTTATGTGGGATCGGACGCAAGGTAAACATCAGACGTGCTTTACCTGGTGACCTGTACCTCCACTTAAGACACCACCGCATTCCCAAACGCTCCGCTCTTATCCCGAGAATTTTGAACAGGCTCTAGTGGAAGGTGCTCAGGTTTTCAAGGATGTTTTTAATATTTCTTGTATGGTTTTTGATAAGTTGTAGTGGAAGTTATTCAGGGGTTTTCAAGGGTGTGTTTTTTATATAGTGAGAGTTTTAACAGGTTACAGTGGAAGATGCTAGTGTTTTTAAAGGTGTTTTCATGTTTGTAATGGTAGTTTTACAGGCTGCAGTGGAAGTTAATGTGGTTTTCAAGGATGCTTTCATGGTTCTAGTGAAAGTTTTACAGGCTGCAATTGAAGAGTAAGTGGGGATTTTCACGGCTCTAGTAATGTGACTGGGTGTTTTCATGATTCTAGTGATAGTTTTAACAGGCTGTAATGGAAGCTATTGCGGCTTTCAAGGGTGTTTTTTTGTTTCTAATGATGGTCTGACAGAGCTCCTACAGTGGCTACACTATCATTGGGGAAGCAAATAGCACCAATGAGGACCCAGCCCATCACCTCTGTGGCTTTTCAAAATAGTCGTGATGGAAGCTTGATGCAGTGATAGCACGAGGAGAATAATGGCGAGGAAGGAGAGGAGAAGCAGCAGCAGCAGCAGGAGTAGGAGGAGGAGGAGGAGGAGGAGGAGGAGGAGGAGGAGGAGTCATGGAGCGCCGTGGGGAACAGACAATAAGGAGGGAAGAACAACCTTAAGAATTGTGCTTGCGTGTCTTAGTGCTCGGTGGGAGCGTGGCTGACCGTAGAGAGAGAGAGAGAGAGAGAGAGAGAGAGAGAGAGAGAGAGAGAGAGAGAGAGAGAGAGAGAGAGAGAGAGAGAGAGAGAGATTGGCGAGGGCGTAGTCAACATGCAAATGAAAATACGAAAAAAATGTGTAATATTAAGCATTACCACAAAATTATTATATCCTTCCTTAGAGTACAGAAGTAGAACACAAACCCCGCCAGAAGGAAGTTGTTTAAAGGACACGTGTAGCTTTAGGCGGAGGAGGGAAAGGGAGAGCGGAGAGGGAAGGGGAGCGGGACGTGCTTACAACAAGAAATATATCATACTGTGCTTATTTCCGGAAACCTTGTTATGCTTTTCCTTGCCATACACAAGTCGCCTGGAGGAGAGGTGGTTATGGGACACGTGTAGGTCATGCCCCGCGTCCCTTTAGCCCTTCAGGTCCCGCGGCATATGCTTACTCCCTTTGAGTCTCTGAGCTGACCCATTGTGTACTGTGATGTGCGTCTGGATGGTCCATTGTAATTGTAAGCTTGTAACTTCATCGCCATTATTATTATCATTATCATCATACTTGTCGTTGTTATCATCATTTGCTTGTTTTTTTTTTTCTCTCTCTCTAGTGCAGGGTAAAGAAAAGCCTTCCCCAGCCTTTCTATTTCATACCTGCCAGCTACCCGTCTATTCCAGGCCATCCCAGCAAGCCGCCTCATCTTGTGTCATCATCTAGAGGAGTGTTTCTTAATCTTTCCTAACCTCAGCGCCCCTGTGGCCAGGTCTGGGCACTCCAGCACCCCTCTACTCTGGCTAGCATTTGGTTACATTGACTGCAGTTTCATTAACACAGTTGAAGATGAACGTAAGGTTTTATCAAATGAAAAAAATAAAGTATTCCTTCAATATTTTTGTATTCCTTGCGAGGAATACTGACACTGTACCGTAATTTATGTAGCATTTTCCACTACCCGAGGTTAAGAATCACTGATCTAGAGCTTTGAGTGTCCTGTCTTCATCTGGTTCGCTGTCTCTCATGCCTTCTTTTATATAAGAACATAAGAACATAAGAAATAAGGGAAGCTGCAAGAAGCGACCAGACCTACACGTGGCAGTCCCTGTATGAAATATACCTACCTATTTCCACCCATCATCCCCATCCATAAACCCGTCTCATCTTCTTTTAAAAGCTCCCTAATGTCTTAGCACTAACAACA
>NC_087172.1:14794929-14817429 GCF_035594125.1 Scylla paramamosain
CATAGGTCAGGTGTGTCGAGTGTGGAACGTGACGGTACAGCGCAGGTACATGAAGCTGCGAGGTTGTGTGTACCGCGTGGTGCAGATGGTGAGTTGCTGGAATTTTGTTACTTTTTTGGAAGAAATTTTATTCCTTTATCACAGATGCCTACAGGCTTCTGTAGAAGTTTAGAATAAAATCAAATATGAGGTGCGGAAGGGGTCAAGATGATTACCAAATAAAGTAATTCATGTGATTACAGGAAAGTTTTGCGTTCATGTGAGGTGAAGTGAAACCTGGAGTCACAAAATTCCTTAATTGGGAATGAAACATTGAAGCTCTAAATGCATTGTAGTTATAGTCATCTCATTACTCATATAAACCACATATGGTTACATTAAACTGTAGATTTTAAGACCACCAATCAGCTGTTACGTTCTGGGTCACCTCACCAGGAGTGAAACAACTCACACAAGCCACAGAATACCTGTATTCATGTTTTTTTTTTCTATTTTAATGGGACAGGGCAAATCTTGGTCTCAAGTCCAGTCGATATTCCTTGTGTCCAGGCAACCTTAGTGATTACTTGTAACGATTACAGCTATTATCAACCATCCCGTTCTATTTAATGACCCTTAACTATTCCCCTCTTCAGTGACCGTAAGTTATCACCTCTACATTGAGCACACTACTGAATTTAACCAGTTGGTTCTTATCGTCTCTGCCAAAATCACCATTATTGCGTCAAGTAACCTACGACTTGGTATCTGTTCTCTTTAGGCGGCAGCATGCATAATATTTTAGGGTTAGAAGAATATAAAAAGATGTTGAAATTTGAGTCCCACAATATAAGATCCTTGTGATATGGCTAGCGCGCCTTACAGAATCAAGCATCAATGAAACAGAGTGGAATGCTAAGAGCCAAGACCACGCACAGTTACAGCACCTCCCCAAACTTTACGTTTATCACAAAAGTATCCATTATGCAACACCCATCATCAAGCCTCGATTTCTTTGGTTTTTGTACCACTTACTCGCAGACTGTGCCGCTTTATTTTCCTAGATACAATATGCTTGTTCTGAAATTTGTGACTTTTAGCAGGCCTGCATTACACTGTCCACAGAGCTGGTGCGCCGTAAAAGTCCAAAGTGTGCCTTTACTGTACCACTCGGCAACACTTTTACTGTGCCACTCAGCAACAAAGTGAGTGACAACCCTTGTCTATACATTTATTTCCACTATTGGTACAATCTTTATATTGGCAGGTGCTGCTGGCGTCCATCATTGCTTTCCTCAAGGTGTCACGTGAGGATTCAGGTCAGGTCACATTCTTGTTCGTCGTGACCTGTGTCGTCTTGTCTACTGCGATGCTAGTCTTCCTTGTTAATCTGTTGCCGCTGTATCTGCGTCGCTTCTCTCGCCACCGCCAGCAGCAGCAGCAACAGCAGCAGCAGCAGCAGCAGCAGCAGCAGCAACGCAGCTACAACCTGGCTGGTATTTTGGTGAGTATTGGTGTTGGTGAGAATGTATCCGTGAAAGTTGTTCGAAGGGAGTGAGGTGAGTGACAGTCCTCTTTGTGGCAGTCATCGCTGCTGAGCAGGTGCACTACAATACGTAATAGTAGCACCGTCACGTGTTTTCATGCCTTAAAAGAGTGAATGGACTAGGAAGCTTTCCATTGTACATTTTTATTCCTGATACTGAAGCAGAAGCGTGACATTCAGCTATCTCATATAGAGATATATGGATAGACCAATATCATATTTACATGTATAGTTATTTGCATGGAAATGTGTTTTAGCCGTAAAAAAAAACATTGATAAAAATTGATATTGATAATTGACAAAGTAGGTTGAGATGTTGCAGAGGCTCATCCTCCCCTCAGGTTTCCCCTACGCTATGTCCTAGTGTTGGTGGTGGTGGTGGTAGTAGTAGTAGTAGTATTGATGGTGTTAGGTTATCTTCCATTGTCCTGCCAGGAAGCAATCCATGATGGGGTGGCTCTCCTGCTGCTCCTGCCTGCTGCCCTTGTGATCCTGGTGCCGCCCTCTCCCACCAACCTGGTCGCCGCAGCTGCTGTGAGTGCTGCAGGGAGGGGAAGGAGTGAATGCAGTAGCTAATGGAGGAAGGAGTCGAAATTTGGGTGAAAGAAAAGGTTTGAGAATGTGCTGGTGTGAGTGTGAGGGTGATTGTGACAGTGCGCCACATGCGTGAAGACCATTTTAGGCAGCATCACTGTTCAGCTAACACAGCCTGAAATAGTGTACAGTTCACAGATTCATTTACCAAGGTTGTCTTCTCCAAAAAGGGAGGTAGCCAAGACATGGCAAAACTTTCACACTCATTTACACCACTTTTAGTCCCTTGGCCCACGATGGAGAAGAGAAAGTACTCTGCATTCACTTGTCATGCACAATCATTCTACTATGCTCCAGTGTCAGTCCTCTTCCCTTTAAGGCATTCTTCACACTATCTATCCATCCCTTACCTGGCCTGCCTCGCAAGTTCACACCTCAACCTCCATTCTCTCAACATGTCTATGCTATCTCGGCACACATTGCTCTATCTGCCCTGGTAAGTCTCTCACAACACCCGTTTTCCTTCTTACTTCCTCGTTTCTGATTCTGTCCATCAGAGTTTCACGAGTTACACACGTGCTCCTTAGATATCTCGTCTCCATTACATTCAGTCTCTTCTTGTCTGCTACTCCCATACTCTGTCTCAGCACAGTACAGTGCAATAGGCACTGCTATCCCTTTATACAACATTCTCTTTACATTCACTCCAAGTGCCTTTCTCTTTAAATGGTAGTGGTCATCCATTTGGTCTAGGTAGGTGGTTACTTGTTAAAGACCTGATTTTGAACACCAGTTGGCAGGAAGCTCAACCCTTGAAGCCCTCCTCAGTGAGAATCTGTTGTCAGGATAAGAGGACCTGTAGCGAGGCTGGTCCAGGTGTGATAACATGTGACCAGTTTGTGACAACCATTTGTGTATGCATGTATTGCATCAGTGTGTACAGCATTCTTCAGTATTGGTGTATACATAATTCTTGAATATTAAGGAAGGAGATAACTTGTTGCTCATCATATTGGAAGAGGATGAGCAAAGGTAGTGGTGAACTAACAAAGTTAGGTGTCCTCAGGTGGTGACGGTGGTGCTAGTGTTTGTGCTGGCCCTGCAGTGCATGGAGAATATGCAGAGAGGATGCCACCCCTGCCAGTCGTCCCACCACCAACAGGATGATGACGAAGAGACCCTAGCCGACATGGAGTTGCAAGCCCACCCCAGGAGGAGGTACACCACCAACGCCAGGCGAGGAAGGGCTGGACGCTGGTCAAAACTCGGGAAGTACACTGCCTCTCCACCCATTCCCATGACCTCTATGTCCAACTCTCCATTCTCATCCAACTCAAGGTCTTCTCCCCTTCTTGACTCGCCTCGTCCCTCCACGCCCCCTCACTCCTCCTTCCGTCCATCCAGCCCCAGGTTTCCCTCTCGCTCAGAAGCCCTCGGTGGCTTTTCCCTGACCCAAGACGTGGTGTTGAATGATGCGTACAAATATCCCGTGAGTGCCAGTGCTTCACTCGGCATTCCCTTGGCTCTTACCTACCCCCCTGGCCCTTCTCCTTTCCCTAATCTTAAAGGTGGGCAGGTCACCCTTAACCCTGAGTATTCTGTCCCTCCCTCGGTCTCTTCCACCTCGACAACCTACGCCACACCTTACAGTGCCTCGCATTCACCAGACGGCAGTCCTGTTTATGATAATTTGAAAATTTCCACCTCCACCACAGCCTATACCACAACATACCGTGCCTCTGATTCATCTGACCACAGTCCACCTGACCACACCACCACCACCACCATCACCACTTTGCCTGACAGAAGAAACTCGGTTGATTATGGTCCTGTCTCTATAAATTTACCATGTTCCACCACTACCATCACAACTGCCGCTACATTGCCCAACACTACAGATTTAGCTGCCCATGGTCATGTCTATGTAAACTTGCTAACATGTCCCACCACCACCACCACCACCACCACTGACGTAACTGAGCATGATCCTGTCTATGCAAATTTGCCAACACGTCCCATCACCACCACCACCACCACCACCACCACTGACGTAACTGAGCATGATCCTGTCTATGCAAATTTGCCAACACGTCCCATCACCACCACCACCACCACCACCACCACCACCACTGACTTAACCGAGCATGGTCCTGTCTATGCAAATTTGCCAACACGTTCCACCACCACCACCACCACGTTGCCCAACACCACACACTCAGCTGACCATGCTCCTGACTATGTAAACTGGCCGACACGTTCCACCACCACCACTACTGACTTAGCTGACCATGATCCTATCTATGTAAATTTACCATTGCATTCCACCACCACCACCACCACCACAGATCTAGCTGCCCATGAGCCTCTCTATGCAAATTTGCCAAGAACCACCACAACTGAAAACCCCAGTGCACACCACCACCAGCCTGTCACTGACCTTTGATCACCATCATATCACCTGTGTGCGCTTTAATTTGTTGATTCCTCTTTATATAATGGTGTATCAAGTAGCATTTATGATTTGTTAACATTAATGATCACAATTGTTTATTTTTGTTTGCAAGTAAAAGTAATAAAGTTAAAATCAGCAACCCTCAGGTATTTATTGCACTACTAATGCTGCAAGGTTGTGGTGATGTCAAAGTTTGCATACAAGGCTCAGATAGTGTGTTAAGGAACAACAGCCACAAATATCAGGTTTATTAATTACTCAAGTGAATTAGAACAAGATTGTGTTACAGTTGCCTAAGTGATGCATACGTGTATTACGAGGAAAAGAGCCTGGCAGACTCCACCTCACGGCAGACTCCACCTCACGGGGAAAAGAACTAAAACTACAACCCAGACCCCAAAGAAGAAAATGCTGAGGGGGAAAGGACTATGAAAAATTTGTCCCTGCCACCATGAACTCCCAACACCTGGTGCCTCCATGCCAGCAGTGACCATCATGGTGCAGGAGGGAACTCACCAACCAAGAACATGTTTTACTACTGCTTCAGAAGTTTACTTACTAAGTATAAATATTTTTAGTATTTTAGGCTTATAAAATTTGAGTATTTTTTGAAGTGATATTTATGGTCAATGATTTTGGTTCAGTAGTTTTGTAACTAAAGGCAACCTGACATGTCAGTGGTAATTAGCAGAGATGGTCTTGTCTGATGATAGGACTTCCTTTTCCTGTCTGTTCTTGAAATTTGTTGCAAACTTCCTCCAACCAAACTACTTACTCAATATATCTATCTTCACATGTAGTCTATCTAGTTAGTAGAAGATGCGAGCTTCACACGAGTGACCCGGGCTGCTTTTTCCACAGATCTCCACACCTCATCTCTGGTGGTACCTCCATCTCTGTGCTGCTCCCAGTGGCGTCTTCAGGGCTATGCTGTGCCCAACATATTCTACCTCTGGATCTACATGTCTATCCTATCAATACTGTTCCTTGTGGGTCAGACTTGTAGGCTTGCAGTGTTGCAAGTAACAAGCTTCCTAGTGTTCTAAGAATTCTGAGGACTCCCCACTACAGTGACTATTTTTTTATAAAAAAAAAAAAAATTGTAAATTTTTTTTTGTAAAATTTATTTTATAATTTTCTGTGAAATTTATTTTATAGTTTTCTGTAAAATTTATTTTTTTTATAATTTGTAAAATTTATTTTTTTTATAATTTGTAAAATTTATTTTTTTTTTATAATTTGTAAAATTTATTTTTTTTATAATTTTTTTTTGTAAAATCCTGTACTAGTTGCTGTCCGGAGAGTCTCTGAGGTATCCTGAATCAATACACTCGCGTTGTTTAAAACTGGTTTCTATAATCTAATCTTGATGCCAGATATATACATACAAGGAGTGCTTCCTCTGCGGCCCACTGCTTTCTAGCACCAAATCTGGAAGAGCAGGTGACAGGTAACAGCCATCCATGCAGCGTGGCAAGACATCAGACAATTTCAATTACAAAAAAGACACTATGGCTATTTCATGATATGCAATGAATGTCCGTATGTAAAACCATATGGCAGTTTTATATATGGAGTCATATGGCTATGTACTGTAGCACCGTGAAAGGTAGATGAAGAAAATAAGGATGCATCTAAAGGAAGTGAAGTGAGATCGTAAGAATGTCCAGTCAACATTGAAGGATGCATCTAAAGGAAGTGAAGTGAGATCGTAAGAATGTCCAGTCAACATTGAAACAAAGACCGTGAATATCCTGGGGGAAGGGTATTCAGCAGCACAGGCCACCGTTGTTATGCAGAGGCGCATGACAGGAGGAATTGAACAGTGAGAGGGATGTCATGAAGACAGTCAAGCTCAGGAGGCCAGCACCCAACACAAGAAAACGCTACTTACCTACAAATGACGAAGCCTCACCAGCACATCAGCATGTTCTCTGAGCTCCAGGCTGTGACCGCCAGGAGTCTGACAAGAATGACTGACTCCTCTCAGTACACCGCTGCCAAGGTTCCTCACTCGGCATAACACCACAAGTGATGCACCTCCCAGCTGGTGACCCAAACTGGCGTCCTCTTCCTTCTGCTTGGTGAGTTGACTGAAGTATGCCGCGTCAGGGTTGTAATCACGTACACCTCCAAGTCAGCAACCTGGCCATTAACATGCACCACCTGAAATGTGCCGCCACTAGTCAGGACGTGGAGAGGAAGACACAAAGCATTCAGCAGAAAATACCCTGTAGTGTGCCAGCAGGGGAGATTTACTAGTTACAGTGGGATTACCAGAAAAAAAAATATATAGTAGTACTGGGAAGGTAGAATATTGGTCTCAAGTAGATATGCACAGGCCAACACACACACACACACACGGACCCCACGAACTTTGAGTAACTGTACAAGATAGATGTTTCCATTAGCAGAGTGTTAGTTTAAACTGGAGAAAGCCGCCATAACTCGACTAACCACGTCTCTGCTAATCACCTCTCTGGCCTTGGCAACGTCCTAATGCGCCACCACACAGTATTGCGGAAAACAGAGCCACCTGTTAATAATACATTCGCCTCATTCCATAGCACCTACACCTTCACAACTCCATCTCCCTTAAAACTCCCTCTCCCAGTCACCATAAAATGAGTCCTGAGAGGCATGCAAATATAGTGGGGGGAAGCTTGGAATCATGCCGCACGCCCCGCCATGTGGTGACAGCGGGCCACCACACCAACACGAAAGAGGAACAGGCTAAGTTTACACTGCCACAACTCACGTGCAGAGGTTCACACACACACGCACGCCATGCAATACTCGTAGTCCACACAACATCCTCATTTATTTGGCACTACTTAAACTGTGTAGATGTACAAGAATGATGACAAAAAAATAGCAAAACTTACTTCCTTCACAGCTCACTTCCTCCTCTCGCCGCCATGTTGTCTGTTGGCTGATGTTCCAATGCTTCACAAACATACCACGAAAATATATTAAAACATCTGTGGTTATTTATATACCATCCAGAATATTATAATGAATCCTGGATAATATTACAGCTTGAATCAACTGCAGAGATGTAGCAGGATAATAGTACACAGAAATATACTTAAATAATTATCCACAGCATGAAGAGTTAGTGCTTCATAAAAGACACTCAGGGTTCGTTCACTTAGTGTTTCGGCGCTTCGATAATTCTTAACAGGGTGTTGTGGAAATTATTGGAACATTGGAGCGTTTTTTCATGACTAATGAGAAGTTAACACGGACTCTGCACTACCAATGAAGAAAAAATGAAGACCTAGATACCACAGGGCAATAACACAGCCAGTCAAGTCATAGCCATCTGCTTTATATCACACTAGCTTTACATTGCCGGTCTATACGATAACTGCGGCTAATTACTATCATTATTAGTTATTACCATTATTAGAGTACTTACTGAGGACGGCATCAAGATGGTAAAGCTGTATGTATATATAATATGCATACACATCACTCACTGTAACTCAAACACGCACACTTCACGTCTACTCTACAGATATGCGGACGTACGATAGATATTCTTCGGCAACGGTACGACAGTCTGTTCTGGTTAGTTCTGCCCTGCCAAGAGTTCCGTTAAGGTTAACACAAGATACAATAATTAAGTGAAATAAGACTTATTTTTACAAGAGCGAGTTGAAAATTGTGATAATACGTAATAAAATAGATCAAAAACTTAAAAAAGGAGACTAGAATTGTAGAGATGCACAATACAGTAAAGAGAAACACGAAATATAAACTCAACTTACCTAACTGACACGTAATCGAGATAATAATGATGATTTTACCGGGGAAAGAATGCAAAGACATACTAACAGCGGCATGACTAGCAAACAATGGCAAGGTGCTGGGCTTACCTATTACCTGTCACCTGTTACCTCCACACACCGACTCACACTCCCTCACTGCCTCTCATCTCTCATCCTCCGCGGCGCCTTATGACTCCTGTGTTGCGGCGCGCGAGTCAGTCATTCATTCGTTCATCTTTCTAATGTATAACTCCAATGCACATCCACAAGTTTTATGTATTTATATGAATACACACACACACACACACACACACACACACACACACTCTCTCTCTCTCTCTCTCTCTCTCTCTCTCTCTCTCTCTCTCTCTCTACCGCTAGAATTACACATTTTTCTTTAAATATATCATTTCTAGTATCATATCTTCTCTAGTTCACACACACACACACACACACACACCACCACCACCCTCATCCAGCCAATGCTAACCTTCCAATGTTATCTCGCTAACATTAAGTAGCATGGGTGTGTGTGGCCCTCGCCTTCCCCTCCCCACTCTGGCACGCGGGAGCAGGTAGTGGAGGTCCTGAAGGGGCTACGGGACTACAGGGCGCCTACTGCCGAAAGGTGTCTACGGGAAATGAACAGTAAATATCGGAATGGTTAGATTTTTGTTAGTTCTTGTTCTCTGGGAATATATATTGATAGTTTACGAGGATAATTGGCTGTTGTATTGTTATTTATGATAGTTTGGCTGTTGTATTCTGTTATTTTTCATAGTTTTCAAGGATATTTGGCTGTTGTATTGTTATTTTTCATAGTTTTCAAGGATATTTGGCTGTTGTAGTTATTTTTCATAGTTTACAAGGATATTTGGCTGTTGTATTCTGCTATTTTTTGCCTTACTTTCTTGGGAAAAATCTGAATTCCAAGCTATGACGTAAGATTTCATACTAAGTGTCACATTTAAAAATTTTGGTAATCATTCTTTCGACATCGTGAAAATGTATATACGCTACGTAGTTTATGGACATCTGATAATTATTTTTATTCCTTTGCTTTAATTATTTTCGCTATCTTTTGCTTAATTCTCGAGATAAAAAAGAAAAAGAAAACTAAATTCTAAGCTACAACAGAAGATTTTATAATAAACGTCACGCTTAAAAAAAAAAAATATACTCATTCATCATCTTGAGAGAAAAAAAAATAAAATAAATAAAAATACATCCTAAGAAACTAAAGCTAAAAAACACGAAAAATTTACGACACAACAAACGAAAAAGGCGTTACGTACTACAACTCACAAACCAGCGCCTAATGTCACACTAATTTGTACAGGTAAGTAGTGTAGTCAAATCCAGGTAGTGACGCAGGTGTGGAGGTCGCGACACACCTGAAGTGACGCGCTCCGGTCGTCGTGTTTACCCGCCAATGAACGCTACTCAGGTGTGTCTGTAATCTTTCCACGTAGCGGTACAGTCGCGGCCAGAAGCAGGTTAACTTGCGCTCACTTCCACTTTGTTTTGAAATCTTGATCTTAAGTCCACTGATCTACTGACAGCCATCATTATAATCATCAGCATTTCGTATAGCATCTTTATTTCTCCTTATTAATTTGGAATGATATGCTTATGACCCGGTAGTAATCTTGTAAGACGAGTGTGAATAGAGAAGATAACTCAGCACTGAAGACAAACAGAAAACACGGAGGTAGTGAGTGGGGGACGCTGCCAGACCCCTGCTGACCGTCACCACCTGTCCTGGGTCTTGTCTTCTGGCCGTGACTGTACACCACAGCTCATCACTCAGTCTGCTCAGGGAAGATTCAAGCACTCTACCTCTCTTGCTCCAGCTACAGTAAGTCACAAAAACCCAATAACTCTTTAAAACTTTCAGACACGTGCTAACATTTTACAGCCGTACTAACACCTGGTTGACTGTTGCGACAGGATAGGTAGGCACAGTTCTAATCTTTCCTAATCTATGAGGGACACAGGCGGGCCCTCATATCACAGCAAGCCACAGTCTCTTCCGTCAGCACAACACAACACACCGATGCACGACTTGGCGATCCAAACAGCTGATCCACGCTAATGTGATCCAACCCGTTATGACTGTACTCTCGTCTACTTCAGTCCTTATTGGCAAAGAGGTCCGTGTGGAGGTCGTGGCACTCAGCAGGGGAGGGGGAGAAGGGGAGGGCTCCGTTGTGGTTTTTGCCAGAAATTGAGTAACCTTCTCCACTCACGTTATCCAGCAACCTCAAGTCTTCTGATCCACTGACGATGTTTCAAGACTTATCCTCAAATTTTGCATGGCACTTTTTAACCTTTTGGGACTGGCACCCCGATGAACCTATATTTTCTCTCTCTGTTCGTTGCCCTTAAGCCAGCGCCCCTCTTACATAAAAAAAAAAAAAAAAGCCCCCTTAAAAAAACCTGCCAGTTGGTGGAGTTCTACATGGGACTTAGCCAGTATTCAGAAACGCTTCGCTCTCTCACCACTGGTATTTTCAAAGGCCACAGAGATGATTAACCGAATTTTCAAATATGTTTCTACCGTTAACAATGTATAAATCTTGTTAATCTGGCACTAAAACCGTAAAAACATCCTTAAAAACCCGTGCAACTTCAACTAGAGCTTTTTTGATACTATCGGAGGTGCTACGCTGGAATGTTTCATAATGTGGTCCTTAGAATGGCGGGGATGGCAGAACACGATGGTAGTGAGTGAGAAAGGTTACTCATCTCCTGACGGGACAGTACACGCCCTTCAGTCTGGCGTGGCGAGGGTCAACAGCAGCTTCCAGCCTTAACACACTATAGGTAGGTAAGTGCGCAGAGCCACGCGCGTCTCACTGCGGGGAACTAAACTATTTTGTCAGGTTGTCATTTACTACTACAGGCATTTTCTAAACTTATGCAGTCTTCAGTTGTTAGTTAGTAGGGTAAATATAAAGGTAAGTGTATTTTTTTTTATAGTGGACGAGTGACTGGGGATGATTCTAATTGTAAACGTCTTAAGATTTTCCACTGATATCCATAATTAGATTAAACATGTCGTTGTAATGAAAACGTTAAGTAAAGTCACATATTTCATTGTTGTCTGTGTCATTCACCTTATCTAACCTAACCTAGCTGCCATGTACAGCCTCCTAAGTCATTTTCTACATAAAAATAGTAATCACAAAGGTAATGACGAATACAACAATGAAATACGTAACGTTACTAATAGTTTCGTGCGCCGTGCGTGAGTTGGGCGTGGCTCTGTGCGGGTACCGAGGAGACAGCTAGGAGGAGTTGTATTTGCGGTACAGAATGGCGTACAGGTCGCCTTTGTCCAGCATGGAGGGGGGCTGTCTGCTCCCCGGGGGGCTGGACTTGGGGGCCGCGCGCGCAACTGCCCCGTTGAGAGGCTTGGTGACGGCGTTGTCCTGGGGCGGTGAGGGGGACGGGATAAGAGTGTTGGGTAAGGCTGGCGGCCGCTGAAGCCCTGCGCCATTTTGTCAAATGGTGGGGAGGTGGTCGAAGTTACGCGTGCCTCGGTGCATGGGGTGCCTGATGTCCGGCGAGGAGGAGGTGGACATGGACCCACCGCCCACCGGGGTGCTGGCCAGCTGCGGCAGGAGCATCGAGCCGGACACCGAGGGGTTCTGAAACACACACATACGTAATACACTACACGGTGTCTTGCAGTCTTGGTGCGCCAAGTCTTCAGTGGCGCGTGTCGACAACCATACGGGTGAGTATAAGTCAACAGTGCAGCTTTTCATGATTTTTCTGAAGGGTTACTAATCTGATTTATCATCGCATTCTATGGATGTACGAGTATTTGAGGCTGTTACTAGAACATCATCAGCTGCAACGAAGAGAAGGAGGAGGAAGAGGAGGAGGAGGAGGAGGAGGAGGAGGAGGAGGAGGAGGAGGAGGAGGAGGAGGAGGAGGAGGAGGAGGAGGTGGAGGAGGAGGAGGAAGAGGAGGAGGCGTGACTTTTGCATCTACTAAGTCTGCGGCGATTACAGTTGTATAATGAACAACTATATAGCCATATATTATTTACGTAATTGTACGAATATTTTCTATTTAGTTGCGTCATACAGAACTTACGGGTTGTAGAACATATAAATCTGCTTTGGTGTGTTTACATGCTTACACACACACACACACACACACACACACACACACACACACCTTTAGTCTGTCATGTTCCAGCTGGTCCTCCTCGGGAATCTTGAAGGAGAAGCCCTTGAAGTAGTCGTGGTCAGTCAGTTGGTCGCAGGTCCACCTCTTGCTCGGGTCGCGGTCGATGCATCTCTGCAACGCGAGGCGGACACTCAGCCAGTGCTTACAACAACTAAACTCTGATAACAATTGCTTGTATTTCTAAATCTTTCGGCGCCGGATCTGATTTACTTTTCATTCACTGCGACATGTAACGATTTCTATTACTGAAAACCCTGTGCAGAATATTTACAGGCACTTACAATATCTAGTCAGTGTAATGTTCAGAGTTGTCAGTAGAATAAAACTATATGCCCCAGGATGTCTTGTGACTGATGAATGGTGTGTTAAGGGAACAGTGGCGGGGCGGCAAGCGTGTGCAGCCTCACTGAGCGATTCTTCTCACCTTGAGAAAGTCGACACCTTCTCTAGGGAAAGCTTTCGGCATTTTGGCGTCGAGTGTCTCCACGCCATCGGGCTCCGGGATGCTGAGGCCGCGGAAAAACTCGTTGTCCTTGAATATCCTCATGTGGTCCGGCAGAAGGTCGCCTGGAGGGAAGAAAAGTGACTTAGAGGGAAGCAAACACTCAGCATCTACAGAGACTAACACAGCGGTAGAGCAACACATGAAAGCGCATTAAAATTCATTCTCCTAGATCCTTAAGTGGTCTGGCACGAGGTTGTCTAGTCTAGAGGGAAGGAAAATGACTTACAGAGAAGCGAAAGGTACTCGTCATTCTCAGAAACTTATAATAAAGATCGTAAAACAAGAAAGGGTAAAAGAAAACTCGTTGTTCTTCTATATTCTCATGTGGTCAGGCAGGAGATCATAGAGAAGGAAGAAGAGAACCAACAGACACTTAACATGTGTACGCAAACTTATACTGAGGTTAGTAAAAGAGTAGAGAAAACTTGTTGTTGTTCTATATGTTATGTGGCAGGAGATCGCCAAGAGAATGACTGAGAGAGAAGCGAGAGAGAGGGATAATATGCAAGTCTGTTCTCGAAGGTCCGGTGATGGCTTTAGTTTAGACTGTTGATGTGATGGATTGCTGGTCTTATTGAAGAAGAAGAAGAAGAAGAAGAAAAGAAAGAGAAGAAAACAGCAACAACAACAACAACAACAACAACAACAACAACAACGACAACAACAACAACGGCAACAACAACAACGGCAACAACAACAACGGCAACAAACAACAACAACAACGAAACGACAGCAATGATGAAGATGCAGCTTACCAAAAGAAAAAGAAAAAAAAAAGGAAAAGAAAAAAAAAACGAAGAAAAAATTAAGAAAAACAAAAAGTAAAAAAAAAAGAAAACTGATACACAACAGATACAAGAAAGAAAGAAGGAAAGAAAGAAAGAAAGAAAGAAGAAAGGAAGAAAGAAAGAAAGAGGAAGCGGTCCAAATGATATTATTCCACAAATTTGGAGAAGAAATAATGAATGCGATGATAATGGTGCTATGAATAATGCGGAGCAGGCGCCCGCACCCCGGCTAACAAGGCTGCGGCACCATAACTATCCGGGATTTATGAAAGGGGATACTGGAGATAAATAAATAAATACCTGCCCTAATGGATGCTTCTAATGACACGAGAAGAAGACCTTATGCTATCTTTGGCTCCCCGAGGCTAATGCAGGTAATGGAACAGCCTGATACACACGGACAGACAGACAGACAGATAGACAAACAGACATATAAATAGATAAACAGACAGATAGATAAGCAGATAGATATACAGCCAGACAGACAGAGGATAGACAAACAGATATAAACAGATAAACAGACAGATAGATAAACTGATAGATATACAGCCAGACAGACAGACAGAGATAGACGAACAGACATAAATAGATAAACAGACAGATAGATAAACAGATAGATATACAGCCAGACAGACTAACAGACAGACTGACGCAGAAAGATGGAGACAGACAGAGAAATACATAAACAAATAGATACATAGACATAAATAGACAGATAAACTCACAGACAGACAGAAACACACACACACACACACACACACACACACATCAAGGTGGCTCAGTGGTGAAATTTTCGTATAACAAACTTAATGCCACGTATTCGAAACTAGCGTAACGTAACATAACCTAACCCAATCAAACTCAATTTACCTTTACCTAAATTTTACATTACCTTACCTTACAAATCCTAGGCAAAGCAAACCAAAGCAAACTAAATCTAACCTAACCTAATTTAACGTAACATAACCTAACCTAACCAAACTTAACCTAATCTATCCTTACATGACCCAACTTAACCTAATTTCACCTTATTCAGCTTAACCTAACGTAACTTGACCTAACATAACCTAATCCAACCCAACACCCACCTAGCGTCTTGCGGATGAGGTAGAGCTGGTCCACATCAGATTTCCCGGGCCACAGCGCTTCGCCCTTCACCAGCTCAGCCAGCACGCAGCCGATGGCCCACACGTCTACCGCGGTGCCATAGTGCGTGTCCCCCACCAGGAGCTCCGGCGCACGATACCACCGGGTCGCCACGTAGTCCGTCAGGTTGTCTCCGGGACCTGGGGGAGTGGCAGGGTGAAGGTTGTCAGTGGTGGTGGTAGGGGGAGGAAAGAGTGTGTGTGTGTGTGTGTGAAGGAGGAAGAGGGATGAAAGTGTGTGAGTGAGGAATGAATGAATGAAGGAAGGAAAGAAGGGAGGAAGGGAGGGGGAAGGAAGGAGGACGAGGAAGAATATAAAGGAATATAAAGGAAAAACAGACAGCAACAACCCTACTGGCCCTATCGAGGCTGTTTGTGTGACTTTGTTGCCACTACAGATCCTATGATTTTGACGTAAAAGGACAGCGAGATCAAAGAAAGGAGGAGGAGGAGGATTAGGATTAGGAGGAGGAGGAGGAGAGGAGGAGGAGAAAAATAGTAGTAGTAGTAGTAGTAGCACTTGAATTAACACCATCACGGTAGTAGTAGTAGTAGTAGTAGTAGTAGTAGTAGTAGTAGTAGTAGTAGTGGTGGTGGTAGTAGTAGTATAGTAGAAGTAGTAGTAGTAGTAGTAGTAGTAGTAGTAGTAGTAGTAGTAGTAGTAGAAGTAGTAGTAGTAGTAGTAGGACCAGTATCAGTAGTAGCAGTAGAAGGTATAAGACGATCATATAAGCAATAGTAACAGCATCATCATCACCACCACCACCACCACCACCACCACACCAGCAGTCAGCCTCGCATCACGCAACACGTACTCAACATGCGAGCGAAGCCGAAGTCACACAGCTTGACCACGCCGCTCTTCGTGAGGAGGATGTTCTCAGGCTTCACGTCGCGGTGGATGCAGTTGTGCTTGTGGCAGTAGCCGATGGCCTGCACCAGCTGGTACGTGATCTTCTTCACCTTCTCCTCCGGCAACCTGCGCCAGATTACATTAGATTGCATTAGAGTAGGGACAGGCATCTTAGTGCGCCTTTTTTTTTAACAGGAAAGTCAGAAACGAAAACACACACACACACACACACACACACACACACACACAGAAAAAGAAAAAAAACTTTTATATTTCCACAGGTTTATTTTAATTGTTGCTGAAAGTTGCCACAAATTGACAACATTTTATATAAACGTTTATGAAGAAAAAAGGGAAAAAAAAGAGGAAAAGTTCACCAGACAAAAGGTTATTTATCAAAGAACATAAAAAGAAAATTGCATTATAAAATTTACACGAATCTATTTCAATTGCTACTCTGCGTAAATCACCACAATATAAACGTTTATGAAATAAATAAATAAATAAATAAATAAAACGTTTATTAAGGAATATGAAAAGACTGTTTACAAAAGACACACGAGCTTATTTTCATTGTTACTCTAAATTTTCACAAACCTCCCACAATACGACACTTTACAAAATGTTCTCTACTGCAATATTGTTTTCTCTCTTTCTAGATGTAACGGTTTTATTCCACGTACTGTGATAGTGTTGTTCATATTTCATTCATTCAATTATCAGATAGTCATGCATTTATCATTTTACGACAACCTTTCAACTGCAGCATTTAGGAGATACAGGAGGAGGAACAGGAGGAGGAGGAGGAGGAGGAGGAGGAGGAGGAGGAGGAGGAGGAGGAGGAGGAGGAGGAGGAGGAAAAAACAGAAGTGGTAGTGGTAATGATGAATAAGAATTAATAATAAGAATAAGTAATAAGAATAAGAATAATAATAAGAAAAAGAAAGAAAGGAGGAAACAAATAAACAAAGAAAAAAGAAAATGGAAAAACAAGAAGGAAGAGAAACAGAGAGAGATCCCCTTCTTTCTTTTACCTTCTTCATGCTCTAACCCAGTGTTCCTCTTACATAAAAAAAAAAAAAGTAAAGGGGAACCTCTAAGTTCTTCTAAGCCAGCGTCTCTCTTACATAAAAAAAAAAAAGACAGAAGGAAGAGAAACGGTAGGAGGATGAACACAGAAGGACACTTACCCTTTAGGATTACTCTCCAGTTCATTAAGCACAGTCCGGTCACAGAACTCAAAGACCAGGTGTAGTTTCCTCTTCCTTCTGAACACCTCGATTAGGTTGATCAAGTTAGGGTGGTGAAGTTGCTGGAAGAGGAAGAAGAAGAGCAGGGAGTGAATTGTTAGTTGGCTGGGTTGGTGGAATGGTGGAAAAGAAAAGGAAATTGGTAGGAAAGTTAAGGTGGGGAAATGATGAATTGAGCTGGTTGGTTGAGTGTCTGGTTAGTTAGTTAGCTTGTTAGTTAGTTAGTTCGTTCATTTGTTTGCTTTGCTATATTGTTGGACGATTGGTTAGTTTGGGGGAAAGGGAGGGAGGGATGAAGACTGTAAGGGGGGAGGAGAGAGAGAGAGAGAGAGAGAGAGAGAGAGAGAGAGAGAGAGAGAGAGAGAGAGAGAGAGAGAGAGAGAGAGAGAGAGAGAGAGAGAGAGACTACTACTACTACCACTACAATAACTAAAATAACAACTACGTACAACTATCAACAGCAATCCAAACAGCTACTTTTAATAATTCACCTTCAAAATTACAGAAAAGAAAGAACTATTGTACATACATTAGATAAAAAAAAAAAAAGCTTGTGTATTTCAAGTCTAGTCTCTGTTTACTGTATTTTCTACTATACAACACTACAACAACAACCATACCTACTACTACCATTACTACTACTATTACTATCACTGTCCGTTTCTTCTATTACTGCTATCCTTTTCTTCTACTATCACCTTCTTAGTAGTCCTAAATCAGATCACCTCGTGGGGCCTGCAAGATCTGTTGTAGCCTGTGTATCTATGTAATTCTATGCTGCTACTACTACTACTACTACTACTACTACTACTAGCACCAATCACCTTCAGCATACGTATCTCCCTCAAGGCGATCTTCTTGATAAGCGGGTCATCCTCAGACTCCACAAACTTCTTGATGGCCACCAGGCTCCCTGTCTCCCTATTGCGACACTTGTACACTACGCCATAGGACCCCTCGCCAATCTTGCTCAGCTTCTCGTACTTCTCCATCAGGCGCGAGGACACCCGGGTTCTCCTGACGGGGCAAGAAGAGAATGTTGATCAGTCTGTCTATCTGTGTCTGTCTGTGTGTCTGTCGATATTCTGAAACTTTTTTGACAGTATACTGATTGGTTTCAAGAGGCTCTAGTTGAAGTTACACGAGTTTTTAAGGGTGTTTTTACGGTTCTAGTGACAGATTAGCAAGACTTCTACATTATTAGCTGGAGAAACACTTTTGACAACCCCAAAACAACACAGCATTATGAAGACCAAAAAATAACACATTATGAAGATCACGAAACAACACAACATTAAAAAGACCTCCCAAAACAACAACAACAACAACAACAACAACAACACAGCATTATAAAAATCCCCAAAACAACATCATGAAGACCCCCAAAACAACACAACATTATGAAGACCCCCAAAACAACACAACATCATCAGGAGCCCCAGACAAGACCAGGCCACCATCAAGGCAGGTCTGAGTGCTCCCCAAAACTGGACATCCACAAGTGAGGCGAGCAGTGAATAATTAAGAAGGTAAATAACACGACATCGAAATTCTCAAGGTCGTCTGAGTTACAGTTAAACGATTTCTGTGTGTGTGTGTGTGTGTGTGTGTGTGTGTGTGTGTGTTTGTGTGTGTGTGTGTGGGTAGATGGGTGGGTGTGTTGCTTATTCTTCGTGATCTTTTGTTACTATAATTCTTTACTGCAATACATATTTGATTTAAGTCAAACTATTATGAAATTGTCTTGTTTTTTATTACAATGTCAACCGTAATGTGTGTGATTTGTGTATTGTAAAGCTGTGATCAATAAACTATTACTACTACTACTACTACTACTACTACTGCAAGACAAACAGGGAAACAGACAGACAGAAAAAAAAAAAAACAAAGACAAATAAACAGACGAAATTACAAGCAAAAGGACAGAGATGAAAGACGGCAAATAGACAAAGAAGCAAGTAAGCGAACAGACGTATTAACTACTGTGTGTGTGTGTGTGTGTGTGTGTGTGTGTGTGTGTGTGTATGTGTGTGTGTGTGTGTGTGTGTGTGTTTAGGGATATTTTTAGGTGAAAGCAGCGTCTGTACAGGATGCATGGATAACTTTAGGCAAATGTCAACTTAAGTTTTGCAGGACGCCTTGCCTTTTACGGAACACAAGACTACGTACATAATGCATCGTGACAGATTATTCAATACACACAGGTAACAACGGACATCCTCAGGTAAGGCAAGGTAAAGTATAGCTCGATAAGTTCGTATATCATCCAAGTAAAGTGTTTCTCAGACGTGTTCTTGGCTCACCAGGTAACTGTGTATCGCTCACGTGTGTAGGCAAAGTTAGAGTACAGAGGACAGGTAAATAAAAGGCAGGTGTGTGTTTACTGCTTCTTGATGTTACTGTTCTGGTGTAGTTTGTGGGTTTGTTCTACGTCTAAACATGGCTCGCTATTGTCTTAATCCACTTACGAACTGTTAAAGTGACACACACACACACACACACACACACACAGAGAGAGAGAGAGAGAGAGAGAGAGAGAGAGAGAGAGAGAGAGAGAGAGTTGTCCTCCTCAAACTACTACTACTACTACTACTACTACCACCACCACAACCACCACCTCAACATCCCCCGCGTCCTCCTGTTCCGTTTTCTTTCATCGAACACTCACTCCTGAAGCGCCAGAAATTAATAACGCCTTGGAGCAAACAGTGGGGCGGCCGTGTGTCTTCGCCTCTAATAGAAAAATAGCCTGCGTGTCTCGGATTAGTGGCGGTGATCGGAGAGGCTTCTTTCCCGCAGCGGTCCCAGATAATTATGATGACTACCTGCTGGGGGTGACTTCGCTATCGGGGGGCCAGGAGAGGAGGGGGTTGAGTGGCGGGTTGGTAATGAAACGTAACGGTAGATTTGGGTATAAAATGTAGTTAGCAGATAAAAAAAGACATGGTAGATGAAATAGAGAGTTACATTAAGAAAGACTGGAGGGGTTTGTAATGAAAAGCAGCGGTGTATTTGAGCAGAACAGCCAGATGGTAGAGAGGTAGACGAAAATGTGGAGGGGGTTTATAATGAAAAGCCGCGGTAAATTTGAGTATAAAGGCTATAATTGGTAGACGTAGTGCGTACAGTTAAACACAGTGCATTGCCGTGGTAGATAATTGAGGCTACACGAGGCTGAGATGATGCGGGGTGGTGAAGAAAATGATGAGTAGTTGCGTAAGAAAATGCACCAAAGAAAACGATAATAGTGTACGATAACTTTATTTTCGTTCCTCTTACAGATAACACATTTAATCCACAGGAATAAATTGTTTACTTTGATTCTCTTAATATACTAGTAAATGAGTGAGTGTTATTACTGATAGATAGATAGACGGATAGATAGATAGACGGACAGATATATAGATAGATAGACAGATAAACGGACAAGTAGATAGATAGATAGATAAATAGATAGACAGATAGATAGACAGATAGACGGACAGACAGATAGAAAAATAGATAGATATAGTAGTAGAAGTAGTACACAAACACACACACACACACACACACACACACACACACACACACACACACACACACACACGACAAGCTGTTTACACGCTCACACATACACACAAATCCATCATGCTCATGGCACACAACAGGTTATTAAGGTCATGGTGCGCACAAGGTCACGTCAGGTCAAGACACTGCTGACTCCATGCATAGTAGTAGTAGTAGTAGTAGTAGTAGTAGTAGTTTGTTTTTTGAGTTTCTCCTCCTCCTCCTTCTCTTCTTCCTTAATTGTCATTCTCTTCCTCCTTCTCTTTCTCCTCCTCCTTCCCTACAACAACCACTACTACTACTACTACTACTACTACTACTACTATCACCACTACTATTATTCTTCCTTCTCCTCTTCCCCAAAATACTACAACACCTCCAAGGACACACACCCACACTAACACCCTCCTTCCCCTTCCTTCTCCCCTGACCTGCTTGTCCCTGAATCCATGACCCCTTAGCTTCTGACCCCAGCCCCTCCATCTCACCCCCTTCAGCCCCCTAATTTAAGCTGCTCAAAGAAAACACGATATCTTAATTTTAATGTGTGCTGACTTGTTCATTCCTCTCTCTCTCTCTCTCTCTCTCTTGCTCGCTCGCTCTTGTTTTTTTTTCTTTATTAATTTTTCAGTTTACTTAATCTCTTAATTCTCCCTCGATTTTTATATTTGATCTTTTCACATTTTTCTTTTCATTATTTTGTTCATCTCTTCATCGCATCATTATTTTTTTTCTCCTTCCTTCTTTTCCGCCTGTTTATGTCTGTTTATCTGAGTGCATGTTTCTCCATCTTCCTGTCTATTCGTATGTCTGTCTATCTGTCTGTTTACCTGTCTACCTGTCTACCTGTCTGTCTGTCTGTCTGTCTGTCTGTTTACCTGTCTGTCTGTCTGTCTGTCTACCTACCTGTTTGTATATATATCTATCCTTCGGCCTATCTATCTCGGTTATCATCTGTCTCTGTCTGTCTGTGTGTCTGTCTGTCTGTCTGTATATATGTATGTATATGTATGTAAGTATGTTTATCTTCCTATTTATTTGTCTCTGTCTATCTTTGTCTATCTATCTATCTATCTATCTATCTTCCTATCTGTCTATTTATGTGTGTGTCTGTTCACCTATCTGTCTCTGTGCGTCCGTCTGCCTGCCTGCCAGCCTGCCTGTCTCTGCGGCGCGGCGTGGAGTGGAGTGGCGTGGCGGGGCGGCAGGTGGCGTGCGTGAGGTACTTGGCACACCTTTGTTTGCTTTTAGTTTAATCATCTTAAGCCACACTAACCCGCAGAGAGGAGGAGGAGGAGGAGGAGGAATGATATAATGGGCAGAGAGAGAGAGAGAGAGAGAGAGAGAGAGAGAGAGAGAGAGAGAGAGAGAGAGAGAGAGAGAGAGAGAGAGAGAGAGAGAGAGAGGACAGGAAGGCAGGTACACAAAAAGATGCAGACAAACGGACATACAAATACACAAAAATTGACGCAAGAAAAACAGACAGTCAAACAAAACAGACAGAAAAGAAAACGAAGAAGTAGACAAACAGACAGACAAAATTATAAATACGAGAAAGAAAAACCGAAAAAAAAGCTTCGAAAACGAGAAACGAAACGAACAAACACGGACAGACAGACAGACAGACAGACAGACAGACAGACAGAGGGGAGCAGGGGGCGCCAAAAGCAGGTCACGTGGGCCTACTAATCACAGCCATTCCGCGCCATTTGTGAGACTAATTGGAAGCCTTAAATTGTGGGTCGCCAGCTGATGCGCCGGGAGGAGGTCAACGGCAGAGGTCAGGGGTCATGAGGAGGAGCAGGAGAAGGAAGAGGAAGGGTTAGTAGTGCAGATAGCAGAGTCCTCTTCTTATTAATAGTTTTCCCTTCCTCTTTCTTCCCCTTCTGCTCTTCCTTCCTCCTCCTCCCTCCTTTTCCAAGTCTT
>NC_087172.1:14824929-14827429 GCF_035594125.1 Scylla paramamosain
ATCATATTTCCTTGTATTATCTGTCTACCTATCTAGTTGTATATATAACGACACATTAATTACTTTTTCTCTCATTAGCTGTCTTACTTCCTCTCGCCAACTGTCCTTCCCTTAGATTTGGCCATATATTTTTCATTAACTTTCTCATTTCGCTGTTTTCTTACAATTACCTGCTCCAATTTACCGTCAACGTACGTGTCGTGACATTAAGTTGTTTCTTCTCACATTAACTGTCTTATTCCCTCTCGCTGACTGTCATTCCTTCATATTTAGTCATATTTTCATATCAACTGTTTCATTTTCTTGTTTTGTTATAATTTCTTGCTGTAATTTACTGTCTACATATCGTCACATTAAACTGTTTCTTATTTCCTCTCGCTAACTGTCATTCCCTCGTGTTTACATCAGCTGTGTCATTATTCTGCTTTCTTATATTACCTGTTCTAATTTCATGTGTCTATACTCGTGCGTGACATTGTTCATTTTCATATTAAGTCTCTTCTTTCCTCATGTCAACTGTAACTTTCTCATATTTACTCATTTCTTCACATTAACAGCCTAATTTCCTCATAACAACCCATTTTTTTCTCTCTCTCATACACACACCATCCCATATCCTCACTAACTCATTTTCATTCGCATTAATTGCCCTCGTGCACAATGTTAACTACCGAAACATCACATCAACTCTCACAACAACAACTCACAACCAGTACTACCTTATCCAACCTCTTTACCCCAATTACCCTCCCAGAATTACTCTAAAACACGAAGATATTCCCTAAATTACTTAACATTACCGGTCTTGATCTACTAATATCCCCTAGACCACCATTAATTATTCCCCAGATCACTAATTATTCCCTAACCTTCCTGGACATTTCCCTAACCTACTCTCTGCTACTCCTTCTTCACGTGTTATTAGCCTGGTTCTCTTCACTAATGTTCCCTAGGGCGCCCTTGTCTATATCTCTTACGTATCTTGTAATTTTCCCCAAAGATCCCTAACAAGGTAATATTATGTAAGCTTTAGTGTGTTTGTTGTCTCAATCGCCCGCCAATATTTTCCACGTTGCGTGATCTTTCGTGGCGAAAACCAGGAAGTGGTGGTGGTGGTGGTGGTGGTGGTGGAAGTGGTGGTAAAGTAGTAGTAGTAGTAGTAGTAGTAGTAGTAGTAGTAGTAGTAATCTTTATGGTGTAGTAGCAACAGTAGTAGTAGTAGTAGTAGTAGTAGTAATAGTTTTTGTGGTGTAGTAGTAGTAGTCGAAGTAGTAATAGTAGCAGCGTTTGTGGAGTAGTAGTAGTAGTAGTAGTAGTAGTAGTAGTAGTGCTTGTGGGTGTAGTAGTAGTAGTAGTAGTAGTAGTAGTAGTAGTAGTAGTAGTGGTGGTAGTAGAACCTTAAGTAGTAATACGTAAAAGAAATAGCAAAACGATAGATAATTATAAAAAAAAAATGGAAAATAGAAATTAATAATAATAATAATAATGATCTCGTGTACCAATCTCGACGTTTTTCTTTCCTTAATTACATCCATTACTTCTTTTTTTAATCTTCCAGCAAGACTTCATCACCTCCACAAACCCACAAAAAAAAAAGCTGCAACAACAACAACAACAACAGCAATAACAACAACCAAAGCAACAACAACAACAACAACAACAACAACAACAACAACAACAACAACAACAACAACAACAACAACAACAACCCTTTCCCTTAATTAAAACCTAAACTCACCGGCCAAACCACTGCAATAATAAATAACAACAATGTCCACAGCAAGACTTCTCCCTTGTATTACACGCCACCCAACCAACAACGAGGAAAAAAAAAGAAAAGAATAATAAAAAAAAAAGCATAATATTCCGCGTATGAATTCATTTTCCCTTCATAAACACAGGCTCAGGCTTCCCTCGTCCGGCCTGATTATTAGCATTTGCGTCCTTGAGAGGGATGATGATGATGAGAGAGACGGAAAGTAAGGCATGAAAAGGGAGAGAGAAAGATTGGGGGTGGTGGAGGTGGTGGTGGTTGAGATGACGATGATGATAAAGAGGATGAGGAGGACGAAGAATAAGAAACAAGATCAAGAATAATATGAACAAGAACAAGGAATACAAGAACGAAAAGAACAATAACAAGAACAGTAACAAAAAAAGAACAAGAACAGGAAGAAAAGAAAACGAGAAGGAAGAAAGAAATAAAAGGAAAAAGAAGCAAAAAAGAAAACATTAATAATAACAATAACAACAATAAGAAACAAAACTGAAAAAGACGAACACACACACACACACACACACACACACACACACACACACACAACACCAACACAAACTCTACCAATCTGCAACACCAATACTAGACACCAGCCACCATACCAGCAACACTAACACAAAACACCTGGAGACCCCTTCCCTACACACTGTCAAGGGAGACTGTCAAGGGCCACGAGAAAGTAGGCTAAGACCCACCTCATCCCCGGCGTCGCTCGATTCTGCA
>NC_087172.1:14834929-14837429 GCF_035594125.1 Scylla paramamosain
CATAGCAGGGAGGAGGAGGAGGAGGAGGAGGAGGAGGAGGAGGAGGAAGAGGAGGAGGAGATGTGTGTGAATTAGGAAGGAATGGAAGGGAGGGAAGGGAGGAAGAAAAAGGAAGGAAAAGGAAAGGAGAAAAGAAAGAAAGAAAGGAAGGAAGAAAGGAAGCAAAAAAGGAAGGAAAATAGGAAGGAGTGATGGAAGAAAGGAAGGAAATGGAAGGAAAGAAAACGAAAGAAGATGAAAAGAAAGGAAAAGAAAAAGATGGGAAAGGAAAAGAAAGAAGGAAGGATGGCAGGAAGGAAAGAAAAGGAAAGAAAAAGAAAGAAAGAAGAATGGAAGGAAGGAAGGAAGGAAGGAAGAGTGGACGAAGATAAACGACCTATAATTTGCACTTGTAACTTTAACTCCAACAAGCAACCTTTCCCTATAACCCCCACCTGTAACTTATCCCTGTAAATCCTAAGTATATTCCCCACCTGTAACTTGCACCTGTAACTCCCACCTGTACCTGTAACCTGTATCTGTAACCCGGCCCTCTACACACGGAGCTCCTTGGGGCATCTAAACGCACCAATTTGTCTCCGCTCGTACAATCTGGCACAATTTGCGATCGCGTGATGTGGTGGTGGTGGTGGTGGTGCAGGCTGACAGTAAAATAAAAGGAAGGAAGGAAGGAAGGAAGGGAGAAAGGAATGAAAGGTAAGGAAACAAAGAAAGGAAAGAAGGAAGGAAAGAAAGAAAAGCTCCTCTTCTTGTCAGACACACAATGCAGCCTTCATCACCTTCATTGCCTCCGTCATCACCGTCATGAGAAATTATTTTGTTGCTTTGTTATTCAGAGACTGTTTTCTTTCTTTACTCAGATGCTCGGCTCAGTCTCCGTTTTCTTTCTTTAGCACCTTCACCGCGAAATGCGACGATTCACACCACAGCAAACAATGACATCTTTATAAGCATCAACAAGAAAGAGATCTGTGTTTATGAAATGTGATAAACTGACGAACAGTTAAGCATTAAAAAAAAATAATAATTCTCTCACGTGTTATCGCTTTCTTGTGATAATTTTCCTTGTGGTTTACGCATCTTAACAAACCTCAGGAAAATAGAACATGTATTATCACTATTATTACTATTATTATTTTCTAAGTATGATGGAGAGACGCTTTTTTACTTATCAACTTACTTTTTTTTTTCATTTCACTTCACTTATTCATTTATTTTACGTTTTTGTGTGTGTGTGTGTTTGTGTGTGTGTTTCGTAAAGCAATGCCCCTTTAACACACTCATCAACATGAAGAAGCCAAATAGAAATAGGGAACGAGTAGCAGTCAGAAAAAAAAAATATTACGTGATAGAGGAAATTCTTCAGACTGGTTCGCAAACTGGTAAAAGAAAGCTGGCAAAAGTGATACAGATATATACAGATAATATAGATGATGAGAAATATCGCTTACTTTTTTCCCCAGAACACGGGAACCTAAAAGGGTGAATGTTTGGAAGAGTTGTGGTTATTGAGAGAGTGTGAGAGTAGATAATGAAATGAATAGGGAAAAGAGAGGAGGAAAGAGCACTTGAGACAGGAAGGGAGAAAGAGAAAGAAAAAATTAAGAAAGAAGGTGAAAGAAAAATATATGAAAGGGAGGAAATGGAAATATCATGAAAAAAAAATTAAGGAAAATAAGAAAATAATAAAGACAGACGAAAATTTAAAAAAAAGAAACCACGAGAGAAAATGAGAAGAGTAAATGAAAAAAAAAAACTATGGAAGGGAGGATGAAAAAAAAATACATAAGAAAATAATGAAGACAAGGAGAGGAAGAAAATTAGGTAATGAAAGGAAGGAACGGAAGGAAGGAAGGAAGGAAGGAAGGAAGGAAGGAAGGAAGGTGATCACAGGCTTGGACCTTTAAACTCTCAGGTGTTAAAGGTGAGTAATTAACAGGTGTGAAGGTGCCTATTACTCTGTGTGTGTATGTGTGTGTGTGTGTGTGTGTTAGCCATTTACAACTATTATTAGCATTTGGTAACGCACAGGACACACACTCTCTCTCTCTCTCTCTCTCTCTCTCTCTCTCTCTCTCTCTCTCTCTCTCTCTCTCTCTCTCTCTCTCTCTCTCTCTCTCATTATCTTTTATTTATACCTCACTATTTACTCGCGTGACCCTGAGACGGTATCAACAACTTTCTCTTTCTACTATCTCTCTCTCTCTCTCTCTCTCTCTCTCTCTCTCTCTCTCTCTCTCTCTCTCTCTCTCTCTCTCTCTCTCTCTCTCTCTCTCTCTCAACACTTGCCAGTGCGGCCTGAGGGAGGACGGGTCTGGGTTGAACATGTCTGCGGAGGAGCACCGAGGGGCGGCCAGTCCATTGGTACGGCTGTCAGGGGCGGGAGGAGGAAGAGGAGGAGGAAGAAGAGAGGGTCGAGGAAGTGGAGGAGGAGGAGGAGGGTCTTCCACACGACGTCTCTCCCCCACCAGAGGACAAACATCGACTGACTACCCAACAG
>NC_087172.1:14847429-14857429 GCF_035594125.1 Scylla paramamosain
TTTAACCACACTCCTCCCTTCCTCTCCCTTCGAGACAAACCCACTGCAACATTAAAATTTGCCCTTCTTCTTCTCTTTTCTTCCTCCTTCTCTGCTACCTACCAACATCCACACACTTTCATAACTACTACACCTTCCACCCTCACCCATCGTCCCTAGCCACACGCCTACACACCTATTAAAAAAAAAAAAAAAAATAGCCGACTGCTGCATAACATTCCCCGTAACACGCTATTCCCTCATCGCTACACCATAAACACCGTAACTTCGAGTCCGCAACAAAAGAAGCCACAAAGCTCCTCTCGACACGCGGCCAGCCAGCCCTCACCTGCTACCTGAGAAACGCCTCACCTGGAGTGTAATTAAGCCCTCACCTGGGACTCGTAATGGCGGAGGGCGACACTCAGGTGAGGCAAAAGGGAGGGAGGGATGAAAGGATAAGAAGGGAAGGATTGGAAGGAATGAGAAAATGGAATTGTAAGATTGAGAGTGGGAAGGAATAGGAAGGAATGGAAGGATAAGAAGAAAAAGAAGGATAAGGATTGTGAGGAAGGGTAGAAATGAAGTGGAGAGCTAGAAGGAAAGGAAGGAGGGAAAGAAAGAGAAGGATCAGAAAGAAAAAGTGAGATTAAAAGAATGAGGGTTGGAAGAAAAGGCAAGAAAGGAAGGAAGGAAGAGAAAGATAAGGATATGAAGGAAGGGTAAAGTTAAAGGAAATGAGAACTGGGAAAAAAAAAGAAAAAGGAGGGAGAAAAAAAAGATAATTAGGAGAAAAGAAGAATAAAGGAGATGAGGGTTGGAAAAAAGGGAAGAAAGGGAGGAAAGGATAATGAAAAAAGGAAAGATGAGATTGAAGGAACTGAGAATAGGTAGAAAAAAAGTCGGGACAAAAAAAAATAATAAGAAAAGTAAGAGTGAAGGAACTGAGGGTTGAAAAAAAGTAATAAAGGAAGAAAATATAAAAATAGAAAAACTGAGATTGAAGGGCTGATGGTTGGTAGGAAAAAAAGGAGGGAAGGAAAAAAAAGATGAAAGGAAAATATGAGACTGAAGGAGCTAAGAACTGGCAGCAAAGGGTTACAGAATAAAGAGAAAAGAGAGTGAAGGGAAAAGGGTTGAAAGGTAGAGGAGGAAGGAAGGAAAGGATAAAAACAGACAAAACAATAAGGAAAAAAAAATTATATATGGACCGAAGATTGTGAAGAAGAGAAGGAAAAGAAATGGTAATGTTAGGATAAATAAAGGAAATGAAAACTGAAGGAAAGAGAGGAAGAAAGAAAGGAAGAAGGAAAGGAAATGAGGGAAGAAAGATAGAGAATGAAGAGGAATAGAATAGAAAGACTGGAGAAACAAAATAAAGCGAATAAAAGCTTGGAGAAGAAGAGAAGGAATAATGAAAGAAAGATGGAGATGAAACAGATGAAGACAAACAAATAAATAAGAAGAAAACCATAAAATTAGACCAAAAATTAATGTTGGAAGGAAGGAAGAATAAAATTAAATAACTGAAAGGTAGAGGAAGTAGAAAAAGAAGGAAAATGTATGAAAGAAAATATGATGAAACGGAGATAAGAGAGAAGAAAGCACACAATAAGAAAAATAGCAAAAGTATGAGAGGAGAAACACGGAATAAGAGGAGAAATAAAAGAATGAGAGAAAAAAAAAACAAAGGAAGAGAAGAAAATAAGAAAAGAAGCAATGAACAAGAGGAGGCATTAAACAATTAAAAAAAAAACATGAATTAAAACGAGAAATGAAAGAAGAAACGAGTAAGAGGAAAAGTACAAGAATAAAAATGGAAGTACAAAGTAAGGAAGAAGGATAAGAGGGGAGGGACACAGAAAAGGAGAAGTAAAAAGAGAAAGTGGATGAATAATGGAGTAAGATGTGGAGAGATAAAGGAGGGACAGGTAATGGAGAGAACGAAAGAGGAGGTGATGAAGAAACAGCAACAGGATGAATGGTAAGCAAAGGAGAGAGAGAGAGTGGAAGAGAGAGAAAGAGAGAGAGAAGGGAAGGAAAAAGGAAGAGGAGGAAGAGAAAGAGGAAGAGGAAGAGAAAGAGGAAGATAATGGAGAATGATTATTTACAAGGAGGAAGCACCGCCAACACACACACACACACACACACACACACACACACACACACACACACACACACACACACACACACACGAACGCAAGAATTTTGTACCTATGAATTATGCTGTAAAAATACTGTATATATATAATTATGATATATATTTTGGGCAAGGAGTTACAAAAAATTATGCAGTGGGGAGAGAATTTTAAAAGCATCATTATTTCAGGTGATGATGATGATGATGATGATGATGATGATGATGATGATGATGAGGATGATGATGATGATGATGATAACGATGACGACAACAAGTGCAACGACAATGACAACAGCAACAGTAATAATAATAATAAGAAGAAGAAAATGAAGATCAAGAGGAAGAAAAGCAACAACAAAAACAACAAAAACATAAAACAAAACAAGAAAGAAAGAAAAAGAACAACAAAAAAAAACAAAGAAAGAAGATGAAGGAAAGAAAGAGAAAAAAAAAAACAATGGACACAACCACCCCTCTCCCCACCCCCAGCCCCTGTAGATTCCCCCCTGCCAACACCCCCACACACTGTAATTCCCTGTACAGTGTTTTGTTCACCATTGCAACACCCTACATTTTTTTCCCGCGCTTTCTGTCGCGGCGTCATGTCATGGATCTGTAGATGATATAATTTTTTTTTTTTCTCTCCTTTTCCTCTATCTCTCCTCTTTATCCTCTTCCGTGGTGTGGCATAGACAGTTATTTCTACTCTGATCTAATGGCAACACACACACACACACACACACACACACACACACCTGGAATTAAAAAAAAGGTTTGTTGCTTTATACATAGATATATCCTTGTGTGTGTATGTGTGTGTGTGTGTGTGTGTGTGTGTGTGTGTGTGTGTGTGTGTGTGTGTGTGTGTGTGTGGTCGCTGGGGAACACCACTCTGTTATGCCGACACGCTTACTATTGACCGGCTCTTCGATTGCCTAACCTCTCTCTCTCTCTCTCTCTCTCTCTCTCTCTCTCTCTCTCTCTCTCTCTCTCTCTCTCTCTCTCTCTCTCTCTCTCTCTCTGACACTTTCACCTATCAATGTTCTATCTATTCCTTGTTCGGTTCCCACATCATCTTCATCCTCTCTCTCTCTCTCTCTCTCTCTCTCTCTCTCTCTCTCTCTCTCTCTCTCTCTCTCTCTCTCTCTCCTATTATTATCCTATTTTATCACTGTTCTTCTTTATCTACGGTCTTTATTCCATTCTACTGCGACTGGATAACAAGTTGAAGGATGTAATATTTAACAGACAATTATCTGCTCCCTCTCCCTCTCCCTCTCTCTCTCTCTCTCTCTCTCTCTCTCTCTCTCTCTCTCACGTACCAAGAGAAAAAACAACAAAAGGTACAGAATTTCGTGAGAACTTTCGTGTTTTCACTGTTCTCGTTTTCTACACACACACGCACACACACACACACACACACACACACACACACACCCATGCCTTTAATTAATAGCTAACTGTATTGTCATCTATGCCATCTTAACATCACCCACATTCTCTGCCACCCATTTCCTGTGACCAGTATTTTAGCAAAGGACGAGAAGAAGGTTAGAGGGGCCGGGAGAGAAATCAGATGACTGTGTGTGTGTGTGTGTTTGTGTGTGTGTGTGTGTGTTCAGAAGGGTATATTTTGCGTCACTAGATACTGGACGAGAAGGAGGAGGAGGAGGAGGAGGAGGAGGAGGAGGAGGAGGAGGAGGAGGAGGAGGAGGAGGAGGAGATGCATAGTTCGGAGGTGAGTGGTCGTGAATCGAGGAGAGAAAAAGAGAGAGAAGGGAAGAGAACGCACTTCTTGACCCCCCAAAAATGTCTCTCTCTCTCTCTCTCTCTCTCTCTCTCTCTCTCTCTCTCTCTCTCTCTCTCTATGACATTTATTCGTCATTTGTTCGCCTTCTTTATGATTTCCTTTGGTCCCTCCCCAGGTGTGCCCCCCCTCAACACACCTGTGACTGGCATGAGTAATTAGCCTTCCAGGTACTGCACCCCTGACTTTTCGACTTTTGGGAAGGCCAGGTAAAGGTGGGAGGGAGATAGGACGGGACGGAGGGAGAGAAGGAGGGAGAGAGAGAGAGAGAGAGAGAGAGAGAGAGAGAGAGAGAGAGAGAGAGAGAGAGAGAGAGAGAGAGAGAGAGAGAGAGAGAGAGAGAGAGAGAGAGAGAGAGAGAGAGAGAGAGAGAGAGAGAGAGAGAGAGAAAACACATACCAAACTTGTCATCATTCTTCATTGCTGAGTCACAACGCACCATAGTTCCCCAAATGATGATAATAATAATAATAATAATAATAATAATGATAATAATAATAATAAGTAAAATCTTTTCTTCATACCACAATTTGCCACTGAAATTTGAATGACATCATCACGCTTCACATTCACAAGGTCCACCACACCTCAGCACTCTTTAAACCCTCAAGCACACGATCACCACCACATTCCTCCACTAAGGTCACCACTGGTCTTCCAACATCACCACTTGGAATCGCCAGACGAGCACCACAACTCCCATCATTCTGAATCACCACACACTGTCCCCTTCCTTTGAATCCTGCAGCACGCCATAACATCACCACATTTTTCTCCTAAGATCACCACTAATTCTCCAGCATCACCACTTGGATTATCACTAAAGCACCAAGATTCACCTCATTTTGAATCACCACACACTGTCCCCCTCCTATGAATCCTTAACCCTTTCACTGCGACACGAAATAGTTAGCAGCACCAGAAGGAATGCGTGAAGTCTTTCTAAGCATTTATAAGAAAGTTAGCGATGAAAAAATAATACGTTTTGCAATTTTTTTTTCCCAGTTCAAAGATTGGATGTGGCTGTAGAAGAAATAAAGATGTCTCAGAGTGATTGGTGATTAGGGAAAGGTGTACCAAGTGGCAGTGAAAGGGTTAAATACACCATCACACACCTATCTTCTTTAAAATCAGTTAACTTCATTTATGTAAGGATTCTGGCTAAGGGTAACAAAAAATAGGAGAAAATCCCATTAAATGTGCAAGTTAATTAAGAAGACAGGTGGATGAGAAATACCTGGAGGAGACACTTACCTGCAGAAGTGTCGTGAAAAACTGAGATCATGTGAAATCGTAGTTAATTATGTATCACTAATCACTAAGGTCAATCTCAGTCACCACTCATCTCATTAATCCGTAAGAATATTAGGAACACCACACACGTCACCACACGCGTCTTTTGGAAGTCACTGACCCACGAAGACCACTACAAATCGTGGTTAACTACTCAGCACTAATAATCAACGCAAATCTGTCACCAATCATTTTATTAACCCACAAAAAAAAAAAATATATTAGTCACCACACACAAGAATCACACACAACTCATCACTGGTCCCTTAAACTCACCACTCATAGGATCACCACTATTCTGGATCCAAATAAAGCAACGAAATCACCACAAACGTTTTAAACACAAGACATCACCACAATTCTGAACCCTTAAACATGTCTTCAGGTCACCATATCACCACTAACCCTCTCAAAAGTCACCACCAAGGCCTCGTCACGCCCAGTCAAGCAGAGGACTCGAAAAAGAAGGCAGTCGGTTTAGCTATATAAAGATATCACCCAGTCAAGGCCAGACTATCGTACATATTTCACTGTTGTTGTACACGACTCAAATGTCACTCTGCCTCACCCTATCTTCCGGATTTTTGAGAGAGAGAGAGAGAGAGAGAGAGAGAGAGAGAGAGAGAGAGAGAGAGAGAGAGAGAGAGAGAGAGAGAGAGAGAGAGAGAGAGAGAGAGAGAGAGAGAGAGAGAGAGAGAGAGAGAGAGAGTTTGTACTTTGTTATGCATTTTTTTCTTTCTTGATGTCAGGCAAATATTCTCTTCGGTTTTATGTAAAGAGGTGTGAATGAAGAGAAGGAGAAAGATAGAGAAAGAAAGTGAAAAAGACAGCAAAATCTTTAACACCACCACCACCACCACTACCACCACCACCACAACCACAACCAAACACAACAACACTGCCAATATTCCTCCATACCAAAGCTAATACAATCACTTCTACCACTACTTTTATCATTACCATCACCACCGCCACCACCACCACCACCACCACCAAGAGATCCAGCAGCTTGGTAACTAATACTCGATCTAGGGAATAGTGTGACGCGTGGTTCGATTCCCGCGGCAGGAGAAACGAGATATCCGAGGAGTGTGTTTCATTCACGCACGGCACTTTATTCACACCTGGCTGGAAAAAAGATAAATAAATAACAGGTGCAAACGTAAAAATATCGTGCTGATGTGACCTTGTATATATTTAGCTGGGATCAGGTGTGTGTGTGTGTGTGTGTGTGTGTGTGTGTGTGTGTGTGTGTGTGTGTGTGTGTGTGTGTGTGTGTGTGTTTACTGACAATGAGAGACACGAAATGAATCACACAACGCTGAAAGTATAAAAAATAATAAGATAAGAGAGAGAGAGAGAGAGAGAGAGAGAGAGAGAGAGAGAGAGAGAGAGAGAGAGAGAGAGAGAGAGAGAGAGAGAGAGAGAGAGAAATAACATATTCGCTATCTTCTCCTCTTCTTTCTTCTCCTACTCCTTCTCTTCCACCAAATATCCTCTTTCCTTTACTCTCACAACAACAACAACACACACACTCACACACACACCAAACACTTACTCTCCAGAAGACGAGAAGAGCGAGAGAATCTGCGCTAACATCCTCACTCTCCCCAGCCTTCGCAAGCCCTCCTTCTTCGTCAGCAGGGAGGACAACGAGAAGGAGGAGGAGGAGCACGGGTGGTTAGGAGGAGGGAGCGGCATCAAGCCCCTACCAGCAACACGGGCACCAGAACCACACCTCTTGGCCGCCACTCGCCGCCACTCCACACCGTAGACTATATGACTTGACTTCGCTCGCGTCTCTTGCTGGCTCCGACTCCCCACCGCGACTCTCCTCCGCTCTCCTCGCCGTCCAGCTACTTAGTGTTCCTTCCGCCTGCTCCTCTCTTCTCCTCTTCTTCCGCTTTGTTTGTTTGTTTGTTAGTTTGTTAGTTAGCTGGTGGGTTATTCATTAATTTGGTTCGTACGTTCGTTTTTTTTTTTTTTGGTTTAATCTTTTTTTGTGTGTGTTGTTCGCCTGGTTTAGTTTTAGCTTAATTGCGCTTTGTCTGTGATTGTGTGTGTGTGTGTGTGTGTGTGTGTGTGTGTGTGTGTGTGTGTGTGTGTGTGTGTGTGTGTGTGTGTTTCTAATCTACTTCTCTTCCTTCTTTTCTTTTTCTTTCTGTTCCGCCTATTCTTTTGTCTCTTTCTTCTTCTTAATCACTACTACTACTACTACTACTACTACTACTACTACTACTACTACTACTACTGCTGCTGCTGCTACTACTACTCTTCGTCCTTCTCTGTTTTTCTTTTTTTTTTTTTTCTTATGCGTCTTTCATCATACTTATTACCTCCACTATCTCCTCGTCCACTTTCCTTGCTATTTTCTCTGTCTTCTCTCCCTGTTTCCCATTTCTTTCTTTTTATTCTTTTTTTTCTTTTCCTCCTCTTTCTTTTCTCTTTTTTAATTCATTCTATTTCTCCAAGTTTTACTGCTGTCTTCTCTTTCCTCCCTCTTGCTTTACAAATTTCTTTTTTTTTTCTTTTTTTGTATTTTCGTTTACTCCTATTCATTCTTTTATCTTTCGCTACATGCCCTTCTTTATTTACTTTATTTATTGTGTGTGTGTGTGTGTGTGTGTGTGTGTGTGTGTGTGTTTCTCTTTTTGTTCATCCTCCACAGTTACCATTTTCTCTTTAACACGCTTATAAGTAATCAAGTGTAGTAGTAGTAGTAGTAGTAGTAGTAGTAGTAGTAGTAGTAGTAGTAGTAGTAGTAGAAGAGGACACGCTGCTTCAAAAAAGTTTATTACAGCGCATAATTTCTCCCTCCCTCTCCCTCCACTTCTCCCTCTCCCTTCCCCTCTCCCTCCTCTACTTCCCCCTCCCTTTATCCTTGACCTTTCCATAGACCTCTCCCTCTCCCTCTCTCCTCGCCTCCCTCCCTCCAATAAGTAGGTGGAGTTTTCAGTATTTATATCTTCAATAAGAACGAGGCCGCCACAAAATGAGCGCAGAATAAACTGTAGAGGGAAGGACGTGGTGGTGGTGGTGGTGGTGGTGGTGGTGGTGGTGGTGGTGGTAAGTGTTGGGACGTGTTTTTTTTGTTTTTATTTTGTATGTTTGTACAGTGAAGCGAAACAATACAGTGTGTGTGTGTGTGTGTGTGTGTGTGTGTGTGTGTGTGTGTGTGTGTGTGTGTGTGTGTGTGTGTGTACGAGAGTTGAGTGAGTGAAGAGCTAATCAATACAGGTAGAACAGGTAAAAGACAACACACAAACACACACACACACACACACACACACACACACACACACACACACACACACACACACACACACACACACACACACACACACCTAATGGTCCTTAAATGTAAACCGACAAAGAACTAAGCATTAATTAATACCATCACTTTCGATACTCACAGTCATCATTACTATTTGGCTCCCAATAACAACAACAACAACAACAACAACAACACATAAATATATAAAAAGAAGCAGAAGACAGACAGACTGACAGACACATAGACAGAATAAATGAACCTTAAGACAAAGGCGATGCTTGATGAGTGAGCATGCCTGTGTGTCTGTCTGTCTTCCACCAAAATACATAAGTAAATAAGGAAGAAAGGAAGGAACCAGACGAAAGGAAGAAGGAAGGAAAGGAGAACGAATATAAGAGGGAATGAAGAATGAGCACAGGAAGGAAGAAAAAGGAAGAAAAAAGGGGCACAGAAAAAAATAAGATAATGAAAGCATCAAAAAGAGAAAGGGAAAAGATAGAACAGAAAAAAAGAAAAAAGGAAAAGGAGAGAGAGAGAGAGAGAGAGAGAGAGAGAGAGAGAGAGAGAGAGAGAGAGAGAGAGAGAGAGAGAGAGAGAGAGAGAGCAAAACTAAGTAAAAAAAATCGATATAGCAGTCAGTAATAATGCTTCTAAATCTTTCTACCGCAAAACTCCTCCTCCTCCTCCTCCTCCACCTCCTCCTCCTCCTCCTCCTCCTCCTCCTCCACCTCCTCTTCATGTCTAGTTGGTCGGTCAATAATCCGTGACATTTCACCGGCCAAAGGTAGCACAGACAACCTTTATGAGGCAACCTCACGTGTGCCAAAGAGAGCCAGACAAAGCAGGAGGAGCAGCGTAGCGAGGCAGAGAAGATGTGAAGAGGGAGAAAGAGAGAAAGAGAGAGAGATAGGAGGGAAGGACATGAGAAAGAGAAAAGAAAGGGAATGGCCACGAGGAGAAGAAACGAAGGAAAGTAACAAAGGGAATAATGAATGAGAGAAGGAATGAGGGTGACAAGAAGTGAGGAGAAGGAAGGAAGTAAGGAAGGAAGGAAGGAGTGATGAAAAGAACAGAAAAGGAAATACAGGTGACAATGGACGAGATAATGAAAGGGAGAAGGAATAGAAATGACAAAGGAAGAGATAATGAAGGAAGGAAGGAAGGAATGGGAGTGACAAGGCGTGAAGGGAAAGAAGGAATGATGAAAGGAAGAGAGAAATACAACGAAAGATGGCGAGAGAGAGAGAGAGAGAGAGAGAGAGAGAGAGAGAGAGAGAGAGAGAGAGAGAGAGAGAGAGAGAGAGAGAGAGAGAGAGAGAGAGTCGTATTCCATTATCTACACTATAAATAAAAACATTCTATCATTATTTTCTGTCACGTATCACGATTACAAAATCCCTTGTGTGTGTGTGTGTGTGTGTGTGTGTGTGTGTGTGTGTGTGTGTGTGTGTGTGTGTGTGTGTGTGTGTGTGTGTGTGTGTGTGTGTGTACATAAATTTGGAGAGAA